>NW_022631048.1:8219780-8256573 GCF_010015895.1 Lontra canadensis
TAATATATATAATATATAATAATATATAATATAATTATATATATATTATATATAATATATATAATATAATTATATTATAATAATATAATATATATAATATATATATAATATATATATAAAGATTTATTTTGAGAATGAGAGAGTGTGTGCTAGGGGAGGGGCAAAAGGAAAGAGAGAGAGAGAGAGAAAACTCAAGCAGACTCCCTGTTGAGCATGAAGCACCATTGGGGACTCAATTCATGACCCTGAAATCATGACCAGAGCTGAAATCAAGAGTCAGACACTTAATGGCCTGAGCCACTCAGATCCCCCTAGAAAACATATAGTCAGTTCTATATATTTTAAAAATGTATTTCTAACTGTCTCTTTAAGGGATTCTTTAAATACATTTTGGTTAATTTCCAAGTGTTTGATTTCTCTTGTGTCCTTTATAATTAATTTTTGGTTTGATTTCTTCTTTTTTTTTTCTTCTTCTAGATTTTATTTATTCATTTGAGAGAGACAGAAGAGAGAGAGCATGAGCAGGGGAGGGAGGCGGAGGCAGATGGAGAAGCAAACTCCCCACTGAGCTGGGAGCCCAACGTAGGGCTGCATCCCAGGACACTGAGATCACTACCCGAGCCAAAGGCAGCCACTTAACCATCTGAGCCACCCAGACACCTCTCCAGTTTCATTGTGATTTCACAATGGTCAAAAGAACACTCTGTATGTGATTCATTTAAAAAAAAAATATTGAGTTGAAAGGCAATTGATGAATGCATATACTATTGTCTGAAGCGTGAACAAAATGTTCTATATTTGGAAATTATGACTGAACCAGAAACTAATGTATAGGATATAAAAGTTTCAAAATATTCTTTAAAGTGTATGCTTCCCTCCCCAAATATCACCAGATAATCGGTGAACAAAACAGAAAGGGCTGACACCACACTGAGAGCTGGGGCTCAGAAAGTCAGGGCCTTTGGGGTCTAGGCTTAAGTGTTTCAAGGTAAGAAATTCAACCTGGTGAATTAACTGGGATTGCAACAATTTCATGATATAACAGTTTAGGGTGTTAAGTGTTAAGTCCTCTGAAGGGGTAAAGCTATTTTAGAAAGACTATTTAACCAGATTGCAGCATTTCTTAGGCTTCCATTCTGTTTCCTTATTTGTCAGTGGTACCCACAGCCATCCCTGACTACTGGAGAATGTAGGAAGGAAAATATTTTTATCTGAGCATTATAACACTCTTCAAAAAAAATTGTTTTTAGGGTCTCCTGGGTGGCTCAGTTGGTTAAGTGTCCCACTCTTGATTTTGGCTCAGGTCATGATCTCAGATCGAGATTGAGCCCCATGTCAGGCCCTGCACAGGGCATGGAGCCTGGTTAAGATCCTCTACCCCTTTCCCACTGCCCCTTTCCCCTCTAAAAAAATCATTTTCACTTAAGGAATAAGGTGGAAATCTATACCACAATTCTCATTAGAAACCCTAAATTTTCTCAGTCAATCCCATAAATTATCTATGAATAAAATCCATCAAAGTAAAATTAATTTTTAAAAATCCAGAGCACATGAAAGAAACCAATAGCATTCTAACTACAGTGTTCACCAATTGCATACTACCAATTCATAAGAGGTTTAGTGATATAAAATACATCTTAATTCACCTGATAAATTTACACCAATTTGTATAATATACTTAGGCCTTTATTTACAATCAACTCAATGGAAATTTAGAGGAAAGGTTGATAGTGAAGTTTAATAAACTAAACACTTATTTAGCTTGATAATTTAGATACTTAAAATCTACTTTACAAAGAACTCCCTCCTATAAACTTTAGAAAAGATTTTAACTAAGTGAAATACTAGTAAATATTCATTCAATGATAGGAAAATAAACAAAAAAGAATGATTCATTTAGAAGTTGGGCAAAAAGAAGCATGAAGAAACATTTCACCAGAGGATACACAGATCGAAAATGAGTACATGGAATGTGCTTATTAGATATTAGGAATTCCCAATTAAAACCACAATAAGATGTCACAACATGCCTAGTTACAATGGCATACTTATAAAATATTTTGTTCAAAGCACCAAAATGCCCTTGAAAATGCCAAGAAAACCACTCACATGGTAGTGTGAATGTAAAATGTTACAGCCATTCTGAAAAAGTGTAAGGCAGTTTCTTATACAAAGTAAATGTGTAACCCAAAAATTAGCGCTTTGGACATTTATCCTAGTTAAGTGAAAATGTATACTCACACCAAAACATGAGCGCAATGTTCATAACACCTTTATGTTAAACAGCTCCAAACTGAAAACTCACAAATCCTCTGACAGATAAGTTGTTAAACCATCAGTGGTACATCTGTACCATAGAAACTTACTCAGGACTTAAAGGAAGGAACAATTGATAGAAGCAGAAACTTAGATATACCATAAAGGAGTTTCACAGAGTGAAAAAAATTTCTCCTCAAAAACGTTACATAGACGATTTCATACATGCAACATTTAATACACACAGAAATACAGGCAGGAAGAATTCCTTAGATTATACTCGTTGCCAGGAGGTGGAGAAGGAAAGGAAGTAACATGGTGGCAGCTCTAAGAGAGTAGCAGAAGAGATCTTTCTGGTGATAGAAATGTTCTAGGGGCATCTGGGTGACTCAGTGGGTTAGGCCTCTACCTTCAGCTCAGGTCATGATCTCAGGGTCCTGGGATCGAGCCCCGCATTAGGCTCTCTGCTCAGCAGGGAGGCTGCTTCCCTTTCTCTCTGCCTGCCTCTGCCTACTTGTGATCTCTGTCTGTCAAATGAATAAATAAATTCTTAAAAAAAAAAAAGGAGAAAGAAATGTTCTGTATTTGTGATGATGGCCAAATAAATCTACACTTTTGATGAAATTGCACACACATCAGTGCTCATAATATTGGTAAAATCTGAGTAAGGTGGGTGTAGTGAGTCACTGTCAGTTTCTTGGCTGGATTATGGTAATATAGTCCACAAGATGGCACCGTTAGGGGAATCTGGGTGAGGGCTATGTGGAATCTTTCTGTATTATTTCGTATAGAACTACCTGTGGCTCTATGGTGATTTTGGCAAAAAAAAAAAAAAAAAAAAAGGTAAAAAACTATTTAGAAAAATTCTAAGCAATGCATTTTCTGACTCAACTATGAATTAGGATGTCCTGGGTTGTGGAAGCACTTTTATAAAAGAGCGGAGCTGGACCCTTTGGACATATATTACCTGGTTCTCAGCTTCATAATATTCAAGGTACCAGTTTGTTTGTTTTTTTATGTTTAACTCATCCTTCCAGCTCATTCATTTAATTAATGAGTTCATTACAAGCTAGAATTCTACAACCAAAATGAAGATATTTGAAGTTCAGTGAACATTTATACCGTGAAAAGACTGAAGAACATAATTTACTGCCCCGTTATATATCTATCCATCTCTCTGAAAATCTTATCCCCTGCCAATTGGTGTTATCACGAGCTACCTTGAGGTTTACTACTAGATATAAAATAAAACCTCTTAAGAACTTAAGATATACAAGGCACACAGTAAACACTTGATAAGTGGTGGTATTATTGCCTTATTTGTTCTATATCTGAATTGCCTTCCTCAAAACCATGTACATTTCTTATTCTGCTTACCTTTAGAATACAGAATACTGGTCTACAGGTCCATGATAGATGAAAGGTAGATAAGTAGATGATTGATAATTGATGCTTATGATAGACGATAGGTAGATGATAGATAGATTCATGTAAAGTGCAAAACTTTTCTTCATTTTTCAGTGATTAAAATCATATTTGAAATGAATGAAATCTACATTAAGTAAATTTCTTAATCCTCAGTTTCCTCATTTCTAAAATTGACATATAACAATAGCAATTACCTCTTAAGTAGTTTGTGATCATTCAAGGTGATGTTGACTATAATTAGCATAACCTCAGCATAAGGCAAAATAAAATTAGCAATTTTATTATCATTAGAATTAACACACAAAAGTAATTTGCTAACAATTATAACTATTGTTTTGTTCAAGATCCAGTTTTTAGGTACCTGTTTTTTCTATTTGACATTTTGCAAAAACATTCTTATGGATTCTGTACACTTGAATTTTGTGGTTTGGATTTCGAGATTGGATGGCATTCACAACATCTCCTTCAAAAATATGGAGGCCAGAGCCAACCTAGGTTAAAAGTTTTATTGAACTACATAGAAGATTCTGGACAATTTTGAGAGTCACTTATTGATTAAATAATTCACAAATATTATATCTACTGGCTCATAATAATCTAGAAACCAGATATTAAAAATTATATCAAAGAAAAAAATGACTGTTTCCTTGGATTAAAAGCAAGTATAATAAAAATTTACAAAAACTGAACATCTGTATTTAAAAATCACTCATTGATTTTATCCTAGTATTTGTCTCTTTCTTTCATTACGCAGATACAATAACTAGACATTAACAATGAATTATCATTTATTTATTTTTAAAAAATCTACATCCATAAGCAGATAATGTAAAGGATAATGAAGAGCTGTGATCCTCCAACTTTACTGAGTATTAGAAGCACTTAGACAGCTTTCAAAATTCCTCAGGCTTTTTCACATCCCAGACAAATTAAACTTGATTCCTTAGGATGGGATCAGGCATTGGCAATTTTCAAAACTATGAGGTGGTTATAAAATGTGCAGTAATGCTTGAGAACCTCTGATATAAAGAACATTGTTTTCAGAACTGATTTCAGCTCCAAAGTAGGCAGAAATAAGCTTCTTACTCAAATTAATGAAAAAAGAAAAGCAGATGCCAATTTTCCCTCATTTAAAAACAAGGCAGTGATATCACACTAGGAATTCAAGAGAGGAGTCCTGGCCAGGAGTGACCAGTAATTGAAAAATTCAATAAAGCATTAAATATAATTAATTTCAGAGTTGAAGATCTTAAAACTCTAGATTGGAAAGTGATATGTATGCCAGAGGCTGATATAATTCAATGTTAGTGCCTTTGGGCTTCTGAACTTGCAAGAAGCAGGTTTGCCCAGAGTACTTTTACGGAACTAAAAGACTGTTTTAATTATTACAAACCTGTTCATTCGTTGCCTTCTTATTGCTGCTACAGAGTGCAGTGAAAGGATCTGTGAATTTAGGTACTTTTTACTTGACGTATTTATAGAGGAAAAGGGAAAAAATAATTGTTCTACTGAAGGATAAGACCAATACAGTTTTCTCAGGTCCTGATAACAACAACAACAACAAAACAAAACAAAAAACATCCCCAAGATTTATTTTCTTATCAAGTTTAAATATTGTTCTGTTGTTTTCTTGACTTTTATCACTGAATTTTCCCCTACATGTGTGTTTGTTAAAATATCTAATTTATTATGATGTATAGTCCATGGTTTGTTTATTTGTTTGTTTAGTTTATTATGATGTATAGTCAATGTTTGTTTGTTTGTTTGTTTAAGATTTTATTTATTTGACAGATAGAGCTCACAGGTATGCATACAAGCAGGCAGAGAGAGAGGGGGAAGCAAGCTCCCCGCTTAGCAGAGAGCCGATGCGGGGCTCAATCCCAGGACCCTGGGATCATGACCTGAGCTGAAGGCAGAGGCTTTAACCCATTGGGCCACCCAGGTGACTCTAGTCCATGTTTTGTTGTTGTTGTTGTTGTTGTTGTTGTTGTTGTTTTTAAGTTCACATATATTTGATTAAGAGAAAAAACAGCTACTTAGTTTGAGAAACAGATTATGATCAGCCTCTTCATTGACTCCTTATTATATTCTGCTATCACTTCCCCTTTCCATCTTCCCAGTAACTGTTACATTCTTGAAATCTGTGATAACTATTTCCCTGATTTTCTTATAGAGGACTTTGGTACCTCTAACTGTATTGCTCAGTTTTTTTCCTGCTTTAAAACTTTTCTTAAAACAAAAACAAACCAAACTTTTCTTCAATGAAAATGTAATTCATGAATCATTCTGTGACCAATATGTCCTGCTCAGGGTTGTGTTTATGACATTTACCATTTCAGTGGTAGTTCAGCAATTTGCTCTCTTGTGTACTATTTCACTGTACAAGCACAACTACATTGATTATTTAATTTTAACATTAATAAATATATTCCTATTGCTTTTGCCATTATGAAAAATTGTATTTTACACCATACACAAAAAAGAAAATAGAGATGGATCATAAACCTAAAAGTGAAAGGCAAAAATAGAATTCTTCCAGAAGAACATGGGGGGTGGTATCTTCATGGTCTGAAGGTAAGGAAATATATATTGAACAGAACATAAGAGCCATGAACCATAAGGTGTATTAAAAATAACTGTAAAAAATGAGAGTTAATCACTATAAACTACAATAAAACAATTGACAAATTAGACTACATTAAAATTAATAATTTTCATTCATCAAAGGACAAGAATTGACCTTACTTTCTGTTTAAAAAATCAAAAACAAAAACAAAGCTAGGCAAAATATTCTGTATTTTAGTCTAGATGGATATATAGAGATAGAGAAAGGTGTAACAAAGCTAAGTTTTATCCATTTTTACTTCATGTAAATAACTAAACCCTAACTAACTTCATATAAATAACTAAATTCTTGTAATAACTATAAAGTCATTATGTAAATACTAAATGTAAATAACTAAACCCTAACTTCATGTAAATAAACTAAACTAAATCCATGTAATAAGCATAAAGTTATTAACTTTCTACTTTTGCTGTAGTATTTAAATGAAACCTGTCTCCTCTACTCACACTTCTGACACCAAGTATGTGAGGGGGGTTCTAACACCAGGCAATTCTCCAATTCTCTGAACACCAACTGGGTGTCCAACAATTCAGTTCTGGCACTACAACTCAGTGCATTTCCTCCAGGTGAAAGGCCAGTCCCACAAGACTTCCCCCCAACTTCCAGCTCCAATTACAAGTAGTGGATCTGCAGGGTCCCCACATTTCTGTCCAACTTGGCTACAGATCAGAGGTTACTATGATCTCCTCCTCACATTCAGTAATTTACTATAATGACTTACAGAACTCATGGTGACACACTCACCAGTTTATTATAAAGAATATAATAAAAGATACAGATGAACTGATAGACAAAGAGGTATAAGGACAAAGTCTGAGAGGGTTCCAAGCACAGGAGATCTTGTCTCCCTGGAGTTGGGGTGCACCACCCTCCCAGTCTGTAAATGCACTCAGAAGACTGGAGGCTCTTCAGATCTGATTGTTTTCGGTTTCTATGGAGGTTTCATCATATAAACATGATTGATTATTAACTCAGCCTCCAGCCCCACTGTTCTCCTTAGAGGATGGAGGGTCTGGTTGAATGTTATAGACTTCTAACCATAGCTTGGTCTTTCCGGGGACCAGCCCCCATGCTAAAATTCTTCAGGAACAAAATTCACCTCATTAGAACAAAAGCTGCTCCTATCACTCAGGAAATTTCAAGGAATTGAGGAGACTTGTGTCAGAAAACAGGGTCAAAGACTAGCTATTGGACAAGAAGTTGCTCTCAGCTTCCCCAAATCAGGAAACTACCAGGGTTTTAAGAGCTGTGTGTCAGGAACAAAGGACAGAAAACAATTATAGATTTCTTATTATTTCAGAGTACTTTTTGTGCAGGCAGATATTTTAAAATTTTAAATGTTGTCTCTCTTTCCTAGTTGGCTAAGATTTTGTCATTATGGGATGCTGCATTTCCCTAAATGTTTCCTCTGCCTTAGTCATATTACCAAACCAGCTAATGTGGTAAATCCTATCAATTGTGTTTCAAACATTAAACTCATCTTGTAATTCTGGGATAAGTCTAATTTTGTCATGAGGTATTATATTTTTTAAGTGAAATTTGGCTGACAATACTTTATTCAGAATTTTTTCTTCCATGTTCATTCATCTAATCAGATTGTTATTTTCTTTTTTATACCTGTGAATTTTGATATCAAGATTATACTAGCTTCACAAAATGTGTGAGAAAGCACTTCCCCCTTTTTCTCAAATCTGAAAAAAATTATATGTTAGGAGCTTTAAATTACTTGTGTTTTTTTAGAGGGGGGTTGGGGCAGAGGGTGAGGGAAAGAAAGAATTTTAAGCAGGCTCCATACCTAGTGTGGAGCCAGAGGTGGAGCTCGATCTCATAACCCTGAGATCATGACTGAAGCCCAGATCAAGAGTGAGATGCTTAACCAACTGAGCCATATACAATTACTTGTATATTAAATTATTAAATTATTGGTATCTTGAACATGGACATTGGTGCCAGATTGACAAGGCACTACTTACTGAAAGCCAGCAGCCATGGAGAAGTTATTTCACTTCTGGCCCCCGTCACTTCATTAATTAAATGAGAATAACAACATTTATTGTAAGTATAATGCACATTTTCCCAAGTCTTTTCAGTACAGGTATGCTAAAAGTCTCACATTAACAATAATAGCTTCCTAAATTTTAGAAACTACCATCACTTAATTTTAAAATATAGAATTACTAAAACAGACCTTGAATTCTTACTGTGTCATTTCTCAGAATGTACAGGGATGTATCATATGAGCCACTAACCATCTCAAATTTTTCTCTTCTTGCCTTCCCTTTGGCATTGTTTGTCTTTAAGGTAGACAAAGTGGCATTACACTCCCAGGTAGCACCTGATGTGTCATCTCTAAGGTTTGCAACAAAGGTTGATTTATTAGTGTTCCAGAGGAGATGAGAAACCTCCCAGGAGATGAACAGGGTGCTATGTTTCTTGAGATTCTCTTTGTGCTGAAGTCATATCAGTTTCCTCATAGAAATGAGAAAAAAAAATGTCTTTTTTCTTTACATCAATGCCACCATAAAGGATCTGAGTCCCACAGGAGCTTCGTATAAACACATTGTTCAACTTTTCCCTGAAAATCCTCTCTATAGGGATAGCCTGAGGATCAGGATCCTGAGAAAGCTCACGTTGCTTCCTTACTCCACTCTTTAGCTATCTCTGTTAAGATGATAATTGACCCAAAACCCAACAGTGCAAAATCAAATATTCTACAGTTACTAATGTTTGTCAAAATGAATTTCTAACTTGAACCATTGGAAGTCTAAATTCTACTTTAGGCTCCAAAATTCACTTTCCTGCTTAATAGAGAACTTGCTCATAAAGCCCATCATTAGGTGACTGGCCCAATGAAGGAACTCAATCAACCTTTGCTGTCATTGATGTCATAAATATTACTAAGGATTTTGGGGAAAGAAATTCAAAATATGGAAGTCAACATTTTTTTTTTCCTATTTAGGAATTATAGTTGGAATGGTTTAGGAGTCTAAAAGATTGATCAGATTTCAAGTAGCTTTGTCCAAACAAACCATCGCGGAAGGATCCATCCTTCAGAGCATCATTTAATCTATTTTAATCTTCGTTGCTCATTCTGTATGTACATAGATTCAATCACCACAGGCCCATTGTACAGCAGCCATTTTGTCAAAATTTTAGTCAGATTGAGAGAGTATGGAACGATGAGACATTAGTGGTAAGATGGGTTTCTTGGAATGTAACTCTGCTGGGGCCAGTTTAGTAAGTGTCATCCCCATAAGAACTCATTACCTTAACACAGAAAGGGCCCTGGTCTCAAGCTGCAGACTGGAACATTGGCCTCAGCCAGCCTTCTGAGACAAGTCTGCCACCAGGCACTTGACCAGGTCACCACAGATCAGTCCACTCCCAACCACCATAGGAAAAGTGATTTGCTGCAGTTGGTTTACTGCTGGCAATGGAGGTTGCCATTATATATATATATACACACATATATATATATATAAAATATATAAATATTAAATATAATTACATCATTACTATGTTATATACTAATAATTATTATACAATAATAATTATATGTAATTATATAATTATCATATATAGTATATATCATATATAACATGTATCATGGTATATATATCAGTATAATAATATTTGACTATATGTTATATATAATAACTATATATGTCAGTATATTAATATATAATATATGTATTGAAACATTAGAATTTATAGGTTCCTATCTTTTATTTGCAGAGAGAAACCTCTTTAAATGAATTAGTTTGTCTTTATAAATAGTGGGGTTTGCTGAATTTGAATAGTATTGAAAGTCACATTTTGGAGTTGAATCATTTGCTTCTAATATAGATATATCTATCCTGATTATTAGAATAACCGACAATATAGGCTGTTGGAACAGGTCAGTTAAAGTTAAAAAAGCAAAAATGGAGATTGGTATTGATGTAAAAGGGAAATACAAAGACCTCCAAATAAACAGTGGCGCCCATGCAGTTTTGACACATTTATCTTGCATCCCCATCACTTTTCCTCCAAAGACAGGGACACAGCTCCACATACTTCCACACACTTGGCAGTGCCTTAGGGAATCCTTTGTTTCAACTCTTATTTGTGGCCAGTGTCTGAAATTTGAAGGGACTGGCCAAGGTCCCCATGCAGAGCATGTATGGGACGTGAACTATACAAGGGCACTTGTCCAAACATATGGATATTCAACTAGAGTTAGAGGCATATTGTCAATGCTGGGTTTGCACTCTGCCAGTCCATGGGCTCACTTCTATCTTGTTACACTGATCAGTATCTCCTGAGCAAGGCTCTGAGGGAAATTTCTGGAAAAATCTCTGCTCAGCTTCTCCAGCTGGTGGTTTCCCCCAAAGGCTAAGCATTTGTTTCCTTTAGGTTTCAGTGTCCTTAATTTCTTAAAGCTCAGTCAACTGCCTGCTAATCTTAATATTCACATTAGCTTGATATCCTCATGCAGATTAAAGGTAGGTAACAGGACTGGCACGGCTCACAATTGGTCATGGTGATCTAAGCTCCTTGTCCTTATCCTACTTGATTATCATGAATCATAACCTGAAACTATATGATGCATCTGTTTGCTTGCTCACTTTCTCTCCTGTAAGCTCCCTAAGAATGAGGGCTTGGCTTGTTAATGCATCTGTTCAACTCCGGGAACACTGCCTAGCATACATTAGGCATTCAATAAATTTGTGCTGAAAGAATAAATGAGTTGTAAAAATGACCAATTTTCCAGCTTTGACATTTTCATTCAAATATCTTCCTTATACTGAACTCCAGGAGGTTCTCAGATCTTCCATCTCTGGAGGTTCCTTACAAAGGCTGGCCCTAATGTGTAAGTCTGATGCAGAAATGAACATATATATTCTTCTTATAGGCTTTAGTAATCTGTTAAAATCTGTGGAAAACATTCTAATCACTACAAGAGTTTTATAAAATTGCTGTAATTTATACCATTAAAGTAATTATCGATTAGCAACTTGATGAGGATAGTGAATTCATAAGTATGAAAACCAAGGAATGGAAAGTACATATGGATGCTCATCCTGTGACTTATAAGTGGGTTTCTTTTTTTTTTATTGTCAAATTCATTGACAAGAAGTTTTTTCTTTAATTTCCTCATTTTTATTGAGAATAGTTATTATTTTGGAGTAATTTTAAATTTACAAAAATGTTGCTGAGACAATATAGAGAGTTTCTATGCCTACCTCATCTAGTCTCCCCCACGACCTCCATTACCTTACACCTTCTAGAATTACTGTGGTGTATTTGTGAAGATGATGAAACTAATATTGTTATATGACTACTAGCAGAGACATTATGTGGATTTCCCTAGGCTTCTAATTCAGAGGACAGCAGTGCCTTTGTTGGATTTAGTCTAAATCAGTCTGTGTTTGTTTTACAGTCTTCCCTTGATTTTCATGACCTTAATATTCCTGAAGAGAATTTGCTAGGTGTCCTGTCCAGTGTCACTCAGTCTGAAGTTGGCCATTGTTTTTTCATGACCAGAATGGTGTTTAGGGTTTTGAGAAAGAATACAACACAGATGAAGTAGGCTTCTCACCGTATGATATCAGAGAGTACACAATACTTACATGACATCAGGGGGATGTTAACTGTTCTCAGTTGATTAAGTTAGTGCTTGAAGACTACACAGAATTTATCCCACTTTTCCCCTTTCTATAGTATTCTTTTGAAGTGAGTGGCTAAGTCTAGTGAACAGGCATATTTTATTTATTTATTTATTTATTTATTTATTTATTTATTTGTGTGTGTGTGTGTGTGTGTGTGTGTGTGTGTGTGCATGAGAGAGAGCATGTCAGCAAAGGCAGGGGGCAGAGAGAGAGAGAGAGAGAGGATCTCAAGCAGACTCCACACTCAGTGCAGAGCCCAATGTGGAGCTCAACCTCATGATCCTGAGTTCATGACCTGTGCCAAAAACCAAGAGCCCATTGCTTAACCAACTGAGCCACCCAGGAGCTCCTGCAAATAGGCTAATATTTAATTGCTACTCTTTTGTTATGGACAGACAAAAGAAACAGTAATATAGGACTTGTGTACTCACTAGAAATCTTCTTTTTCTTCTTCTTCTTCTTTTTTTTTTTTTTTTTGGCTGTAAATAAATAAAATGCAAGTAGAACTAGCCAAAGCTAAGTAAGTGAGTGTTTATGAAGAGGTGTGTAGCTCCAAAAGGGCGAGGTTGCATCCAGGTTGCAGGGCCCAGTGAAAAAGGACTGGAATGTCTCCAGGACTGTTGTCCTTTCCCTTCCTGCCGTATCTCACAGCAAATAATCTTTGCTCTCTAACATGGGCTCCCGCCCCACGGGGCTGGGAACGTGAGGAACACGTCCAGTGTGCTTCATATTTAATCATTTCTCTAATTGACAGAAATGAAGAGGGACTTGTTATCTCTGAGCTCACAATTCAAACCACCGGGTAGAGATCTGATTTTCTTAGCTGGAGACAGGTGGTCCTATTGAAAGAGCTTTAATCAGTTGTTAGAAAATGGGGCAATTTACAGAATCTATTCAGCAAAATCTCAAAGAATACAGTAGCTATCACGGACAGAGTGGCCAAATGTATATTTTATTGGAGCAGGGTTTAGGAGAGAGTGAGGTTACCAGAGGAAGGGGTGGGTGATCAAAGCTCACAGGGATGACAAGTAAATAGATGTGTACCCCACGATGGTGTCTTCCCCCAGGTGGAAGCTGGGAGGGGACACTGTCTGATGTGCAGGCTAGCAGGAAGTGCTTCACACATCCCAAGGGTTGACCTCGTTCAAAATGGGTGTCTCACAGTAATATCAAGAACTATATCATCAGTCCAGAAATATTTGCCACATTAATGGTCAGAAATAAAATTTCTTTTTATTAATGGTATAAAGCATGATAAATTGGGGGGGATGCGGAGTTAGATAATCTGCTTTGTGACTCATTAAAAATACTTGGTAATACCAAGTGCAGCAATGGAAAAGAGAAAATATGAATTCAAAAACACATGAGGGGTGCCTGGTGGCCCAGTCAGTGAAGCATCTAATTTTTGATTTTTGGATCAGGTCCTGATCTCTGGATCATGAAAGAGAGCCTTGCATTGGCAAGTTAGCATATGACAATTTACCATTATCACTATGCATAATAGAACATAGATTTCAAATTCTTAAGTAGGTATGATTATTAAATACTTGGCAATATTCAAGAAGTAGTATATAATTTTTCCTGAGGTGAATATGAGTTGTTATGAAAATTGATATTTAATGAACCAAAATGAAAATTTTATAAGTGATATGACTAAAATTATGGAAACATCCCAAGTGTCCATTGACTGGTGAATGGACAGAGAAAGCATAGTATGTCTCTCTCTCTCTCTACACACACACACACACACACACACACACACACATACATATACATATATCATGGGCTAATACTCAGTCTTAAAAAAGATGACATTTTATCATTTACAATGACGTGGACAGAGCTAGAGTATACTATTCTAAGCAAAATAAGTCAGTCAGAAAAAGATAATACCATAGATTTCACTTATACATGGAATTTAAGAAACAAAACTTCTGAGCAAAGAGGGAAAATAAGAGAGAGAGAAAGGTAAACCAAGAAACAGACTCTTAAATATGGAGAACACACTGATGGTGACCAGAGGGGAGGTGGCAGGGAAGATGGGGGAACAGGTTATGGGGAGTCAGGACTACATTTGTGATGAACACCAGGTGACGTATGGAAGTGTTGAATCATTGTATTATATATCTAAAACTAATATTGCACTGTATGTTAACTAGGTGACTTGAAAAATTTTTTAAAAAGTGATATAGCTAAAACTGCATGCTAAAAAATAATTAATTGTAATAACTACCAATTATTAACAATTACTCAGCAATTGTATATTATGCAATTGACAATTAAATTAATAGCATTTAAACATAACATTAAACATTAAATAATCCTCATTCATAATTGTTAACTAGTCATCAATTCACATTTAATGATAAGAAATTTTTATCCTATCTCATAGCTAAAATATCCATTCAAGTAACCATTTGAAGCAGGGAACCAACACCATGATAACAAACATTACAGTAGTAGCACACTAGAAACTAATATTAATGACTTCACTACCTATTAATCCCTGTAGAATAAAATCTAAACAATTTTGAGAAACAGTAAAAGACTTAAGTATTTTCCTAAGAAGAAAGCAAAACAAATACTTCACTACTTCTAAACAAAGGAACAACATATTCTGATAAAGTTTTAGATGAAAGATGTGACACAAGAAATAAAGCAGAAAAATGGACACAGTGAAATTTATAAACTGAAACTGAGATCTCTAAAAATATTATCAAATAGATAAGACATTTTAAATATAATAAAAGTAGTAGTAATAAAGAAATAGAATAAAGAATATTAAAATACTCCTTAAGAAGCTAAAATATGAAGTAAATTGAACATTAAAAATTCACCTTGAAAAAGGCTATTTATGTAGGAAGATACTGAAAAACTGAAATCTACAAATACATTTTATGTTGTGGGTGGGATGGGTGCAGCAGGATGCTGTGAATGCGGGGTTCTGGGTGAATGATGTAAACACTCCTTCCATTCAGGGCGGATGGGCTAAGGAGACAGGAGGAAAGGTGCATTCCCAGTCTGTGTGCTTAACACAGAGAAGTAGAGTGGGTTAGGACACAATCCAGCTCCCACCAGCATCTTGGCACTGGTTTTCAATGTCTGCAGGGGTTGGTTTTAGGTATACAGTGCCCAGTACATTCTACAGAATTGTGTGGAACTTGATACAGAATTGAGATAGTCAGGAATCTAATTTATAATGAATTGCAATTAATTAGCTCCCTTCAATTCAGCTGCACTGAGATTGTCAGTTTTCCATGCTTACTATTTATTGGAAAATCCTATATTTTTACCAGATTGTGTGAGGTAGCCATGCTTTCCTTTTATTTAACCCTAAGACACATCCTATATACCATATCTTTCCTGCGTCTTCTCTGGATACCCACTATGTTTTTCATTCGAAAAATATCACTGAAACAAATAACAATAAAACACAACATTGTTATGAAACATGGTCTGGGTACCCATCTGACCCAGAAGATTCAAGGAGTCAGAAAATTCTTCATGATCTCTTGCAAGCATGAAAATCCATAATTGTCTGAATGTAATTTTATAGAATACATGAAGATGTGATGACTCTTTCCAAGTTAAGTTATAGATTTGAGTGCATTTCCAATTAAAAACCTAATGAAATACTGTATGAAACCTGACAGAAAGATTCCAAAATTCATTAATAAAATAAGGAAAGAAGACTATTTAATATATTCTGAAATAAAAAAATAGCAATGAAGGAGTAAAGATCTCATCAGATATTAGAAGCTAATATATATCAAGTATAATTAAACTTACACTGAAGGAACATAGAACTCGGGAGAAAAAAATCAAAGAAATAATGTAAAATATAAACCAAGTTTGATATGTTTAAAAAATATTGAATGGATCTTAAAAGGAAACAATATCCATAACTATTTAGCAATATGGTATAATACAGAAATACAATACAGAATGTACAAATTATAGGCTCATAACCCCTTTCTGCAACTATAGAGCTTCTGTTTTATGCTTTAAGTCAAACATCCAGGGCGACATAGGTCTTTCCATGTTTCAGAAAACTGAATAACTACCATTACTGAATGTAACTTTCATGTTCTTGCTCTTTGTGTCTTTGTCTTATACTATCCCTGTGTAATTTCAGTGTAATTTATGTCACGACTCACATAAATTGTGTGTGAGTCATAAATAGAATGGTCTCAAGGGCATACTGGAAGTACAGTGCCTGTTGAGTACTTGGAAGAAAAAATGGCCTTTAAGAAAGAATGAAAACATTCAGGGTGGGGAAAGGCAGAAAGACTCTTAATCTCTTGTTACAGATGGGGAGCCTGTGTGATTCATTCCTTAAGTGTCTGCCTTCAGCTCAGGTTACGATCCCACGGTCCTGGGTTCAAACACCACTTCCGGTTTCCTACTCAGCAGAGACCCTGCTTTCCCCCTTTGCCACTATCCCTGCTTGAGTTCTCTCTCTCGCCATGTCTCTCTCTGTCAAATAAATAAATAAAAATCTTAAAATATATATATATATGAAAAACTTGAAAAATATCATGAAAAAATTGTTTCCATTTAAAGACACTTTCTTGAATGTCTACTGTTGATTTATTGTCATTGAACTCATATCAACAGCATGATAACTCAAGCATGGACAAAGCTTATGCAACACGTTTCTTCTCTGGTAAAGCCCACCACAGTCTTCTTGAACGCTAGACAGGACCTCAGCACTACACATGGAGGCCATTTTAAATAACAAAATGACACCAAAAAAGCACAAATATGTGAAAATGTGCAAACCATGTAGACATAAAGAAGGACACTAAAGGTTGAGAGTTGAAACAAGAAGTTGCCTTGTTTGACTTCAGCTGAGAGAGTGACCTTTAGGTAACACAAAATTTTTGCCACTTTTGTCATGTCTGTGAATCACTATGAAAGCACTTCCAAATGTTGATTTAGGGTTTGCAAGTAAATTTTAGCAAATAGATAGATTTACAACTATGGGTCCTTGAATAATGATGAGAGACTCTGTGTGTGTATGTTTAATATATAAATATATAGTACATATATAATGTATAATGTTATATCATATATATAAGCTCAATCCCCATTTCATCTCATTTACTGGGTATCCAATGGGCATATAATACTCAGTTGTTTAAAACTGATATGGCTTTTCATCATACATGATACGCCTTTCCACTCTAAGTGAGTAACAACATCGTGCATTTCACATGGCAAGCAGGGAACTTGGCGATTATCCTTGATACTCCACACAATGCCCCTCACATATCCAGTAACTCCCCTGGGCCACTGGATAATACCTCCTCAATACACTATCTACTGTTTTATCACCACTGATGACAGCAAATTTTACACCAAGAAGGTCTCACCTGGCTACCAGCAAGAGCCATTTGTTACCTACACTGACAATAATTTTTAAGACTAATATTAGACATATGTGCTACTTCAAATCCTTTGAAAGCTCCCATTCGTTTTTTTAAAAAAAAATTTAGGTTTTAGAGCAGTTTTAGGTTTACAAGAAAATGGAATGGGAGGTATAAAGATTTCTCATGTACCCCCCGCCCTCATGCAGACATAGCCTCCCCCATCATCAACATGACTCACCAGAATGCTGCATTTCTTTTTTTTTTTTTTTTAGATTTTTATTTATTTGACAGACAGATCACAAGTAGGCAGAGAGGCAGGCAGAGAGAGAGAGAGGAGAAAGCAGGCTCCCCACTGAGCAGAGAGCCCGATGTGGGGCTCGATCCCAGGACCCTGAGATCATGACCTGAGCCAAAGGCAGAGGCTTAACCCACTGAGCCACCCAGGTGCCCCAAATGCTGCATCTCTAATGAAGGAATGAACCTCTGTGGGGGCATCATAGCACCCAAAGTCTGTAGTTGACCTTGCAGTTCACTCTTGGAGTTGAACATTCTATGGGTTAGGACAAGTGTATAATGAAATATCCATCATTATAATATCATATAGAGCATTTTCACTGTTTTAAAAAGCCATGATCTGCCTATTCATCTCCCCTCCCCACCCCTGGCAACCACTGAACTTTCTGTTATTTCCATTGGTTTGCCTTTACCAGAATGCCATTCGATGTGTAGCCTTTTCAGGTTGACTCCTTTCACTTACTAAAGTGACTTAAGGTATCTCCATGTCTTTTCATGCCTTTATAGTATTTATTTTTATCACGGATAATACTGCATTGTCTGGATGTACCACAGTTTATTTATCCCTACTGAAGGACATCTTGGTTTTTCCCAAGTTCTGGCAAGTATGAATAAAGATACCATAAATTTTTTATGCAAGTATGTGTGGACATATATTTTCAGCTCCTTTGGGTAAATACCAAGGACAGTGATTTCTGGATTGTATGGCAAGAGTATGCATATTTTTCTGAGAAACCGCTGGACTGTGTCTCAAAGTAGCCATACCATTGTTGCATTCCTTCCAGCAACAAATGGAAGCGCCATTGCTCCACATCCTTGCTAACATTTGATGTCAGTGTCACAACTTTTGGCCATTCTAAGTGTAGTGGTATCATGTTACTGTTTAATTAGCACCTCCCTGATGACAGATGATATGGAACATCCTTTCATATACTTATTTGCCATCTGTGTATATCTTCTTCGGTAAACTATCAATTAAGATCCTTGGCCCATCTTTTATTGAGGTTGCCTGTTTTCTTATTTTGAGTTTCAAGAGTTCATTGTAGATTAGGGTAATTGTCTTTCATCAGATGTACCTGTGACAAAATTTTGCTAAGTCTGTGGCTTGTCTTTTCATTCTCCACATTTTCTTTAGCAGAGATGAAGAATTTAACTTTAATAAAGGTCAGATTATCAGTTATTTCTTTCATGGATTTTGCCTTTGGTTTTGTATTTAAAAAGGCCAATACCCGATTGGAGGAGTCAAGGTGGCGGAAAAGTAGCAGGCTGCGACTACTTCAGGTAGCAGGAGATCAGCTAGATAGCTTATCTAAAGATTGCAAACACCTACAAATCCAACAGGAGATCGAAGAGAAGAAGAACAGCAATTATAGAAACAGAAAATCAACCACTCTCTGAAAGGTAGGACTGGCGGAGAAGTGAATCCAAAGCGACAGGAAGATAGACCGCAGGGGGAGGGGCCGGCTCCCGGCAAGCGGCGGAGCAAAGGAGCACAAAATCAGGACTTTTAAAAGTCTGTTCCACTGAGGGACATCACTCCAGAAGCTAAACTGGGGTGAAGCCCATGCGGGGTCAGCGTGGCCTCAGGTACCACAGGGTCACAGAGGGATCGGGGGTGTCTGAGTGTCGCAGAGCTTGCAGGTATTAGAACAGGGAAGCCTAGAACAGAGACAGAGCCCAGGAGTAAGCTCTGAGCTCGGGGTTACCTTGAACCGGTCACAGGCTCGGTCAGCTCAGAGCGCGGCCGGGGGCCAGGGAGACGGGAGTAATTGGCGCTGTTCTCTGAGGGCGCACTGAGAGTGGGGCCCTGAGCTCTCGGCTCCTCCGGGCTAGAGACTGGGAAGCTGCCATCTTCATTCCCGTCCTCCAGAACTCTACAGAAAGCGCTCAGGGAACAAAAGCTCCAGAAAGCAAACCCGAGCGGATTACTCAGCCCGGCCCCTGGTAAGGGTGGTGCAACTCTGCATGGGGCAAAGACAATTGAGAATCACTACAACAGGCCCCTCCCCCAGAAGATCAACAAGAAATCCAGCCAGGACCAAGTTCTCCTAAGGAGTGCAGTTTCAATACCAAAGAGAGCAGCGGAATTCCAGAGGAAGAGAAAGCAAAGCACGGAACTCATGGCTTTCTCCCCATGATTCTTTATTCTTGCAGTTAATTTAATTTTTTTCTTTTTCAATTTTTTTCTCTCTTCTTCTGCTAAATTTTTTTAACTTTTACCCTTTTCTTTTTTAACGTTTTTAACTAGTTTATCTAATATATATTTATATATTCTTTTTTGTTTTATATTTTTTCTTTATTCATTTTCATTTTTTTAATTGTTTCTTTTTTTTTGTTTTCTTTCTGAACAATTTTTTATCCCCTTTCTCCTACCTCACGATTTGGGATCTCTTCTGATTTGGTTAAAATGTATTTTCTTGGGGGCTTTGCCACCCTTTTAGTATTTTACTTGCTCCTTCATATACTCTTATATGGATAAAATGACAAGGCAAAAAAATTCACCACAAAAAAAGAAGAAAAAGAGGCAGTACAAAAGGCTAGGGACCTAATCAATACAGACATTGGTAATATGTCAGATCTAGAATTCAGAATGACGATTCTCAAGGTTCTAGCCCGGCTCGAAAAAGGCATGGAAAATATTAGAAAAACCCTCTTGGGAGATATAAAAGCCCTTTCTGGAGAAATAAAAGAACTAAAATCTAACCAAGTTGAAATTAAAAAAAGCTATTAAAGAGGTGCAATAAAAAAATGGAGGCTCTCACTGCTAGGAAAATGAGGCAGAAGAAAGAAATAGCGATATAGAAGACCAAATTACAGAGAATAAAGAAGCTGAGCAAAAGAGGGACAAACAGCTATGGACCATGAAGGGAGAATTTGAGAGATAAGTGACACCATAACACAAAACAACATTAGAATAATTGGGATTCCAGAAGAAGAAGAAAGAGAGAGGGGAGCAGACGGTATATTGGAGAGAATTATTGGAGAGAATTTCCCCAGTATGGCAAAAGGAACGAACATCAAAATCCAGGAGGTGCAGATAGCCCCCCTCAAAATCAATAAGAATAGGTCCACACGCCATCACCTAATAGTAAAACTTACAAGTCTTAGTGACAAAGAGAAAATCCTGAAAGCAGCCCGGGAAAAGAAGTCTGTAACATACAATGGTAAAAATATTAGATTGGCAGCAGACTTAACCACAGAGACCTGGCAGGCCAGAAAGAGATGGCATGATATATTCAGAGCACTAAATGAGAAAAACATGCAGCCAAGAATACTATATCCAGCTAGGCTATCATTGAAAATAGAAGGAGAGATTAAAAGCTTCCAGGACAAACAAAAACTGAAAGAATTTGCAAACACCAAACCAGCTCTACAGGAAATATTGAAAGGGGTCCTCCAAGCAAAGAGAGACCCTAAAAGTAGTCGATCAGAAAGGAACAGAGACAATCTACAGTAACAGTCACTTTACAGGCAATACCATGGCACTAAATTCATATCTCTCAATAGTTACCCTGAATGTTAATGGGCTAAATGCCCCAATCAAAAGACACAGGGTATCAGAATGGACAAAAAAACAAAACCCATATATATGTTGCCTACAAGAAACTCATTTTAAACCCGAAGACACCTCCAGATGTAAAGTGAGGGGGTGGAAAAGAATTTACCATGCTAATGGACATCAGAAGAAAGCAGGAGTGGCAATCCTTATATCAGATCAATTAGATTTTAAGCCAAAGACTATAATAAGAGATGAGGAAGGACATTATATCATACTCAAAGGATCTTTCCAACAAGAAGATCTAACAATTTTAAATATCTATGCCCCTAACGTGGGAGCAGCCAACTATATAAACCAATTAATAACAAAATCAAAGAAACACATCAACAATAATACAATAAAAGTAGGGGACTTTAACACTGCCCTCACTGAAATGGACAGATCATCCAAGCAAAAGATCAACAAGGAAATAAAGGCCTTAAATGACACACTGGACCAGATGGACATCACAGATATATTCAGAACATTTCATCCCAAAGCAAAGAATACACATTCTTCTCTAGTGCACATGGAACATTCTCCAGAATAGATCACATCCTGTGTCCTAAATCAGGTCTCAATCGGTATCAAAAGATTGGGATCATTCCCTGCATATTTTCAGACCACAATGCTCTGAAGCTAGAACTCAATCACAAGAGGAAATTTGGAAAGAACCCAAATACATGGGGACTAAAGAGCATCCTTCTAAAGAATGAATGGGTCAACCAGGAAATTAAAGAAGAATTTAAAAAATTCATGGAAACAGATGATAATGAAAACACAACGGTTCAAAATCTGTGGGACACAACAAAGGCAGTCCTGAGAGGAAAATATAGAGCGGTACAAGCCTTTCTCAAGAAACAAGAAAGGTCTCAGGTACACAACCTAACCCTACGCCTAAAGGAGCTGGAGAAAGAACAAGAAAGAAACCCTAAACCCGTAGGAGAAGAGAAATCATAAAGATCAGAGCAGAAATCAATGAAATAGAAAACAAAAAAAAAAAAAAAAAAAAAACAATAGAACAAATCAACGAAACTAGGAGCTTGTTCTTTGAAAGAATTAATAAGATTGATAAACCCCTGGCCAGACTTATCAAAAAGAAAAGAGAAAGGACCCAAATAAATAAAATCATGAATGAAAGAGGAGAGATCACAACTAACACCAAAGAAATACAGACCATTATAAGAACATACTATGAGCAACTCTATGCCAACAAATTTGACAATCTGGAAGAAATGGATGCATTCCTAGAGACATATAAACTACCACAACTGAACCAGGAAGAAATAGAAAGCCTGAACAGACCCATAACCAGTAAGGAGATTGAAACAGTCATCAAAAATCTCCAAACAAACAAAAGGCCAGGGCCAGACGGCTTCCTGGGGGAATTCTACCAAACATTTAAAGAAGAACTAATTCCTATTCTCCTGAAACTGTCCAAAAAAATAGAAATGGAAGGAAAACTTCCCAACTCATTTTATGAGGCCAGCATCACCTTGATCCCAAAACCAGACAAGGATCCCATCAAAAAAGAGAACTATAGACCAATATCCTTGATGAACACAGATGTGAAAATTCTCACCAAAATACTAGCCAATAGGATTCAACAGTACATTAGAAGGATTATTCACCACGACCAAGTGGGATTTATTCCAGGGATGCAGGGTTGGTTCAACAACCGCAAATCAATCAATGTGATACAACACATTAATAAAAGAAAGAACAGGAACCATATGATACTCTCCATAGATGCTGAAAAAGCATTTGACAAAGTACAGCATCCCTTCCTGATCAAAACTCTTCAAAGTGTAGGGATAGAGGGCACATACCTCAATATTATCAAAGCCATCTATGAAAAACCCACCGCAAATATCATTCTCAATGGAGAAAAACTGAAAGCTTTTCCGCTAAGGTCAGGAACACGGCAGGGATGTCCGTTATCACCACTGCTATTCAACATAGTACTAGAGTCCTAGCCTCAGCAATCAGACATCAAAAGGAAATTAAAGCCATCCATATCGGCAAAGAAGAAGTCAAACTATCACTCTTCGCAGATGATATGATACTCTATGTGGAAAACCCGAAAGACTCCACTCCAAAACTGCTAGAACTTATACAGGAATTCAGTAAAGTGTCAGGATATAAAATCAATGCACAGAAATCAGTTGCATTTCTCTACACCAACAACAAGACAGAAGAAAGAGAAATTAAGGAGTCAATCCCATTTACAATTGCACCCAAAACTATAAGATATCTAGGAATAAACCTAACCAAAGAGGCTAAGAATCTTTACACAGAAAATTATAAAGTACTCATGGAAGAAATTGAGGAAGACACAAAGAAATGGAAAAATGTTCCATGATCCTGGATTGGAAGAATAAATATTGTGAAAATGTCTATGCTACCTAAAGCAATCTACCCATTTAATGCAATTCCTATCAAAGTACCATCCATTTTTTTCAAAGAAATGGAAGAAATAATCCTAAAATTTATATGGAACCAGAAAAGACCTCGAATAGCCAAAGGAATATTGAAAAAGAAAGCCAAAGTTGGTGGCATCACAATCCCGGACTTCAAGCTCTATTACAAAGCTGTCATCATCAAGGCAGCGTGTTACTGGCACAAAAACAGACACATAGATCAATGGAACAGAATAGAGAGCCCAGAAATAGACCCTCAACGCTATGGTCAACTAATCTTTGACAAAGCAGGAAAGAATGTCCAATGGAAAAAAGACAGCCTCTTCAATAAATAGTGTTGGGAAAATTGGATAGCCACATGCCGAAAAATGAAATTGGATCATTTCCTTACACCACACACGAAAATAGACTCATAATGGATGAAGGACCTCAGTGTGAGAAAGGAATCCGTCAAAATCCTTGAGGAGAACACAGGCAGCAACCTCTTCGACCTCAGCCGCAGCAACATCTTCCTAGGAACATCGCCAAAGGCAAGGGAAGCAAGGGCAAAAATGAACTATTGGGATTTTATCAAGATCAAAAGCTTTTGCACAGCAAAGGAAACAGTTAACAAAACCAAAAAGACAACTGACAGAATGGGAGAAGATATTTGCAAACGACATATCAGTTAAAGGGCTAGTGCCCAAAATCTATAAAGAACTTAGCAAACTCAACACCCAAAGAACAAATAATCCAATCAAGAAATGGGCAGAAGACATGAACAGACATTTCTTCAAAGAAGACATCCAGATGGCCAAAAGACACATGAAAAAGTGCTCCACATCACTCGGCATCAGGGAAATACAAATCAAAACCACAATGAGATTCCACCTCACACCAGTCAGAATGGCTAAAATGAACAAGTCAGGAAATGACAGATGCTGACAAGGATGCGGAGAAAGGGGAACCCTCCTACACTGTTGGTGGGAATGAAAGCTGGTGCAACCACTCTGGAAAACAGCATGGAGGTTCCTCAAAATGTTGAAAATAGAACTACCCTATGACCCAGCAATTGCATTGCTGGGTATTTACCCTAAAGGTACAAACATAGTGATCCGAAGGGGCACATGCACTCGAATGTTTATAGCAGCAATGTCTACAATAGTCAAACTATGGAAAGAACCTAGATGTCCATCAACAGACGAATGGATAAAGAAGATGTGGTATATATACACAATGGAATACTATTCAGCCATCAAAAGAAATGAAATCTTGCCATTTGCGATGACGTGGATGGAACTAGAGGGTATCATGCTTAGCAAAGTAAGTCAATCGGAGAAAGACAACTATCATATGATCTCCCTGATATGAAGAAGTGGAGATGCAACATGTGGGATTAAGGGGGTAAGAGAAAAATAAATGAAACATTGGGAGGGAGACAAACCATAAGTGACTCTTAATCTCACAAAACAAACTGAGGGTTGCTGGGGGTAGGGGGATTGAGAGAAGGGGGGGGTTATGGACATCGGGGAGGGTATGTGCTATGGTGAGTGCTGTGAAGTGTGTAAACCTGGCGATTCACAGACCTGTACCCCTGGGGATAAAAATATATTATATGTTTATAAAAAAATTAATAAATAATAAAATAAAATAAAAATAAATATTATAAAAAGAGGCCAATACCCAAGGACATGTATTTTTTCTACTCTGTATTTTCTAGTTTTCTAGTTTTGTATTTTATATTTATGTCTTTGATCTATTTTTTTTATTTTTGTACTCTGTCTCATTCCCTTTATTTGTATGGAAATGTCTAGTTGTTCCATTGGTTAAAAAAAAATCTTTGCTCCATTGCATTGCCTTTGATCCTTAATCAAAGACCAGTGAACTGTATCTATAACGATCTATTTCTGGGCTTTCCATTCTGCCTTGTTGTTCTGTTTGTCTATTCTATCAGAAATATCATGTTTTCTTGATTAGTGCAGCTTTATATTCAGTCTTGAAGTCAGGTAGTACCAATTCTCCAAGTTTATTCTTTTCCCTCAATATTATGTTGTTTATTCTGTATTTTTTTCTTTCCATACTATAAACCTTAGAATCTGCTTTTCAGTATCAATAAAATAACTTGCTGGGATTTTGACTGCAATTGCATTAAATCTATAGATCAAATTGGGAAGAGCTTACATCTTGATAATACTGAGTCTTCCTATCCATGAGCATGGGCTATAACTGCATTCATTTAGTAGTTCTTTGATTTCTTTCATCAAGGTGTTGTGGTTTTTCACATAAGTCTTATACATATTTTGTTAGATTTATGCATAGCATTTCAGTTTTGAGGATTTTAATATAAATTGTATTGTGTTTTTAATTTCAAATTCCACTTGTTCCTTGTTGATATATAGAAAAGTAATTGGCTTCTCCATATTAACCTTGTGTTCTGAAACTTTACTATATTTGCTTATTAATTTCAGCAGTTTTTGTGTTCATTTTTAAATTTTCTTTATAGACTATCATGTCAGCTGCAAATAAAGACAATTTTATGTCTTCCTTTCTTTAAGTAAATCTACGCTTCTGACCCATATTATTTTCCTCTTCTCCATAGAACTTCTTTTAACATTTCTTACAAGGCAATAAATTCTTTTACTTTCTACTTGTAATAAATTTCTACTTGGTAATAAATTCATTTACTTTCTACTTGTCTGAGAAAGTATTTGTCCTTCACAATTGAAGGATAAATTTATAGGGTACAAGATTCCATGTTGGGGCTTTCTTTCCCTCAGCATTCTAAGTATCTCACCCCACTGTCTTCTTTTTGAATGATTTCTGAGAAGCTGGATGTAATTTTTATCTTTGTTTCTGAACAAGTAAGACTCCCTCACCCGACCCTGCCCTGAACTTCATCCAGGATTGTTTTTTCTTTCTCTTTGATTCTGTAATTTGAAGTTAATATGCCTTAGTGTAGTTTGTTTTGGGGGTTGGGAAAGGCATTGACCTTACTGATATTCTCTGACCTTCCTGAATCTGTAGTTTGGTATCTAATATCATTTTGAAGATATTTTTAGCCTTTTTTTATTCAAAAAATCTCTGTTGTTCTTGTCTTTCTCTTTTTTCCCTTTTGGTTTTCCAAGTAAAAGTATACAATATTTTTGTAAAAGTTTATTTTAATTTTTATAATTGTCTCACAATCCCCACTTTGTGGGTTTTTTTTTTTCATTTTTTTTTTCTTTTCTCAGTGTTCTCTTTACTTTTTGATTTTCAAATATTCTATTGATATATTCTCTATCTCAGAGATTCTTTGCTCAACCATGGCCAATCTACTAATGATCTCATAAAAGGAGTTCTCCATTACTGTTATAATTTTTTTTTTTTAACCTCTAACATTTCTTTTTGCTTCTTTCTTGGGGTTTCCATCTCTTTGTTTACATGGCCCATCCGATCTTGCATGATGACTACTTTATCTAGAGGAGCTCTTTGCATGTTAATCATGGTTTTAAATTCTCACTTGGATAATTTCAACATTCCTTTCACATCTGAATCTGATACTTGTTTCATCTCTTCAAACTGTGTTTTTGCTTTTGGTATGCTGATTTTTTCTTGATAGACATGATGTACTGAGCAGAAGTAACTATTGTAAAGAGCCCTTGAGTAAGATGGTTGTGAGGAGTGAAGGAAGGGAAAGTTTCTACATCTATGACTAGGTTTCAGTTTTTCGGTGAGCTCTGCCTGTATTTTGTGAACTTCCCAAGTGCTTGTCAGTCCCCACCACCTTTAGAGAGGATTTTCCAGAGTGCTGCTGTGGGTATTTTCCTTTCCTACATCAGGATTTCATAAAACCACAGCAGGGTAGGCTCTACTTACCCAGTTTGTTTTGATGGCAGTCCTTTTTAAGAAGAACAGAGGGGTCTGTTTCAAGATGATTCTTTTTCCCTTCCTGCTGAAAACCTGAGAGGATTTTTCTCTGATATTTAATATAGAGAACCTGGTCAAACTCCTAGAAATAAATCTTGTAATATTGTAGGGTTCCTCTATGACTAGTCTCCCTGGATATTTTAACTCTCAGATTTGTCTGGCCTGAGCCTCCAGCAATTCATCAATTATAGTTCTTATTTTCCTACCCCAGCACTTGTACCCAACTTTGTTTCTGCTCCTGAGTTTCTCCTCTGAGGAGCCATGATGGCCTGCTTTCACCTGTCTCTCCAATCTAAAGGGCAGTAGCTTGCCCTTTCCCTTTCTCTCTTTTATTGAAGAAGAATTGCAATTTTTAAATCAGTTTAGCTTATTACTTGCTGTTAAGATAAGCGGCAACTTCCAAACTTTTTACATGCAGAATTGTAAACCTTTTGCATTGGTTTTTACCATGAAAATTTATGTCAATTTTGAAATCATATGCATTCCAGAAAACTTTCAAGCACTTTAGATATTATTGGGTGAGGATGAGATGTCTGGAGCTACTATAATTATTGTGCAAAAATGAAAGAAAAATTAAAAAGTTAAGACTGGACTCTGAGTTTGGCAAACCATAAAGGTGGATAGTTCTGTGTGTGTATGTGTTTTGTAGGAGAATTACTAATCCATTCTCATGTTATAAGAGAGGTATCTAGACCTCCTAGCCAAAGGTGATTCTGTTTTCTGTTTCTTGGATTCTTTCCAAAGTTATTCCGAGTGGATATATAAAGACAGCCTTTTCTTCAATCAAGGATATGAGCATTCTTATAAATCTTGCTTTATTCACTTGATATTAATATTGAGAAGTTATTTCATATTAGAATATTTAGTTCTAGCAAATCCTTTTAAAAAGTCATATAATATATCACAGAAGGACTGAGATACCATTTACTAAACCAATTTCTTACTGAAAGATACTTGTATTATGTAGAAGCTTCTGTCATTATAGACAACAGTGTGATAAACACTCCTCATACATTATTTTTGTGTGTGCCAGAGTAAATGTATCTGTGGCAATGCTGGGTCAAACGGCATACAGAGGCTTGATTTTGACAGGCACACGACATGATCTACCAGACAGCCCTTATGAGTAGGGCAGCATAGGACGTGTCAGCATTACTGAGCTAAGACGGTTGTTTAACCACAGCTCCACCAACGCTGCACTCCTGTCCACAGCTGGACACAGGGATGACAGTGTAGCTGAACAAATCAAGGCAAAAGTGGAATGAAGTCACCAACGTCTTGAGATATAGACCCACAGCCTTTTATTCTTGTGAAACAACTGCAATGTTCCTGTGGTTGCACGTCTCCAACTTCTCCAGCCTTTTTTTTTTTTAAGATTTTTATTTATTTATTTATTTATTCGTCAGAGAGAAAGAGAAAGATAGAGAGAGCACAAGCAGGCAGAGTGGGAGACAGAGACAGAGAGAGAAGCAGGCTCTTCACTGAGCAAGAAGCCCAATGCAGGACTTGAACCCAGGACCCTGGGATCATGACCCAAGCTGAAGGCAGCGCTTAACCAATTGAACCAACCAGGTGTCCCTCCAGCTTTTAAGGATTTATCCAGCCTTCTTGAGGGTCTAAAGGGGCCAGGTTTACTTCCTTGATAGAGGGCTCCAGACTGGCAGCCTCCCTCTGCTCCTTCATCTTCTCTCGCACTGAGAATGGTTTGGTCTGGGCCCCTTCGTCTTCCAGAGTGTTACTCTGCAATCAACCCTTCCTGTGATTCTCAGTTTCTTCTCTCATTTTAGATGCTTGATCTTTGGCTCGTAACCTTCCTTGTCCTTTCTCTCAGCCTTTTCCTGTAAACAACTACATCCTCTGTTCCTCCCCACTCTGATATGGGACGACTGAGTTAACTGGTCCTGCAATGACATCATCCCTATGTCCTGTTTCTATGACATAATAAACCCTTTCGTTATGCGAACTGATTTTATTGGAGTTTTCTGTTACTTGCAGTTGAAATCATCCTGAACTTAATATTGAATTGGAAAGAAGATTTTTGAAAAGCTACTGTTACTTGAATTAGGTAATCTGCATAAGGAGGTCATGGTACCATGGGAACCTTAACCTAAATGAAGCTCTGGAAGACAATGGAGCCTGATTGAACCTGTAAAGGGGTCAGTGAACATATGGAATGTTCTTCCTGTGGCACAAGGACTGGTTTTAATGCACCAAGGAGGATACGGGGCTGTGCCCAGCATTGCATAAACAATCTTCCTTTGAGAAAAAAAAAACAGATTCGAAGAGCAGTTTCCAAAACAACAACAACAACAAATCTAGCTCCTGAGAAGTTGAAAGATACCCTCTGGAGAAAGGAGTCCTGAGAAAATAAAGTTTGACAGCTTTGTGGCTGCTGAAGAAAGATGAGCAGACAGATGGCAGGAGTTTTAGGAATGAGGCAGAGCTGAGATCAGAAATAAAACGAAGGCATGGTTGGACCAGGATGCTATGGCCTCTGAAGTCCTGATCAGCTCACTAATGATTGATGATGTACACCTGGCCTGAGAGCAAGGACGAGTCTAATGGATTAAGTATCTCAAGAAAGGAAAGCTAAAAGCCATCATAAGGGCAGCTAGGCAAATTTGGAGTTCCAGCAATGCTTGGGTAATGTTCAAGCACTCTGGAGATATTGAACTGGTAGAAAGTTCTTATAATAGTCTAGAAACAAAGATCTTATTTATTTGTATTATTACTTAATGCTATTAAATTATTTTCTAGGAAATCGGTGCTTAGAGAAATCCAAAACAACAATTGTTCTGGGTTTAACATCAAAAATTAATGAAGATAATATAAGGATTTTACACTGTTATTTGAACTCAAATGACAGGTTTCATTTTATTTATTTATTTTTTTAATTTAAGAAGACTTATTTATTTATTTGTAAGTAAAGAAGGGGAGTGGCAGAGGGAGGAGGAGAGAGAAACTTTAGCAGACCCTTTGCCGAGTAGACCTGGGAACATGACCTGAGCCAAAAAACAAAAGTTGAACACTTAACTTATGGTACCACCTAGGCACCCCACAAATCATACATTTTATGTTTTGATTCATTACAAAAAAATAATGCAGTATTAATAATTTATAAAATCTTTTCTAATTTCTTCATTTTAATATACAGATTAACTTTTTTTTCCTTTTCTGATAATCTCAGCACAGCAGACACATTGTGTGATTGTTTGTTTACTCTTTTTGCAACTAGATTTGCGATAAATACAACTTAGTATTTGTCTGTAATTTCCAAACTTGTGTCATGGAACAGATACATTAAATTAAGTTATTCCTCACACTTCTAAAACTTTCTTTGCAAAACTCCTCATAAGATAATATTTTGTTTCTAAGGAGCTAATTCATCATGGAAATTCCAAGATGGGAGTCATTAAGTGACATAATGTGATATAATTTTCCCAACTGATAACTAACCCCAGCGTGGGAGATTTGATGAACAATTTCAGAACATTCCCACACCAGATGTTGCATTTTTATAGTTATTTTTATAGTTATACTTTTTAGTATAATTTTATAGTTATGCTAAAGTATAATTTTTTAAGTATATAAAGTATATAAAATATATAAAGTATACTTTTATAGTTATACTTTTTTATAGTTATTTTTTAAATACTTGGGTAATTTGTAAGAATGACATCTCCATGTTACATTAATTTATACTGCTTATGATACTAGGAATTTTCTATAATTCCAAAATCTATCTTCTATCATCTATCATCTATCATCTATCTTTCTATCTAATCTACTATCAATCATCTATATATCCATCACCTGTCTATTACCTATCTATCATCTACCTACCTATCATCTATTTTTTGAGAATGTGAATTATCTGTTCTGTGCAAATTCAAGTCAACCATTACTTTCTAAAGAAATGTTTTCCTTGTGTTTATGTCATCTGATGTAATTTTGTCCTTTATTCTATTTGGAAACCTCTTTGTTATGTTGTGTTCCAAACAGAGCTGACACATCAGAATGATCCTGCTTGTTGGTATTGATTAACTCTGGCTGATCGGCGTCTGTACCATACAATGTGTTACTTATCTTGAACTTTTCTTCTGGCTTTAATGTGTCTCTTTTTTTTTTTTTTATTCATTTATTTGACAGAGAGAGATCACAAGTAGACAGAGAAGCGGGCACAGAGAGAGAGGGAAGCAGGCTCTCTGCTGAGCAGAGAGCCCGATGCGGTACTCCATCCCAGGACCTTGAGATCATGACCTGAGCCAAAGGCAGTGGCTTAACCCACGGAGCCACCCAGGCGCCCTTTAATGTCTCTTAAAGTGAGTCTTTAATGCTTTATATTTGAGAGGTTGTTTCATTTGTATTTATTTCACACTACCATTTTTTCAGTCTTGTCACCTTTGTGGAATTCATGAAAATTTTTCATTAATGTTTTTTGCTATTTCCTTGTTTCTCTGTATTTTAGTTTTTGAAACAAATGTATTTTTAGATCTTTAGAGATTCCACTATTTTCATTCCAGAGAGCTGCAGCTCTCTGAATCACACTCTAGAAAATATTTCTATATTAAATATTCATGCAGTTTGCATATATGATTCTAATTAATTCTTCCCAAAGACAATGATGAGAAGACAATAGATAAAGCATTTTGTGGAGGAGAAGATAGGAATCTGCTTATGCAGGTGACCAGTGAAATGCACTTTCTGACTACAGAGCCCCTCATTGTGGGATCTCCAGGCCAACCATGCTGGAATCTCATTAGGATGGAAACATGCAAATTTAAATAGAAGAGCTAGGGAATTATAGCTACATATATTCACATTATATTGAAGTATAACATACATGAAATACCCTAATCAAAAAGCTGAGGGAAAGTGGGGTCCCTCACGATAGTTTTAATGTGTGGTTCTTCATGAAAGAGTTTAAGTATATTTGTATTTCTCTGTGAAATGCCTGGTTATTTGCTTTTTGTTTTGTTTTGTTTTGTTTTGGTATTGAGCTTATAGTTACTTTCACAGTTGATTTATAAGACTTCTTAGCATATTAAGAAAGTTAAACTTTTAGTTGTCATAGGGTTTGCCAACAATTTTCTTGTTTTTGCACTTTTCTTCGCAATCTGTGTGTATTTTTGTTAATTGCACTTAGCCTAACCTATCAGCCTTTAATTTTTTTTTTTTGGTTGGTTTTTTAAATTTTATTAACATAAAATTTAGGAAGATAAATATTTCATGATTTCTTAATGCATTAATGGAATTTTATGAAAATCCATGTGGATAATAATTTTCCCTTATTTTTTTAAAGAATTATTTAACAGAAAGAGAGAGAGAGCACCCACAAGCAAGGGGAGCAACAGGCAGAGGGAGAATCAGGATCCTTGCCAAGCAAGGAGCTCAGTGCAGGACTTGATCCCAGGACCCTCGGATCATGATCTGAGCCCAAAGCAGATGCTTAAATCAACTAATCCACACAGCTGTCCCAACTTTCTCTTAAAATTTTATAAGAAATTGTGTCTCTTTTCTGGTAAAAAGAATTTGAAATTCATCCTGAGTTATGATACAATAGAAAAATCATCAGCAGCAGTAGTAATAATATCGCCATTTATTTATTTATTTATTTATTTATTGTAGGGTAGGTACTAGACTAGAGCTTTATATAAGGAAGCAATAACCCAATAAGTATATATTATCATCACCATTACAGAGTTCCAGGAATTTGAGGTCCAGAAGTATATAAACTTTAATTAAAATTAATTTAAAAAATTAAAATAAACTACAGCATACCCCTATATTACAAAACAAAATTCTTTTTTTTTTTCAATTTAGAAAAATCCAGAAAAAAAGGTTTACTAGTCAACCCACAATCCTCATTCCATTCAAGATCTGATCTCTTTTCTCTAATTCAGTGTTTGCCACTAATTTTGAGGCAGGAACTCCTTTGCAAATCTGCTGAAAGCTGTGGAAAAATATACACATAGTTCTCCTGGAAAAATCTCTCCCTGGAAAAATCTACATATATTCACATTATATTGAAGTATAACATACATGAAATATCCTAATCAAAAAGCTGCAGTTTGATAAATTTTCTGAAATTGAACACACCCATATCAACAGCATTCAGATAAAAAATAGAACATTACCAACACCCAACAGGACCTTTCTCTCCCCTTTCTGTCATCAGCCATGAAGGGTAAAGTCTATCCTGACTCCTAACACCTTAATTAAAAATTCTTATTTTTTTAATTAAATTTCATAATATACTTACATTCATAATGGATGTCTAAGGGGAGGTATATATTGAAACTTGTTTCAAATTTATTTGGTACACACTTTTCTTTAAGTATTAAGGAATTTCCATGGAACGCACTGATCTAAGTTCCATCACTATCAGGTACCAAGTATGTGCCAAAGAGTAATCCATTTAGTCAATAATTGCTGAAGGCCAAACATTGGGTATACAGTGAAAGAGATAAAAGAAAAAAGAAAAAGAAAAGCAACACAAAAAATGGTTTAGGGGCTAAAAAGTAAATGCCAACTTGGCTCAGGGGACACGTTTTCCATTTGTAGGAGGTACTGAATAATGTATGAACTAGGATAAGGAGCACTGTGAGTTACATGGAAATTCATCTGTGAGAATACAGAGCCACTGTCCCTATGTCATTCTTGCAGACCCCTGGTCTGTCTTCTATCTCCACTCTAAACCCTGAAGACTGAAGCTCGGCTGCTGGTGGCAGGCCAGGGCCACGCAGCCAGCTCCAAAGGATTGTGATCACAAGCAAAATGCATTTTGTGAGCTAGTGAATTTAATAGTTGGTATTTCTCTTCTCCCTGTGAACCCATGCCCTAGAGTAATAAGGGACGGAGCCACCTGCTGGATAAACCTGCAGAGAGAGTAAGCAATGAGTTTTTGTTGCATTAATCAGCTGAGAAGTAGGAGTTGTTTGTTATTGTAGCAAAACCTGGATCTTGTCTGTCCTGACTGATAAAACCTACTAGCTTCTCAGAATATGGAATTATTGCCAGTCTCATCAAAATGCCCTTTTCTTTCTGAAACCAGCTTTCTCCATCAGTGTTGAGACTTCATGAGAACATGTACTGTAACAAAACATTTTGTCACTGTTTTCCTGAGCATATATATTATGGGATGCTTAGCACAATGTAAACATAGAAGACACATTTGTGAATAAACGAATGAAACAATGTATAATTTAGTGTTGCACATTTTCTCTGATGAATGAAATCAGATATCATATAATGACATAACTCCTCATATGCAATTAGAGAGACCTACATTTTGATATGAATTATATAAATTACATTTTTATATCATTTTATAATTCTTAATTTCACATGAATTTTATTTTACCAGACTTTCTGAGAATAAATGCCAAGGAACACTCTTACTTTGGGCGTGGCACGGAGAGGCACGAGGGAGTGCAGGATTCCACCAGTCCAGAAGCTCTGCTTCTGTTGAAATACTATCAAGAACATCAAAACAGCAATCCAAATGTCCAGATACATAACCACAGCGTTAAACTGTGTTTTTCATTACTCATCCCCCACATCCTCTTTCCTTCCTTCCAACCGAACATCAATTTCTGAAACTAAATATAAACAGCGTCAATCCTGATCCACAGTGGAAGGCTGTCGGCTGCACATCAGCGAGGTGTTTGGAATACTAATCAGGGCAGCAGTAAGCAGTGTCTCTGCAGAGGCTGTTTTCCCCAGCGTTCTGGGAGAGACATGGTGCATGCCCCCAGCCGCAGCAGGGGAAAGCCGTGGTATAATGACACCAGTTTGAAAGCTTTTGTGACTGAGACAGCACTGGGACATTCTCAGAGTCATGTTATCTCTGTATTAAAAATCTATCCTTATCCTATTATTTGGGCCAACCTATGGCAACATGCCAATACCTTGAGGCCTGTGGCATGGGCTCTGTGAAGAAAGAGAAAAGTGTGATTGATCGCCTAATGGAAGCATGGGCCTGACTCCACAATCCTGCTTGCCAGTGTGTCAATTACCTTTCATGGTGAGCCACTTCCTTTGGATAAGTAACCTTGTTCCCTTTAGAAAGGAAAAAAATATAATAATAATTTAAAAAGGCCATATGCTGTTTGGCTAGACTCCATCAGGAAAACATATGTTTAGCATCATGATTTTGACCACTCCGTAGTCTTTTCCTACAAAGCAAAATAAATTGTTCTAGACCTGGGTTAGAAAAAGTTAATGTTTCATTTAAAAGATTCTTTAAAAACACCTATAGCTCTGAATGTCTTATGAGACTTTTTTTCTAATTATGTAAAAGGTTGTTTCAAACATTTTTTTTTATAAGGATAAGGTTATTCTGTTTCTGACCAAGATAAGTTTAACTATTTTTAGTTAAACAAGGAATCATTATAAACATACATTTTAGTGAAGTAATAATTGTACCAGATAATCTCCATGTGGCAGTTTTTAATGTGTTCAACCATAAGATACTTAGATTCAGTTGTATTTTTCTGGCATAGTAAACAAAATAATAAGAGTGAAAAGGAGTAGTCTTGTGAATTACTCTCTAATTTCCAGGTATTTATGGTGATTCAAAACTTATCTAGAGTCTGAATGAATAATAACACCATAGAGGAAGCAAAAAGTATCATACTGAAGCATCTGAGATATTCTGGAAAATACAAATATCATGCTTCCACTAGGGTAATATTTAGACTAGAAAAAAAAAACAACAACAACCTTCTCGTTATTTTTTTATTCAGCAAATATGTGGACATCACTTCTACACTCACTATTTTGCCTAGAAGGGAAACAAAAAAGAATAGTATACGACCCTTGCTTACCAGCTCTTAGGACAAACCTAGGAAAATTACACTGTCTTGAATACCATAGTATTTAGTGACAAAAGTTTGTAGCACAAAAGACAGGATGTAGGAAATGGGACGGCTGATGTATCTGTCTGACACCCCTGAAATGATCTGCTGCTCAGGGAAAGTGTCCTTGGGTTTTCTGTCTGTTGGACTGTGGCAGCCCAGACTAATGGATGAATATAGGGGAAAACATGCTAATATGGGGAAAGCATGCAGTGAGAATTTTTGCTACTCAGAAATAAGCTTGTAATCATGGAAAGCTTATTTTACTCCAAAAAAATCTACAATTTAAATTTAAATAAACCAAAGAAGAAGAAGGAGGAGGAGGAGGAGGAAGAGGTGGAGAAGAAGAAGAAGAAGAAGAAGAAGAAGAAGAAGAAGAAGAAGAAGAAGAAGAAGAAGAAGAAGAAGAAAGAAAGAAAGAAAGAAGGAAGAAAGAAAGAAAGAAAGAAAGAAAGAAAGAAAGAA
>NW_022631048.1:8256673-8298842 GCF_010015895.1 Lontra canadensis
AAGAAAGAAAGAAAGAAAGAAAGAAAGAAGAAAGAAAGAAAGAAAGAAAGAAAGAAAGAAAGAAAGAAAGAAAGAAAAAAGGAAGAAAGAAAGAAAAGAAAAAGAAAGAAAAAAGAAACAGGAAAGCTAAACAAAAATTTACTGTGACGTATTTAATCACGAATGTGTTGGTAGTCATGACGTACTTTTCCTAGTTAATTAATGGAATTCATAAAGAAAATGATCTTCATTCATTTAGCTTAATATGATCAAATCATAATAAATGAAAGGCAACACACCAGGTTTGAAATCTGTTTTCCACAGTGCTTAAACAGCCTCATCTCACTGGGACATGATCATTACATGAATCTATATAAATAAGATATCTAACTGGGGTTTTATAAACATTCACACACGGTCTTTAATTTATATTCTGTCCTCCTACCTTCTCTCACACTTCTAGCACATGGTCAGATTATGTAGCTTAATTGCAGCCACTTGAGGGATGGTCTTACCTGGCTCATTAAAAGGCGGCATGAAGCCTAGTGTCAGGAGCTTTATTATTTTACATGATATTTTATAGGCATGGGACAGAAAGCTTCATCAATAGCATATTTACATGAATGCATGTTAAAATATGGTCTTTCACAAAACATTAATAATGGTTAACATTCCCAAACGGATCTTAAAGACTTTATTTATTGAGGCACCTGGGTGGCTCAGTAGTTAAGGCCTCTGCCTTCGGCTCGGGTCATGATCCCAGGGTCCTGGGATTGAGCCTCACATCAGGCTCTCTGCTCAGCAGGGAGCCTGCCTCCTCCTCCTCTCTCTCTCTGCCTGCCTCTCTGCCTACTTGTGATCTGTCTGTCAAATAAATAATAAATTTAAAAAAAAACTTTATTTATTTATTTATTTATTTATTTATTTATTTATTTGAGAGAGAAAATGAGAGACAGAGAGCATGAGAAGGGGGAGGGTCAGAGGGAGAAGCAGACTCCCCGCCAAGTAGGAAGCCCAATGCAGGACCTGATCCCGGGACTCCAGGATGACGACCTGAGCCGAAGGCAGTCGCTTAACCAACTGAGCCATCCGGGGACCCTCCCAAATGGATCTTAGGGAGCCATGACAGCTCTCTGTAGTAATTTCCTTATTTATTTATTTTGCACGTTTTATTTCAATGCATTCTCTCAAGAGTAATAGTGAAAACAGTAAGATTCCAGACTTTGTATAAGTGACAAAGTCACTTCAAGTATTAAGCATGCACTTTCAAATAATCTGTGTCTTGTCCAATATCCAGGAAAATACCAAACACCATGTTTTACTGTTGAGATAAAGTTCTCTTATATCTCTGATAATGATTGCATTTCGAGATGACATTTAGACTTGTAATCTCACCCCTTACGAAAAACATTTATCACATTTATACATTTACATAATACATTTATACACATCACATTTATACTTATCATATAATAAACACTTTAATATTACAGAAAATATATACAGGAAAGTTCTCAGAATCCTTAAACTTTAGTAAGTATTTGATGTAACCATTAAGATGTCTTTTCAAACAAAACAAATAGAAGTTTCCAAGTCTTTCATAGTAAGGATGCTGGGCTGCCCTGTTTCTAAAATATATATTTATATTTTATATTATAAAGAGAAGGTAAATCTCAGTTTATTGGCTCAGATTTGTTTCTTTTCTTGGGGAAAATTTGTGATGTATTAAAGGATCAATAGCCCTTGCAACAAAAATCCTATATTTATCAGAGAGCAGCATCAGAGAGACACAATAAATCATAAATGAGACTGAACCCCACTCTCCTATAGGGACCTCAGGCAGGGCTCATCTTTGACAAAACTATGAAACAGCCATGTCCCATGTTTGGTGCCCAGGAATTTGCAGTTGAGAAGGCTTTTGCCTTCCTTGAGCATAGCTTGTCCTTATGTTTTCCCCATGCTGACCAAGCTCTCAGAAGGGAGTCTCCTCGGAAGAGCACTTCCCACTCTAAGTATCCTTTTTTATAGTCTGTGCTCTAAGCCACTGCCCGATTTACTGCCTATGTGACAATACCTTGGGGAGCTTCTGGTGAAATGTCTACCGACTGAAGACTCAGGAATGGTTGAAGTAACCTCCTCTTGGGACAGTGGGAAGGTTGCTTTTGGCAGAAAATAAAAGAAAAAAGAAAAGAAAAAAAGAAAATCCCTAAGGCTCCATAAAGCCCTGAGAAATGAATATCAAATGGTGATTTTTCAGAAAGATAAACAAAGGAAATAAAGGAATTGTTGTAAAACAAACTGACCCCAACTGAACACGGAGAGTGGTAATGTCACTGCATGCCATGTTCTCTCCCTGAGGGTGAAGCTACATCTTCCCTCATTCTATTCTCAGATCTTGTCTTTATTCAATAGGACATTCCTGGTGACATCTTGTACTTTCTCTTATCTTCATACCTAGAGAGCGCCCAAAGACATTTTGGAAACTATATCAGACTATAACAGAATTAAGCCAGTTCCTTTGCTGCAGGAATTTTTAGAGGATCCAAAAAAGTAAAGCACTTTGTAAAGGAAGTATATTATGAGACAGTTTCCAAAAGTCTGTTTACTGTAGTCTTCATGCATGTGCGTATGTACGTGTGTGAGTGTTCATGTGCATATAATCAACCACTATCTCTCAGAAATAATTTTCTGTGGAAAAGGAAGTAGTGAGCCAAGATCCAGGGAGGTACAGATTTTAAAGAAAGATATTCCATTTTCATAGTCACCTTTTATGATCTGTGGTGTCTTCATATCCGTTAACTTACCACTGAAGATATTAAAGATCAATATATTATATATTAATAAAAATCTTGAAAAAAAAGAAAAAGGAAAAATTATGCCTACTGAAAGGAAACTATAATTTTCAAAAATGTAAATTTCATTTTAGTTCAAAAATAAAATAATGGGCTTTAATTATTTATTAAGAAAGGAAGGAAGGAAGAAAGAAAGAAGGAAAGGAGAGAGAGAGAAAGGGAGGGAGAAAAGGGGAGAGAGAGAGAGAAAGAAAGAAAGAAAGAAGGAAGGAAGGAAGGAAGGAAGGAAGGAAGGAAGGAAGGAAGGGAGGGAGGGAGGGAAGGAGGGAGGAAGGGAGGGAAATCCTGTGGCTCTGAGCAACACCCATGCCACCAGGACCTCGGGAGGGCCCTGTTTCAGATGATGAGGACTGAGTGGAAGTAAGTAACACAAACAACCAAGGACTTACAAGAGAATCCTGCAGGATCCTTGAGAAGAATATCTCTGAGTTAAGAACAACATTCATGTAGATAGACACATATCTACAGTCTTTCTCAGTCACAAGACCTCTGTTTATTGTAGAATATGGGCTGTTACAAAGAAGGATTGGGGGTGGGATAGGGAGAATAAACTAATTTGGACTGGGATCTGGTCCCAAGAATATTCAGCCTTCTGGTCTGGGTCAGTAGCAGCAGAGTTAACTGCCAGTTTGCTGATATGGGAGGTATAAACAAGAAAGCCTCCTGTGAGACCCTGTGCACCAGCCTGTCCTCTGTCCTCTGTCTTCATTTTATCACTTTGGAGGGCAATGAAGTCATGATGAGAAAGTCAAGCATCACTGTATCGAGATGAGAAGATTGAATTCCGGAAAATGTAAAGCAATGGGAGAGATTTCATTTGGCATCTGGGAGAGTCTTGTAGTGTTCAAATCACAGCACGTGGACAGCATCACCAGCGTGACTCTGCCACCATTCATCGTACCTTGGCCCACCTGGTGCTGTGTAGCTATTATGTAAATTAAGCGCCTGGATCACAATCTGTTGGTGTGAGGGCATTCTACAGGAAGAGGCTGTCAGGGCTAATGAGCTTCTTGGAATGTTAAAGATGAAGATTTCTTTGAACTTCAAAGAAATCAATGAGGTTTGACTCTGTTATATTTGGCTGTAGACAGAAAAAACTTCAGATACCATAATCAGAAATAACATCTACTTAACATTTAAATATATACTAAGTTTGATTAGAGACAATTGGATGTACTCTAAAAAAAGATTGTAAGTATTCATAGATCCTGTATTGCTGAAAGCCATCTAGATAAATAACATTACAGATATAATGTGAATAATATAGTGTCTCTCTTTGGAGAAAAAATACAATTAAAGTAAAATACCACAATCTTAGCATTTGTGCATGTGGGATAAGCTCATCCAAATGGTGCTGAAATTTATCTCTTATCATCAACATAACAAGATCTTTTCCTAATTGAAGAAAATTAGACTGAATTTCAAAATTCAAAGTTACCTATAGCTTTAGAAACATCTGTCTAGCTGAAGAGCAAGCATGCATTTTATTTCATGACAGCTATGTTCCAGGCACTTCAAAAAGGAAACAATGTACATCAATAATACATGATTTCTTTTCCCAAGGAGTTCACAGTCAGTGAAGTGAATAACACACATTTAAGGAATTATAGCACAGTAAGACCTCTAAGTAGCATGCTTTGTTGGAAAAAAAAGAAATGGGCTCCTTTACTTGTTATCTGGGTAGGCTCTTTGATCTTGCATACTTTTTTCAGTACAACAGAAATATTTCACTTGTTTTAGTTTGTTGTGCAGTTCAAATGAAAAAAGAAAAGAAAAGAAAAGAAAAAGTATGTGCATGTGTAAAAACACATCCTATATATCACACACATATATATGTGATCTTGGACATCTACCTCCAGAACTGGGAGAAACACTTTTCTGTTGTGTATGTCACCCAATCTATGCTGTTTTGTTACACAGCCCAAGCTGACTAATGCAGCATCACAGTCTGACCAACTTTTCCATGGCCGCCACCTGTTGATGGCAAGAGCTGCAAATCACATTGCAGAGAAACAGGGGAGAGTGGTTGTGGCCATTTTAGAAAACAAGATGCCCAAAGACTTTGTTAATTCTAGGGAAAATCAGGAAGTTTTGCAGTGTAAGTGCCTGCTATTGAGCTTCTGATTACCAAGGCATCTATTTCAAACACACCCATCTGTAGTTAGCACATTGCCAGCTATATGACACAGTTACTAGCTGAATAAGTGGGTAAGGAGCCAGACTGCCCCCACACATGAAGATTTCTCTTTAGAAAGCCCTGGGTGACCTGGATCCCTGGACACCTGAGGCACCCTGCTATTCTCTTTCTGCTCTAATGTTACAAATTATCCAATAAAAATTGAACTCATGAAACCCCATCTGCCATACCCCTGCACCCTAATAAAGCCAGAGCCCCAGGCTCACTCTCTGTCTCTCACCCCCTACCTCAGGCCTCTCTGGGAGGCCCCAGTTGCACCATATATCTTTCTAGAACTTTTGAATGATAAACCTTGTCTTTCAAACTTCCTCATGCTTCACCACAGCAGTACAGCAAGTGCAGGCATTCCTAGACAGTAGCATCACTTTCAGTAGGCAGAGACCGACATGAAACATGCCCAACACCACCCCACACCTCCAGAATCTGTCCATTTCCCTTGACTCAGGTGGCCAAAGGCATTCACGTTTACTAGATCCCACAGAATCTGTTGGGCTGCCCTACGCCTTCCCCTGGTCTGGGGCACCATTCTCCATCAGGCTTCCCCTGCTCGCTGTCTTCTATGTGCAAGCCTGCCAGGCCTGCTCTTCCTGGAGGGCGCATGCACTGGTTCTCCCCTCAGACCACCTCACTGTTCCTCCCGATGGCTGCAGGTTGGCATGCTCCTTGCCCTCATCTGTATTCACATGCCACTTCCTGATGGAGCCTTCATTGATACAGAGGTGACAACTCATTGCCCCTCCCCTATGCGCACTTCCTCCCCTACTTCCCTGATTTAGTTTTCTTCATGAATCTGCCAACCTTTACAATACCATCTATCTCACTTTTGTGGGATTATTGTCTATCTTGCCTACTTTAGAATATAAACTCCGTGGAAGCAGATACTTTGGTATATTTACTGCTGTATCCCCAAAACTGTAATGACCTAGCATAAAACAGATGCTCAATAAATATCTGTTAAAAGATTGACTTCAAGGAGTAACCTTTTAAATGTAGCTCACTAGGTCAGAAACACATAAGAATAAAATAAGAACTACACATAATTTGAATTTTTATAAATGAAATGAGTGGAATTTTCTCCTGGAAAAGTTTAAAAAGGAGGATGTTCTCAAGATAGCATAAGGATGAATGCTTGAAAGTGAGAGTTTACAAAAAAGCCCTGTTTCTCCAGCATTTATAGGCAATGATTTAGTCATCAGTATTTTAGAAGGTTGAGAGATAAATGGACAAATACTAACATTTATCTTTTAAAATTGCCTTTATTTTGGGGACATCTGGGTGGCTCAGTCAGTTGAGCTTCTGCCTTCAGTTGGGGTCAAAATCTCAGGGTCCTGGGGTCAAGTTCCACATCAGGCTCCTTGCTTGGCCAGGAGCCTACTTCTCCCTCTGCCTGTCTTCCTCCTGCTTGTGTTCTCTCTTTCTCCCTGAAAAATAAATAAATTAAATGTAAGAAAAATGTTTTTATTGTGGTAAAATACACATCATGAAATTTTCCATTTTAACCATACTTAAGTGTATAATTCAATAGCACTCAGTGCATTTACAATGTTGCACAAGCATCAATACTGTTCGTTTCTAGAGCTCTTTCATTACCCCAGATAGGAACTCTGTACCTATTAGAACATAACGCCCCATCATTCCCTTTCCTCAGACCCTGGTGCCCTCTGCTATGATTTTTGTTGATATGAACTCAACTAATTGAGGTATCTCATACAGATAGAATCATGCAACATTTGTCTTTTCATGTCTAGCCTATTTCATTTAGGGTACTGTCTTCAAGTGTGTCTGTGTTGCAGCAAGTGTTAGAATGTCTTTCCTTTATAAGACTAAATAATATACAATTGTATGTAGATGCCCCCTGTTGTTCATTCGTTAATCTAATGCTGAACCATTGCTTTGATTCCACCTTGAAGTTATTAGGGAACATTGATCCTATGAACATTGGTTTACAAGTCCCTGTTTGAGTGCCCACTTGCAGTTCTCCTGACATATACCCTGGAGTGGGATTGCTGGGTCTTATGACAATTCTGTGTTTAGCCTCTTGACACGTCGCCTGACTGTTTCTGCAGAGGCTGCTCCATTCTGCTTTCCACCAGCAAGGCACAAGAGTTCCACTTGCTCCACATAATCTCCAACATTTGTTAGTTTCTTTTACTTTTTCTTTTTCTTTTTCTCTTTTTCTTTTTCTTTTTTCTCTCTCTCTCTTTTTGATAATATCCATCCTAATGAAAGCATATTACCACTTTAAATAACAAATTTTTGAATTAAAGGGCCTAAGGCAATTACTGAGATGGTCCAACTCCTGTAGGTATAGTCATTATGATGGCTTTTAACCATTTTCTGGTCCTTCAGTGTGTCTCACATAAACACTTCCCTTCTTCCAAAAATATGCACGTAGCTCACTACTATGCTTTCAGCATCCTACAGAGTATCCCACTGCGAAATGGGAAGGGAGGGAGGAAAAGAGTGGGTGGCCACATTAATGGGTCACAATAGAAATCTACGTAAGAGACTTCTAGAATGTTATAAGAGAAGCTTTTTCACACACAGCCTATAAAAAATTCCAGAGGCGTTCCCACTAATTAAAGAAAGGCTCAGTACCAAAAATATAATAGACCAAACAGAGAAAGAGAGAAAAACAATCAAATGCTTTCCCTAAATTTTCCCTTTCTCTATGTCAGAGAGGCAATGTTTACACTGACCAGAAGGCTGAAGAAAAAATTCACACAATGAGACCAATGTTATTTCACCAAAATGTCTTTTCCAATGGAATGATTTTCCTTTATTTATCCCAAGATCAAACTTCACCACAATATAACCTTGGAGGAAGGTGTCAGACGATGTAATGGGCCCAGGATGCACATGCCCTGTAAAGGGTGGTTGAGCCCTTGAGACCTGAGGGCTAGCAGGCCCCACCCTTGTGGGATCATAGTCTTTCTGGCTGAAAAAAAATGCAAAGTAATGACAATGAATGAGTGCCAGAGGCAAACCGGTACAAAATATACAATCCTGTACATTTTTATTATTAAATAAAGTGGGGCATAATAAGGCAAATTATTCAAAGAAAAAAGTTATAGAAACTAAGAAAACACTAAAGGAGAACAGAAAGAATGAAGGGGACACTGAAAAAGGCGAATGTCTTTTGGAAAATAAAGAACATGACATTTTTAAATGAAAACCAGATGCTAGCCCTTAAGAGGAAGTAAGTAAACATCAAGTAAATCTAGTCAGAAATGTAAACAGATACACAAAGCATCAAAAGAGAAAGAGAATACAACCAAATGTGTAGACAGCATTACAATTTAAGAGATCTTTATGCAAAAACATGTGCAAATAAATTTAAAAATAGATAATTTTCTAGGCAATTAATTCAGTTAAATTACCAACAAAAAGAGTAAATCTGATTAAATCAATAACCATGGAAAAGTATAAAATATGTCAACAATTTAACTCTCAAAATGCCACAACCAAAACATTTCACACGTCACATCTGCAGAAATTATGCTGACCCACTACAGCCATGAGTGTAGAAGCGAAAGGACTAAAAGCAGTCTGGCTTGTAACTCCGGGATGCATGGAAGATTAATGCAGGAAGGCGGGTCATGTGGTCTGAGCAGCTGCAGAGCGGACAGGGGAGTGGCTCAAGGATGTCCATAGAATGGGGTTGTGAAGTACCAGCTTTCAGTTATAAACTAAGTCACAGAGATGAGAAGTACAGCGTAGGGAATATAGTCCTTGATATTGTCATAACTTTGTGCAGGGACAGATGGTGACTCTACTCACGGTGGTGAGCGTGTGGTAATGCATGTAAATGTCAGATCATAATGCTGTACACCTGAAACTAATAAATTAGACTACTATTGTACGTCAAGCATGCTTCAGTTAAAAATAACTATTTTTTTTTCTGTAAAATAATGACAACTACAAAAGGATGTCAGTAGGGAGGCAGATGTTTGCCATTCCCTCCTCTTTTGTTGGCAGCTTTCGCAATCCCTGGTGTTTGCTGATGGAAAATGAACGCCAGGGACCACAGGGAAGACACTTCTCCTTGATTTCCAGAAGGAGGGAGAGCTGACTCCTTGTCACTTTCCACGGAGAACCAAGAACTTTTTTAGAAGCCTCCAGCACATCTCTCCTCACTTACAATTGTTCAGAATCGGTTCAAATGTCCACTTCTGACACAATAATTAATAGAATTGGTGGAAATCTCCTCAGCCCAACTGGAGTCACACCCGGATGAGTTGCTATTGTCTGGATGTGAATCAGAGAACAAACTGAGGTCTATTTCATATAGAAAAAGAGAAAATCTGATGCTTGGTGGGAAAGCAACCAACCATGCTTCCTGGGTTTGTATTTTTACTGGTGTCTGTATCCTGGCACTGGCTGTTCTCTCTCTGAGCTTTGATCAACCCGTACCTGGAAAAGTTTACTAAGGCACCATGAACCCAAGTTATCTCATGAAAAGGACTTTTTTAGATAATGTTATGTCTTGCAGTGGGTTGGAGTTGAGGCAAAATCCAAATCCTCTTAAAATGGCATACTAGATAAAAACCGGCAGGAATGTCCTTGAAAATTCCCTGATGATTGGAATTTCTTCTTTGTTAAGGCCCTTAAAGGAACCACTTTCTCTGTTGTTTTCATATCCCTTACTGTTATACTCAAATCTGTGCTAAAACCCTAGTACTTCAGCTCCTTCCCATTCTTCCTTCTTTTGAAATATGCACTGTAGCCAGATATGTGTGTGAGGTGTTTTGTTAAATGTCTGCCCTGAAGATGGACATCACTATTCCCCTAAGACACTTTGCAGAGGTGACTAAGATTCTGCTTGCTTGTCTCCTGAGTTATTAACGTATAAAGTGTACACTTAAGGAAATTAACTTGAAAAGGAAGAGATCAACATGTCAACTTTGGTTCGTGGGATGAACAATCATAATTATTTATTTTTATTTTCTTCTTTGAGTGTTTTTACTCATATTCAGTATGACAGTGTTGACAACTTGGATGTGGAAAATATAATTTTATTTTTTATGACTAAACTTAGGTTTTTTGGGTTTTTGTTTTGTTTTGTTTTCTTTTCTTTCCCCTCTGAAGTGGTTATAAACTGTCTTTAAACAGAGTCCCCTGCCCGTGCTGTGATTCCACCTGGGGAATGGAGCGGAAGCTCTTCCGCTATGGCGTTCAGCAGACCCTTTCTGTTTGCTTCATTATCTCTTCTCCCTCTTCTTGGCGTGAAGTTTTAATTTACTCACTTATTTCCCCATTAGTGCTGGAGGCCTATTCTCAAATACTCAGTCTGTGCGTTTCACTCCACACGGATGGAGACAATCACAAGGATGGAAATCAAAGGCAGGGACAGGTCTGAAGACTGTGTGCATCCTATCTGCCGTAAACCTCACTTCCCTAGAGCAAGGGAGGGAATAGGGACCTGTTGCTATGGAACAAGGATATACCCACAGGAATGGTTATCTTTACCAGGCAGTCTGGTACGAAGCAGTATGTGAAGAGAGACACTAAAAGTGAGACTTAGTGAAGAACTACGGAAGTCCACGTAGATACCCGCCTTCCTTCAGAGCTAAGCTTGTGAGGTCCCAGGGCAGAAATAAGGGTCTGAAAATGATCTGCTTTTTCTGTCTGTAAGCATTTTGTCAACCCCTTTAGACCCACCCTTCTTCCTTATTTCCGTTGGTATTAGTATATACTTGTCTGTTCTTAACTAATGGTATACTCTTAAGAAAATATGTTACATACCCCTTCACAATGCAGCTGTAACTTCATTTACAGCTGAAATCCAGCATGCATCGCCTTCCAGATTAATGGTCCTTAAACAGTTAAACACTTTTTAATGTCACTGACAGTTCTGATGACCCTAGGAAAGTGTTCTATTAAATAGATGATTAAACTTAAATGTTGCCACCTTGATTTTAATGCCTTCTACACAACCCTGTCTTATGTCGAAATATCTCTTGGTTCAAGGCAAATTTATTTGAGTGATGTTAGGAAGATTTGAGCTACCTGTGCACTGCCATAGTAAAGACGTGGAGAGGGGGAAGGATTCTGAGAACAGCAGGGACCTGTTCATGTGGGCTACAGGGTAGATTTCAGGAGAGGTGGGTTTGGTGGAGAGTATCAACCCTGATGCATCCCTCATGCTTCTCGCTAGCCACAGGGGTCAGACAAATGAATACTGGCATGTCCCTTCCTCTGAACTCTGTCGTCAGGACCAGAAGAAACTTTTGCACATCCTTTAATTGCTTTTGGAGAGACATTTTACTGCAGTGGCTAAGATCCAATGTTCTAGACTCAGAGCCTGTGGATTCTTACCTGGTCCTGCTTCCTACTACTCTGGTTATCTTATATAAAATATCTAACCTCTTAAGTTTCAGTTTTCACATCTCCAAGAGGACAATAATGTCTGATTCCTAAGATTGTCAAGCACTTATAACAGTCAGTATCCAGCGAATAAGAACGATGATGATGATGATGGTGGTGGTGGTGGTGATGAGATGGTGACATTTCCACCTTGCCAACAAATTGTAGTGACTCTTTGGGTAGAGCCAATTATTCAAACTAATGCATTGCACAAGCCAGGCAGAACACACGTTCAAAATTTGTTTCTTTTCTCGTGTATAATATTGTGATGAATGTCAAAACAGAATCCATCACAGAGGAGAATATGGTATCTGTCCAAGTCTGCTCTGATTTCCTTTGGGATCCAGATGAAAAAAGAATTCAGGCTCCTGAGAAAAGAAAAGAAGGATTTAGGGAAAGAAATGGAGGCTAGATGATCTTACAATTCAATGAGAATAGGCACTTCAATTTTATTTGGCTCCTGCTGAACTACTTTCCCTTAAGAAGATACTTAAGGAGCTAAATTTAAGTACAAGTTAAATCAGAGACTGGAGAGCCAGCTACTGAAGTATTTTTATACCACTTGACTTCCCTAAAGATATTCAGAGAGTTTATGGCTTTGGATAGTCCAACTAGGAATTCGGGCTGAACTCTTGCTGAGGTCAACAAAGGTGAGAAAGTTTTTCCCCTGTTGAAGGAACCATGAGAATTCAAATCTGAGGGTCACTATTACTAACTTTTGTTTTCTCCTGATGAAATCACTAAGATGTGTGCAGATGCCTCAAGGAAAGCTTTGATGTTAGATGATAAAATAAATTGGACATTCAAGAAAGAAATGCTATCTGTTGGTAGTTTGAGGTTAAGAAATATTTATGTTCTGTAAATGAAATGGGCAAAAGCTATAAGATGGTCTGTAAATCAAAATCAGCAAAACAGGTGGAGAAACCAGGTGGGACTTTATTCTCTTTGTGTGAATATTTGAGTGTGTGTGTGTGTGTGTGTACAGTTCAAGTGCTGGTGGGCTTGAGCATGGTGGGAATTAATGTCTATGCTTAGGGGCAAGAGTCAGGCAAATGAAGTTTCCAAGGCCTGTTACACTTTACCCTCAGGGCACTGAGAGCAAATAAGGGTGCCTTGTGAGGCCTGGAGACCCCAGCTCATCTTCGTCTCTAGCTCCAGAGGTGCATCAACACCAGTACGTCCAGCAGGATACCAACGTGCATAAAAACGAAAAGCAGCACTTAAAGAGTGAGCAGTTGGACTTGCCTTTGAATTTTAATGTTGGAATTCATTCTTCTCCTGTTTCAGGTGACCTGCTGAGTAAGTAAGCTCCTTAGCAATAAAACAATCTGGGGTTTTTCTAGTCCCTAAAAACCATCAGGCTGCTGCAGAGAACCTAAATTTCTTCTAGTTCCATAATACTTCAGGGTAAAACTGAGCAAAATTTCTGACATGCTGGAGGATTTCAGCCAGTTTACAAACATAAATGGTGCAACTTTTGCAAAAAGTACTAGACATTTTCTAAAAAAGAAAAATTATTTTTCACAAGATTCTAAACGACATAGCATTTATTATCCAAAAGTTTTATTAAGATGAAAAAAAAAATCAATCCTCAGATCATAGGTGTCTATAGTCCTGACAATTTAAATCAGCCCTTTGCGCAATTACACAAGTTACATGAAAGACCCCCTCAATGATGGGGGCAATTTATAGATGCAGTTGATGGATGTATTCACAGAAGCATTTCTGGTCATGATACTCCCAGAAAAGGCCATGGAGAGGCATCTTGAAGGAAAATTAGAAATATTTGCATGTGTTCCTATCAACCACTGCCTAACAGTTCACCTCCGAATTGTTCATTCAGTTTTGGTGGGTCGGGAATCTGAGAGCAGTTCAGCTGCGTGGCAATGATGCAGCGCGTATCAGGCACCTGCAGTGGAGATGCTGGCTATGCCAGGAGTCACCTGAAGATTGGACGGGGTTGAGGGTCCCCTTCCAAGGTAGCTCATTCCCATCCTTGTCAAGTTCACATCAGTGCTCAGTAGGAAGCCTAAGTCCTTGCCACATGGGCGTCTCTGTCCAGCTAACTGAGAGGTCCTGAAGAGCAGGATGGAAGTTTCAATAACCTTTACGACCTCAACTTCTAGAGTCATCACCTTCCAAAATGGCTCTCACTGATTCCCCACCAGCCAATATTTACTCCTAGCACAATCCCTTCTGTTGTGTGAAAGTTGGACCTAGGAAATTGCTTTAATGAACATAATTTGGCAAGACTGATACGGTGCCACTTCTGAGATTCAGTTACAAAAAGCTCCAACTTCTGTCCTGCTGACATATATTCTCTTTATATCGACCTATCCATACATGCATACACGCATACATCCATGCATCCATACATCTTTCTATCCATCCATCACCTATTTATTATCTATCTATCTATTATATATCATTATCTTCTCTTATCCATCTTCATTCTTCTCTTTCCTTTATACTTTTCCCTCTTTTTCCATAAACTATCATCTTTAAGTGGCATTCAGAACTGCCATTTGGTGACATTAGGAAAGTGAGTGAAATCGTACAATAAAGGAAGAAGCAAGGAATCGTGCACAGTGAAGGAAAGCAGCCAACTTGGAATAATGACAAGCTTTTCTGGATGTAGTTTCTGTTAACCAATTCTTTTGTCAGAAAATATGAAGCTTTTATTACTGTTCAATTTTTATATATACTTCACTAGATTTATTGTTTGTAGCTGGGTTTTGTTTTTGGTTTGTTTTAGTATTACTGATTAGATATGAAAATCTTCTTCAAACAAAACAGTGTTCTTGGCAAGGTCCCCAGTGACCTGCACATTGCTAAACCCAATTACTGGTCCTCATCATCCTTAACTGACTGTCAGTAGCATTATCATAGCTCATCATACCATCCTTCTGGAAACAGTTTTCCTCCTTTTCTTCCAAGACTCTGCACTCTGCTGGCTTTCTTCTTGGCTCACTAGGTGTTCCTTTTCAATATTCTTGTCTGCATCTGCACATTTCCCAGCCTTTAACAGTTGAAATAACCAAGAGCTCAACCCTAGGGTAAGAACTTTGGCTTGTCATGCATCTATCTATATACTGACAATTCCATGTGCATAAAACACAGATCTTATCCCTGAACTCTGGTCTGATTTACACACTTGCTTCTTTGATATTTCCATTTTGATGACAATAAGGACCTTGCATTCAACATGCCCCAAACAAAACTCCTGATCCTCCTCCTCCTCCCAGCCTACCACCAATCCCACTCTTCTTCTATGTCAATTGATAACAATGCTGTAAATCCAGTCCCTGAGTTTTGCCCATGGGAACTATCTTCAGTTCCCTATGTCTCTCCTATACTCCACTCATCCCATTAATAAAACACCTTCAGTTCTACCCTTAAAATATATTCAGAAGCTGACCACTTCTTACCGCCATTACTGCCGCTGCTGTGGTGTAAGTCAGCATCCTCCTTTCCCTGTGTTGTTGGGACCAGCCACTAAAATGGTCTCTCTGACTTGGCTCCTGTGCCATCACAGGCTGTTTTTGAAAGAGTGGTCAGTGCAATCCTTCTAAAACATTTTGTTTCATATCAGATTTCAGACGGGTCCCCAGCAGATTCCTGTCATACTCAGGTAATTGCCAAAGACTTTCAGTGGTTATTCGACCACATGGTCCAGTCTCCCACCACCTCTCTGAACTCAACTCTGCCAAATTTACCTTCTTAATTTTCCTTTAGAACACCATACTCTCACCTCAGGCCTTGAACTTGCTCTCATATTCCCTCTGGCAGAAATAGTTCCCTGGTAGCCTTCAGGGAGTCTCTATCTGAGAAACATTTCCTCCCCACCACTCCCTTCATTTCCTTCAACCAGGTTTATTTTTTGATGTAACCCTTTACACCTTTTCATTTACTGCATATGTCACTTATTTATCTGCTTGTTTTCTCTGTCTTTCCCTTCAGTGCATGCTACATAAAATACTTGTTTGTCTGTTTTGTTAGACTGATATATCCTATTTGAGTAGAATGGACCTGATATATTTAGGTATTTATTGAATGTGGACATCCACTTTGCAATGATCATGATCTATCTACCATCTATCTATCATCTATCTATCATCGTCTATCTATCCATCCATCTATCCATCTATCATACATTATTTATCATCTACCATCTATCATCTGTCTATCTATCATCTATGTATGTATCATCTATCATCACCTACCTGTCATCTATCCATAAAATCATCAGAAACTGTAAAATGTTCACACATCTGTATTGCTGATGAATATCATGTTGGACAAATAGCCCTGAGGCCCCTCACAGGCAGGCAGGCAGTGAAGACCCAAAAGGAATACTTTATTCCACTATATAACTCTTCCTAAACCCAGAATACTCAGGCTTGGGAGGGCTGTTCCATAGATCTCAAGAGGAAGGTGAAAGATTCTTGGTTTTCCCCCACCTCTGTTAGTATTAACTATGCTTCTGTTTTAAAAGCTTTGGCATCAAGTGTGGTTAATTTAGATAATCTCTCACAGCTTAGTGGGCAAAGAAGAAATCTCATATATGCCAAAGAGGACTTGAAAAGGACTATCTAGAAGCAGAGGACCCCTGAAGTACCCAGGACATTTGCCACAAAGATGCTACTATGGGAAATGGAGTCTTACTCTTGTTCCAAAGTCCTAGCTTGCTCTCAGCTTAGAAACATGGGGAGAAAGAACTTACAGGAAAGTGTTAGGCTGACTGGCTGGTGGCCACCCAGGTGACAAGGCAGTGCCCAACAGAATCCTCCAGGACTGAATCTAGCAGGACTAGAGGGGCTTGCAGAGGCCTGGGAAGCACCGGTATCATTTAGTGCTATAACTGACTATCAAGGAACTAACATGGTAGTACTTTAACAACTACTACTAGTGACTACTGGTCTAGGTTATGGCAGTCAGAACAAAGCCCTGTGGTGGTGCATGCTGAGCTTTTGCTCACTGATGTACCCCAGAAGGAAAGGTCAGAGAAAGGGCATAGTGTAAAATAAGGACATGGGGCATGCAGCCAACATCACTGGAAACCAAAGCCTGAGCCACCACATGCCTAGTAAAATCCACTGGACTGACTGTGGACTCTGAGAAGCAAACTGAGGGTTTTGGAGGGAGTAGGAGGGTTGGGTGAGCCTGGTGGTGGGTATTGAGGAGGGCACATATTGCATGGACCCTGGGTGTGGTGCATAAACAATGAATCTTGGAACACTGAAAAGAAAGAAAATAAAATAAAATTTAAAAAAATTGAAAAAAAATCCACTCAGCTGAAATGAATGAAAATCAAGAATGACTCATATTTATGGGGAGTTTAGGGTACAAATAGAGAGATTCCTGGCAGAAATCTGAGAGACACTCCAAAATCCTTCTCTTTTGTATTGACTATTGTAGGGGCACAGCCCCTCACCAACCCTGCAGAGACTGAATGAGGGGCAGATGCCGACTTTTCTAGGTGGGTTATAAGTTAATGAGCAAAAAGGAGTTTTGAAGGTCCCTCATCTATTTTCTTCCTGAACGACAACCTCAGGTGAAACATGCTCTTTCCTACTTTTGAGAGATGCCCAGATAAACTATTTCTAATGGAATCTGAACATGGAGACTAATAAAAAAAGTATATTGGAGAATAGGGAGATAGTATAAATCATTGATAAGGTGTTATTCCTTGTCCTTGCCCTGGTTCAGGCACAAGAAAAACCCTTTCAGTTATTTGGGATGTATCTTTCATTCAGAGAATATAGTTATATTTAAAAAAAAATGTCTGCATATTTAGACCACCCTTAAAAAATAAGTGAATAAAAACAATGGAAATTCACTCCCCAAAACTCTACTATAAATTGATAACTGCCTAAACTTGTTACAGATGATTTATTTTTGACAAATTTAAACATTTTATTATGGTTTACTGGCTCCCTGAGAATCTTAAAAAATATATTTTTTAAAAATTATATATCACTTATCAGCTGTCCGTCCATATATATATCTGATATATATACCTGAGCTTCTCATGGAGGTTCTTAATGAGGCAGATAGTAAGTACTTACCCATTATCCTTCAAGGTCATCTCAGGAATCAAACAAGATATTAAAAGTGAAATTAATTGTACCCTCTAAAACACTGAGCCAGAAAACATATTGGACTTTTATCCTCATGGTGATGAGGAACCACACACAGTTAGAATGGAAGGAGGGACACTAAGAAATCTGTTTGAAGGCAAAACAAAAAATGGAGGAGATTGTACTAGTCAGGGCAACAGTCAGTGAGCATGAGTTGGGCACCATGGACAGCGTTATCTGAGAGGACAGCTGCCCTTGACTCTGGCAGGTCACAACCTCTGTCCCATCCCTTCTCTCCAGGGTGACTTTTCTATTTAGGGCAATATTCTCCCACCTGTGGGGGTTGGGCACAGAAGCCTCAGCATGACACTTCCCTCTCCTCAGATGTCGCTACTAAATGGATCTCAGGGACTCCAATGCCCTCTAACGACATTAAAATGACTGCAAACCCTGATCCGTTTCCCTCCACATTTAGGAAGCTTCTCCTAGACATTTTCTGGCTGTCTCGCAGGGTTTTTTATATTCATTTGCTTCTCTCCACTGCCATGTGCTGGTGGAGAAGAGCCAGAGGGCTTTCTCACTAAATACAGTCTTTTCAAAATCCATGACACTTAACAAATGGGTTAAAATTCAAGTATTTTCTACATTTTAGAAGAGAATATTTAGCTGATTACATGCTGTAGCCTAAACAAATGTTGCAAGACCTTGAGTTAGTGGCACGGAAGAAAATCATTCTCGTTTCTTCCACGTTTTAATAACACGATACAGAGCTGGCAAGCTAAATGGCAGTAAATCTGACAGAAACTATATAATGAGAATCAACAAACCCACACTACATAATGAATTGTGCACAGACCTTCCTCCAGGAGGGACACATGGCAAAGTAATGCAAACCATTGTTGCTAAACAGCCTAGTTTGTGATTTTGCTTCCCCAGACAAAAGGAGAGGCTCTTAGCGAGGCCACAGTGGACACCATTTATAATGGAACCTTCACCCCTGCTGTGTGTTCCCAGCTTCTTCCGTGATCCCAGCATCCTACCCTTTTCATTCTTTACAATTGTTACTTGGTGCCATGAATCTGAGAACATTACCAAGAAGTTGTTTTCCTGTGCAGCTCTGTCTTATGAATGAAAGTTGCATCTCTCTCATTTGCTGGTGTCAGTTTCTATTGATTAAATGTGGCATGATTTTAACAACATGTGACAGTTAAGATAGAGAGGAGTTATAGAACGTATCCTGGGAATCCATCCTGTGTCATTAAACACGGGGTCTGGTGTGAAGCTGCCCGTCACTGCCCACTCTAGATTATTAGCAGAAGCAACATTTGCAATGTGGCCACTCAATTTATGATGTTGTTGATGCAGTGGGATTTTTTTTAAAAGGCAGATTAGGTTATTGAGTTATTTGTATCCACTATTGCTAATGCCTTGACTTGCTTTGCTCATTTTTTGAATGCCAGTATTCTAAAATTAACTGCAAGCAAGTGGGTCCACAAAAATAGACAGCCATCTTGTGTTAGAAAACTCCAAATTCCGAAGTTTTGGCAGTAATCAGCCAAATGTCAATGGTAAATCCCCACACAAACTTCTTTCAAGAAGTTGCTACATATTTTTTAATTGTGACCACTGTTCTTTTCTCAATGTTGTAACTAAAAGATTTACAACCAAGAGATTTTAAATGACTCGTGGCATTTCCCATGAGATGAAGTAATAATGATAAGATCACCAAACAATGGATGTTGAGATACACAATGAGTCCTTCACCTGGGAAAAGTTGGAGTCATGCCTGGTACCTTCTCTTTGGTCACCCTCATGCTCCTGCAGCCACATGTGTAAGTGCTGGCATTAATGAGCCTAGCCTTTCTCTCCATTACACTGACAAGTTTCTCTGGCCACGTCCAGCAGTTACATTGACCAGAAAATTAAGAAACCTATCCTTCTGAAGTGTCTTTGCATTTTGCTCCCACTGTCTTTTCAAGTTTCTTCATTTGTCAAGAAGGCAGTCATTCTTTTCTTAAAATTGAAAGAGCAACCCTAATGCATTAATCATGCCCCCCACCATTGGAATTTCAGTGATTTTTGAGTGAATTTGTTTGTTATTTTCAACAACAGATTGATTAATCAATTTTCCTCTTTTGCTATTCTGTGATTTATTATTTGTTTTTGTAATGCATTTTGAATTCTGGATCACATCAGCCAAATTATATTTTTGGATCCTAACAAAGCATTAAATTACATATTAAGAATAAAACAGCTTTCCCTGTTAATCATATTATGACTCATGGTCACCTTTATTTTGTTCTGAAAAGGGGCAGGAGGGCAAGAACACATTGGAAAGAGCTAGTGAACTCACCTCTCTCAGAATTCTTTTCATTCAAGGTATACCATATTCTAGGTATTTGAAACAGAGAATATATCAGGACTGCGCATGTGCACCAAGGGGAGAGATGTAGGAGACCAGACACCATCTTTTCCCTCATAGTGGTCTCACGCCCATCTCCTAAGAATGCTGACACATCTGCCTGGCTCTGTGTTCTTTCATGGAAGCTATAAAGGCAAATTAACAGATTTGAGTATCTGCCTATGAGTCCTCAAGATTCAGAGAGATCTTCCCTGAATGAGAGCTCTGAGCAGCCCAGAGCAAAAAAGCATCCCAGTGCCTATAGATTGGAACTTGCCCGGTCACTGACATCTCTCCCTTGGGCTCCTTCCAAAGACTTTCTCCCTTCTCTGTCCCCAGCCATCTCAGGGCATAACAATCTGAATACTGCCAGCCTCTTCTTGGGGACTTGTTAGAAATGTTCAGATCTACAGGGAAATCAGTTCAAAGAAATGACCAAGAATCCATTAAAGGTGTGTCCTGGTCCTATAAAATTACCTCACTTCAGAAAAATTTGCAGGCTTTATTTACCTCAAATAAAAGAAGTATGAGATAGAGAGCTATCTCTACAAAAAAGTATAAGGCTCCCAGGTAAAATCATTTTCCTGTTTTGTCAGTTTGCACGGAATTCAGCATGTTACTTCAGTTTTCATGCTTCCCTGAGATGTCAGTCAATATTTTTCTTCTGAAAATTGTATGTGAAAATAATAAATGAATCAAAGTTTTTCCATTGCAATTTAGATTTACTGTGGACACAGCCTCAGCATAGACCTAATTCTGTCTTAAACTCACAACTCATCAGAGTATTATCACTGTAGCCTCCATGTAAAATATAGGTCATATTCCCTGTATAATTTTTATATAAAAGAACATAGTACAATGCACTTGATTCCATTTAGGATTCTCAGTCAATGATGTAATTCCTAAATGCAATTTATTTTGTTTCCTTGTCATAACATTTAGTTTTGTGTTATAAATTGAGAGTGCTGTATCATGGTAAAAGCTTAGCTTTAGAATCAGAAAGCAATGAGTTCTAATCCACATTCAACAGCAACGATCATTGTCCTGTAAGTTTCAAGTTACCATCAGTAAAAGGAGAATAATGCCAACACATATAATTGTGAAATAATTATATAGATAACTTGTGTTTAATTCTTTTTTTTATTAATCATTTTTTTATTTATTTTCAGCATAACAGTATTCATTGTTTTTGTACCACACCCAGTGCTCCATGCAATCCGTGCCCTCTCTAATACCCACCACCTGGTTCCCCCAACCTCCCACCCCCCACCTCTTTAACACAATAGCCAATGTCTTGTTATTCTTATTCTTTTATTCTTATTCTTATTCTTATTAATAGGAGTCCTTTTTTCCTACCCAAGTTGTGGATACATGGAGAAATAGGGTAGGTTAACTGACAGGGGAGACCAGAATAACACCACTGTTACTATAATAGCTCTGCTGATGTTTCAGCTTTGTGGCATAAGTAGATTCAGGCACAAAGGAGAAGGTTTCTGCTCTTTGAAGCTGCTTTCTTCCAGGGAACACAGTGCTGGGAAAAGAAGGGTGGAGAAGACATGGCATGCTGCCTGCCATAGAGCTGTCCCTATAGATCCTTCCTCCCCCTTCTCCAACCTCTTGCCCTTCAACGCTGATCTGAATGGATTGAGGGTCAGCCAGCTCTCTTGTTTGTTGGGTTTACCCATGAGGACACTGATGAAGAAGTCAAAGAGGGTTTGGAGTTAGGCCAGGGTAATTGTCTCCCTGACTTCTTCTTTGATGGCCAACTCAGCTAGTTGAGTCCATTCACTGAGGGTTGTCTCCTTATTGAGCCAGTTGTTTGTGACTGTTAGGGTTCTCTAGAGCCAGTAGGATTGTGTGTGTGTGTCTGTGTGTGTGTGTGTGTGCACATGCATGTGTGTCTGTATGTATATCTAGAGAGATATACAGAGACAAAGAAACGAAGACAGGAACAGAGAAAAATTTGAAGGAAATTGTTTGCATGATTGTGGAGGCTGAAAAGTCCAAAATCTGCAGGGCAGGCCAGCAGGCAGGAGACCCAGCAAAGCACTGAAGTTTCATCCTCAAGCCCAAGGACCATTTGGAGGCAGATTCCCTTCCTCCTTGGTGGATGGCCCTCTTTTCTCTTAAGGCCATAAGCTGGTTGGAGAGTTGTCTGCTTTATACAAAGTGTTCTGATTTGAATATCAATTCAAATAAACACTACCTACACAAAGATATCTAGACTGGTGTTTGAACAAAAACTGGGTACCTCAACCTAGTGAGGTTGAACGTAAAGTTAACTATGACAATTGCTCTCCTGCTGGGTCCCAGTGAACATTCCCTCCCATCATGTCTTTGGGACAAACAATAACCCTGTGTCTACTCCCAGGTCCAGCTGTTATGCTATCTCTCGTGGCTCCCCTATCCTCCATCCTCTGCAAGCAGTTGCTTTACAGGCAAATCCATCTTAGATTATGGTATTTGTCATGTACCATCTGTTTTTCTTTGAACTTATCACCAGTATAATAATGAGTATAAGAAAAGACCCCAGGATATAGACACTTATAATGAAATTCTGAGGTTGGATTGGTCATACATACAAACATGTATAATAAAAGGAATGCAAGACACAGTTGTATATAATATGAGATGTAATCTCTGTGCGGGAGGATGGGGAATGGTTGATGTATGCTATGCGATGCCACATTTAATTCTAATTATCACTGTGGTAGCATGGGATGAAATGCCGGTGAGGTTTAAGGGACAGTAGCTCAAACATTTGTGATGTTTAATTGCAGAGGAAAAAAAGTAGGGAGCATACAGGGTCAAAGAGAAGTGGGAAACTTGGGACATGTACTTAGGAAGCCTGAGGAAAACTCAGGACCTTTCACGTCAACTTTGAGTCACCAAGGAGGCTAAGGGAGAATAAGTCACACAAGACTATAGCAGAAGAACAAGCCCAAGACCCATCAATACTGTGTTTCACTCAGAGCTTTCACTGATTCAGAAAGAGGAGCCCAAGACCAGGGCTCTTGTGCAGGTAGTTCATTTTGGGAATAACCTTTGAAGTCAAAAGAAGGGGAGGGGAAGAATGAAGCATGGAAGGAAGGAAAGCCAACACAGAGACACACAGCATGGTTGTCATGCTGAGAACCGAGGCTCAGTCATGTTGTGTTAAAGAGCCTTGCAGGAAGCATCTCAGATGTTGTGCACTCAGGAGATAAAAAGATGGAACGTTTAGATACAAGCTCCATTGGGTCCATTGGGAAGCATGGCTTCAGGCCATGGGAACTCACCTGAAATTCCATGTTGGCATGTTCATGAGTACTGGGAATGGAAGCTTCAGGAGAAAGAACACTTCAGGATACCGCTTTGGGATCTGATTCCGTGATCTCAATGGAAAATGGGAACCCAACATGGAGAAGGTCAAGTGACTCTTCATTCCACACGGACTCATCAGAGGCAAGGTAGGCAAAATTACCAAAATAATCCACAGTATTAGTCAGAGTTTGAGGCAACAGAGGTGTCACATGCAGAGTTGTCAGATTTAGGGGAGAAGAGCACAAGATGCTTAGTAAAATTTGAATTTCAAATAAACTACAAACCTTTTAATGTAAGTATGTTCTCTGCAATACTTATCAAAAAACATTTGTGTTTGTTTGAAATTGCAGTCTAACGGGGCATCCTATAATTTATCCGGCAACCCTACATCTGTGGCAATGGCAAAGTAATGATAATATATCATGAAATTAAAAAAAAATCTGAACTTTCAATATTATGCTTCACATAAACGTATGCTGTCTTCCAGAGACCTGCAATGAAACAGTGGTTTACCAGTCAGAATAAGGCTTTGGCTTCGATCTACGTCAGATGGGTCACAGTTGGACCATAGATCCACACTGAGGTTCTTTCTCTCTACCAGATGATAGGATTCCCATTTAGCTCCCTGGCCCGTGGATTGAAGGGTATTGTGAGAAGACTCAAGTGGAAGCCCCCAAACCAACATTCTGCACATCAAGATATGAACCCGAAGCACAAAACTACATCCCTGGGGAATTTCCAGAAATCACTGTTAACTTAAAGAGGAATTCCTACCATGTCTCATGTACCTATTAGCCAAATTTACACATGAAAGACGTGTGGCAAAGGATGAGGGTTGGTTATCCCACATTGCCTCTGGCGGTGGGGTAGCCTCTGACACTTGGCACAGGTGTTGATCTGGAAATTCTTAACAGCAATTCAGAAGCACTTTGCAATTCCGTAGACAACAAAACAGTTTTGTTGATTTGTTTCAAGATTATGTTCACTCTCCTGCTCTTTGCCAAAATATAGTCCGAAGGGACTTGGGTGAGCTTGACATCCTATATAATTTCTTGCCGGTTCATTACATCGATAACATTATGCTACCTTGACCCAGTGAATAGGAGGCAATAACCACTCAGATATTTGAATGCTCCTGCCAGAGGAGGGAGATAAACCCCATGAAATTTTAGATCCTGACATACTGGTAAAATTTGCAGAACGGTAGTGGTCAGGGAAGTGTTAGGATAGTGATTCTAACCAAAGAAGAGTCAGGTTACTACACCAGGTGCCCTCCACAGAAAAAAAGATGCATGAAACTTCGGGATGCACTATTCTGACCCATTTACCTGGTAAGCCCTAAGCCTATGAGAAAGAACAGCCCCTAGCAAGTCCTAAAGGACAAATAAACTCCATAGGAAGGTACATACACTCCAGCTATCGGCAACTAGGGCTCCACATTCCCTGTACCTGTGGCCTCCTGGGGCATGTCCAGCAGCAGTCCACAGAGGACAGGACCCACAGCTGGCTCCTTCTTGCTGCAGACAGTTCCAGGCCAGCAACAGCCACTGAGTTTCATTTCCATGTAGGGGTGAGACTGCTCAATGGGCAGGACTTAAGGTGGCAAATTCAGTGGTCTACGTTTTGTGAAAGTATAGGCTAAATTATATTAATCACCAGGGGAAAAGTGAATTGCTGTTAAATTATGTTTTAATTCCAGCACAGCCAGTGGAATACCTTCTAGTTCTCTCATGTCTACTGGTACTGATGGAGAGGAAGCTGTGGTTGGAAAAGGGTAATGCCCAAGGACTCAGCAAATTGTTAGCTTTGCCCTCAGAGGTTTGCCTACCTGGGAGGAAGAGACACCAACATGTAGCCTCCCTTCTGCTGCAGAAGCATCAGACTAGCTTTCTTTTAATATTGATGAATATGCAAAGTGTCAGCAGGTTTTGCTTTAATTGTCTCTTGTCCTAATATATTCTAGACCAGTTAATTTCCAACTCTTCTTCAAGGCATGTTTTTCTGGTATCCAAGTTCTGAATTATTAATGAAGCATGAGGATTTCTTTTGGTCCAAGAATGCTGTGTCTGGAACTCTTGCTGTAGACTTGTCTATGGGATTGTTATGCTATAGCCTAAGGGCTAGAGTACCTGCCTTTAAAGGAACATTTGTCCTAGATGATTAAGCAGTCCAGAAACTCCTGGGGACCACGTTGTGCGTGTGGACAGTGTGGGGATCCATGCTAACCCCATCATATTTCCCTCTTTGATGTAACCACAGAATGGATTTCGTGCAGGCTGATCTATAGCCACAATAATAGGTGCATAGAAAATTCTACTTGGTGCCTAGGGGCTTAAAAACAGAAATATTCTTCTGCTTCCTTAATATGGATAACTCTGAAAGAAGAAAATACCCCTTGTTTAGAGCTGAGCCCTCCGGACTGAGATGACTGCTTAGGGAAGGCTGAATCCGCATATGAAGCTTTAGTAGCCCAAATTCTGAGTTCTCTGCATCGGTGAGACCTAGCACGGTGGAGACCCTGAACCTGCTCCGTTGCCAAGAGGCACAGCATGCAGAAATCCAAGCCTTTCCACAAAGTACTTGCCAGAATGCACGCAAAGTCGGCTCCTGTGGGAGCTACCCAGAGGACAACATTAAGACCTCTGTCTCTGCAGGGGTCCCTTAAAGCTGTGGCTCCTTTTCTGAGGCTGTAATCTCAACCCTTACCCATGTGTGCTTAAACACAGTATCTGCAACCAGGCCACTAAAGAACAATCACTTGTCTTCAGGCAAAGCTGTAGTCATCAATCAAGGTTGTTCAAACATGCATCTTAAGGCCTGTGGTCTCCTACCTAAGCTACAACACAGAAACCTATGGCTATGTTAGCTTCCCCAAATCATCCACGTCAAAATATGCATTGTGCACTAAGTCAAAGACATGTCCGTCTGGGAATAGCAAAAGTTCCATGTGTTATTTTTACTCCTTTACATTCTATTTTATTTCTTGATGTTTCTGTTGCATATACCAAACACTGGGGGATGTGAGGGGCCAAATCGATAATACACCCCTTGGACATTCTGAGCAAATTGGATGTTAAAAGGTTGGACTGGCAGGTAGAGGAAACAAAACTGTATTTCTCTTCTTTGCCTCCCCCTTCTTTCCCTAGTTCTTATCCAATTAGACATCCCATTGAAACTTGCTGTTTCCTCTCAGGAATCAGTGATGTCATTCCAACAACTTGATCTTCTCTGGCATTTACTTATTCATTTAATAGTGTTTATTAAGGCGTACCTAGTGCCTGGGTGGCTCAGTTGGTTAAGCCTCTGCCTTCGGCTCAGGTCAGGATCCCAGGGTCCTGGGATCGAGATCCACATCAGGCTCTCTGCTCAGCAGGGAGCCTGCTTCCCTCTCTCTCTGCCTGCCTCTCTGCCTAATTGTGATCTCTCTCTCTGTCAAGTAAATAAACAAATAAATAGTGTGTATTAAGGACCTGATTGTGGCAGATTTTCCTTCTAAGTATCAGAGATACAGAGTCAGCACAATTGGCAGAATGTACCTTCATGCAGTGTGTATTTTAGAGGGGTGGGGACAGTAGAGACCAAAATGAATAATTAATTACATAAAATATTTTTTAAAAGGCATTTTGTATGGAGAGATGTACATAAAGAATTGGAATGAAGAGTGCTGAGAAATATTTTAATTATAAATAGAGCTTTAGAAGAACCTCACTTAGAATGTGACATTTCATCAAAGACCCAGGAGAAACATGTAGAACTCTGTGGGGCTCCTTGTGAGAGGGATACTCCAGGAGGTGACAGCAGGCAATGCCAAGAGCCCTGTGGTGGGAAATGTGTTTGGCCTGCAAGAGTGCAGAAGGCTTTGTGTCTGAAGAAGAGTGAGGTGGCGGGGCAGGGGGTGAGGATGGGCAGGACCACATCACTTCTCTGGCTTTGGTCTGAGGGGCACGTGGAGCTCAGGACAGCATTCCCCAAGGGGAAGGCATGCTCTGGCTCATTCTCCAAAGAGAGTTCTGCTCTTTGGGTAGAGAATTTTCACCCTTCAGGGTGAGGACGAAAATTGGGACACCAATTACATGACTCTTGCAATCATTCAGACTAGAGAGGACAGTGAACTCGACCAGGCAGTGAAAATTATGATGTCTTCGGATGGAATCTGTACTCAGAAGTACAGGAAGATAGTGTTCTGTTCACTGCAGTCATTTATACAGACATCGGGTGGGCGGAGTGATAGAACATCGCTATTCAGGCTCTCTGTAGAAGAATGCTGGATTAGGACTATTACATCCAATGCATCACTGTGGAACCAGGGTCCTGGTCTCCAACTTTCCCTGTGCTCAATATATTACATAGAAATTGATAAAAGTAACCACTTTTCTAACCTAAATTACTGCAGCTTTAAATAATAAGTTGGCACATAAATATAGAAACAAGCGTTATTGCCATACAAATTGTGCTGTGACCCTCTATTTAGGCCAAATTAGCTCAGTTTTGCCATTTGCTCACAAACTTAACTGCATGCCTTTTCTTTTAACTTAATATAGAAAAAACATCTCATGAATCATTGCACCACCAATTTTTCAAGTACAACATATTAAGTTATATTCTTTTCTAAATTTTGTTCATCATCAAAGCAACTATTTCTCCATACAACGTGCCTAGCTAAACTCCTGATTTCTTTATGTCACTTTGCATTTTCTATCTTTGCTAATGTTGTCACTATCCTTCATTACCTATCAACAGAAAATTGCATTTACTTGAAGCCTATTCTTTTCATCATATAATTAATTAAGAAGTTAATTAATATCAGGCATATTGTTGGCCCCTGTGACACTTCATTAAATACTTCCTTCCTGAAGACACTGTCATTTATTTTACTCATTATTAATGGTCTTCGAACTTCAGCTCTTTTTTATGTGTGTCAAAACTCATATTTAACCCACACTGAATTAATTTCGTAGGTGAAACTTCATCCAAAGGTTATTACATTAATTATTGGTTAAAAGCCTTTTATTGTCTTCTGATACATGTGTTGAGTTTGTTTTTGACCAACCTTAAATTCCAGACATGGTATGACAGTTCAAAATTTGACAGATACTTTCTTTCTCACCTGTCGCTATCTATATATGGATAGCATATATATGTATATGCTACCTCCCTGACTTTACAGAAACTTGACTCTATTGTCCTATATATTTCTCTTTATGTATTTTATATAAATATATATTTAACATTATTTCATTCCTCTTTATAGAAGAGGAATCACTGGGAATTTGCCATTGTGTTGTCTTTACATCCCACACATATTGCCTAAGTCAGTGTTGCACTAAGAATCATGCCCCTATGTGCTGCTTCAATCCCCTGACCTGCTGGGGCTGAATGAAGTCCTCCCCTGTATCTTCTAATGCCTCATCACATTATGTGTGTTACTGTCTTTGCAGTATCCCAAGACTGGATCAGAGATGAATATTCCCCAAGCAGACCAGCCTGGACAGCAGATACCCCTTCCTGCTCCTTCCTTTGACCCCCTCTGGATGGGACCTGCATAGGTCAGCCTCTGGGTGTGGGTTAATTTGTTGGGTGTCAGCTTTCTGGAGCTGTTCCAGCTTTTAAGTCTTTTTCCTGATGGTGTCTGTTGCTGTCCTGGAGGCACAGAGGGGTCATTCTCCTTTTCAGAGAACTGTGACCTAATGAGAATCAGGCTATTGTGATGTGTTGGACGTTTTCTCTTGGATTCAGCTCTGAGTGGCAGGATCCACATCTGCCCAGCATTCTGGAGGTGGGATGCCCCAAGCAGCCTGTACACTCTTCTTCCCCAGCTTCATCCTAATTCTTTTCATTTGTATTCAAGTACTATATATATACAGAAAATCCATGACTCTTACATGTCCAGCTTGGAGGACTTGCATCAAGTGATCACAACTCTGACTTCTCTCTCACCATTTTATTTACACTACTGGTCTATATCGCCAACAACCTCCATGATGCCAAGTCTAAAATAAACTCTTAACTACTCACCTACTGAAACTCTGATGTTTTGACAGACCTAATGTATCTTCTTTTTCCACAATAGAATAGTCAACTCTGATGGCTTCTCTGAGGGCATATTCTCCTGGTTTCCCTCCAGACTCTTTGGATCTTGTTCAATGTCCTCTATGGCTACTCTATCCTAGAGCTAAGTGTTGTCACACTGCCATGTTCCATCTAGTGCCTTCAGCCTCTTTCCCTTTCTCTTCTCTCCCTAGATTTTCTTGGCCATTATCTTGGTTTGTTTAGTATCTGATATCGATGCCTTGATTCTTCTCTCTTAGATACATCAGGCATGTCCTCTTGGATGTCCTTAAGCATCCACACATACCATGCTCCAGAAATAACTCTCTCCACCTGACCCTTAATTCTGAACCCATCCTTACCAGTCTTCTCTAAATGAGTTCTTGAAAACGCAACTCCCACCACTCAGCTGCATAAACCGCAGAAAAGTCATCCCTCATGCTTCTTTCCTTTAATCAAGTGTTCAAAAAGTCCAGTCATTCCCACATCCTAAGAATATATTGTTGGTTGTTATTTAAATTCATCTGTGACTATAGTTTTCTAAATATGCCACCTCCCTCAATGAATTGCCACAATAGCCTTCTTATTGGATTTTCAATTTCTTCTCCTGTCCTCCTCAAACCTTCTTCCACTTAGGCAATGCAGCAATAACAATTGTTTTAGTCAAGGAATTAAGCATGATGTTTCTACCTCAACCTTTCAAGGTATATCATCCTATTAATAAAATCCAAAGTCTTTGTTGAGGCTTAGAAGTTCCTGTATTATTGACTCTTGATGAACTCCATCTCAGACCACTTCTCCTCCCTGGCTGGTCTCTTGTGATGTGTCATGCCTTCGGATGCTCCTCTTTTTCATTTCAAAGCCTTTATCCACGCAGTTGTCCTTGTGTGAAACGTTAGTTACGTGGACCTTCTCAAGGTCAGTTTCTTCTCATCTTTCCAATATCAGCTTAAGTACCACACTATCAGGAAACTCTTTTGCTGATTTAGACTCCCCCCATTATCTTTTATAGACCCTCTTTGTGGGAGGGTTATATTCCACAGTGATAATTAAAATATCAGTGCTATTCTGGTCTGTGTTCTTTTTATTACCTACCACTCTTACAGAGTACAAACTTTGTAAGGCCAGAGGCTGGGTGTGTTAAATCTACCACTGCATTCCTTATCAAGGCACCCTGCTCAGTTTATGGCATATGTACCTTAAATAACTGTTTAAAAAATGCAGAAAAAGTACTCTATAATTTTACAGTTGTAAAGGTTGAAATCCAGGGAAACTAAAGGAATACTATGTACCAGCAAGACTCCTTGTACTTATCTAGTTTAATTTTCATATTTGAGGAAGAGAGGTGTGGTTAATACTATCTGAATCTGTGGACCTTTTATTCAGTTCTTACTTGAGGAGAGCAGGCTCTGTACTCATCACTTATCACACACTCTTTCAATTTTTGTGAACTGCATTTAGCTCTTCCTATTTTATAGAAATAGGTCTTAAAGGAGTCACGAATTCTTCAAGTGCATATATAAGGAGGAAATTGCAGAATCAAACCTACAACATTGGTGTTCATGTTACTAGATTTAAGCTTTTAAACATGATCTGTATTGTCTCCCTCTCATGGGAAAACACTGGGACCTTGCATTTGTTTCCTAGCGCTGCTATAGCAAGTTACCATAAATAGGGTGGCCTAATACAACAGTTCAGAATTTAGAAGTTCAAAATCAAGATGTTAGCAAGGCCATGCTCCCTCTGAGGGTTCTAGAGAAGAATCCTTCCTAGCTGCTTCCAGCTCTTCATGACTCCATAAGTTCCTAGGTATGCGGCCACATCACTTCAACCTCTGCCATGATCTTCTGTGCCCTCTTGCCCCTGTATTGTTCAAATCTCCCCCTCATTGTAAACATACTAGTTATTGGAATTCAGCCCATCCTCATCCAGTATAACCTCATCTTAACTTGATTACTTCAGAATCGGCAAACACCCTATTTCCAAACAAGGTCTTATGCACAGGTATGCCAGAGATTAGGACTTTAACATGTCCCCTTGGAAGGACATAATTCAACTGATAACAGACTCTTCAGAAAAAGGACAGATCCAGGAATGTGATCGCTGCTTTAGCATGGAAAATTCTATTCAAAGGAAGTTTCCTCAACCTGTTTGAGATCCTTCCTGTTTCAATGGATACCATCAGAACTCATGATTCATAGGCAGGTCCACCAATGCTACTTATTGATAGTATTCTCAAACTTGAGTCCACAGGCAGCTCTGGTACAATTATTAAAAAAAATAATAAGCTAATGAATGAAATAAAAGATTTGAGCAAACCTTGTTCCCATTTCTCCAGTTGTTGTTCTTGAGACAAGACTCAGTTGTCATTATGTGAGAATTCTAATTTATATCCCCTAATCAGAAGAAAAGAAAGGTGAAGGAAAGTGTACAGATAAGGAAAAAAAATAGCATAATTTTCTTTGAATCAAATCACAGAAAACTCTGGGAAATACTCGGGATCTCAGCAGGAAAAAGATGGCCAGACTTCACTCCTGTTATCTGAATGAAATGATCCAAGGAGCAAGGCAATCTTTTTTGCAGCAGATGAAGTCATCCTGAGTCAGGGGGTTTGTTTAAATATTCAGAATATATCAAGTACTATTTTTCTAACAATGGGGAAGATAACTACATGGGAGTGCTCACCCTTCCCCCAATTCTTGACAAATATCAGGTCCAGAAATTGGTGCCTAGCTGTCTGATTACTGGGAGAAGAACAGTTGGCTTTAGCCAAATGAGGAGAGAGTGTCTTAAAGTATGTAAAATGTCTAGAAAGAGCTGCCAACGTTAAGTATGAACAAGATGAAAAGAAATACCTTTTTAATTATGTACATATATTAAAGCCCAAAAGGAAAGCAGCTTAGCAGGCACACAAAAATTAAACAATCTATTCTTTATAAAAACATATTCTGAGCAAAAGAAGAAGATTCTCAATAAGTCCTTTTCTAATTTAAAAGTACTTAAAAAGTCATGAATTAAATAAAAACAAAGATGAGCAGGTGAAGCATCAGCCAAAGAAAATCAAGAGAGAGATCACAATTGTAAGAAAATAATTTGAGGGCCAAGGCAAACCATGAGTTAGAAATACCTTAGTAACTTTGAGATCTGTTCGACAAAGCCGAAAACCAAATTGCTGTCATAGCTTGAGTTAATTCCACTGAATAAGAGAAACCAATTAAAAAGATGAAAAATAAGGAGCAAATATTTTAAAAGGAAGGTGAAGTCAATCCCGCATGAATTTGTCTGAAGTCAAGAAGTGAATGAATGAATGAATGATCACGTTTTTAAAGTATACTAAAGAATCCTGTTCTTGAAACAAAGGAATAACTAAATCTAAAAGTTGCATCCATCCATCTATTTCCTGATCAACCAATTCAATATTATGAGTTGGTGACTGAACTTCAAGAATAAGCTCAGAACTCTTCAGACCTGCAACAGACACAATGTCTGTTACAAGCAGAAAATACCTAGGCTAAGCTGAACTTTCAAGGCACTTTGGATTCATCAAACATCTCCCTCCTTTCCTAAAGTTCATTGTCTAAGTGCTGCCGTGGAAACACACAGTGTGCTGATTGTTACCATTGCCAGTCCTTTACCGGCAACCGCAGCTGGCCCTGGATGCCTCAAGACAACACTTCACGGGTATCTTAACATATGCATCTGCCTGCTCTTCCCTCTTGTAACCATCCCAGATTTTCTTGTCCTCCATCAGCCTTATGTACCCCACTGTTTCTCTTCCCCTCTCTCTCCAGAAGCTGATGATCATGCTGTCTCACTCATAGAGGAAACTGGGACCGATAAAGTTTAAGTTACCTCAATTTCCTACAGTTATCCTGTGTACTTGATGAAAAGTGCCCATTTTCTCATTGAAGGACACACTGTCTCCATGTATCATTCCACCATGTCTTTCTGGTTCCTGAATGCTTACAGAGCAAAGCCTCCCACACCCTTTTCAGACTGGCATAAAAAGTCCTCCAATGTTTCACTCTCCTCTTTCTTTCCCAACCTGTGTTCCTCCCCACATTCTCCCATGCTCACATGAATGCATCCTCCTGCCAAACCAATTGTCCTAAAGATGCCTGAACAAGCAAATTATTTGTTCACACTCAATTCTATCCTTGTGTCCAACCCATATCTACTTTCATAATTTAATTCAGGGGGTCTTAACACAATGAAAATTCATTTCATTCTTTTGGGTGGAAGTGTCCCTTTTGTTCATTAAATTTTGATGAACCTATATACAATTACAGAGTATTAGCTTTTACAACTCATGGCACATTTTTGTTTAAAAGTATAACCTCTCTTACTGGTATTTGAAGTCTTTAGGGGCAGTCTATCCATGTTCTTCTTTGATTGCCTGATATGTGTCACAGTGGAGACCGCCTGAGGTGTTCATTAGGTCTTTATTGAGTTGAGTGGACTGACTGAGATATAGGTAGGTTAAGTCATAGGGTCACATACCTGATGTGTGAAATGCCTACATTCCAAACCAGGCATCTCAGACTGTAAAATAAGGGCTCTTTCCACTGTGTTGTATGATCTCAGTGAATGGAAATTACTTCTTAATTATGTGGTTTGGTTATGAATACAATTCAATTATGCTTTTCAGAAAAAAATTGAAACAAAGGCATAAAGACAAATGAAGTCACTATAGTGCAAAGTGGCTCAATATCTCTACCACGTTTCAGTCACTGGTGCTGGACACAATCAACTCTCAATTCAACAGTGGCTTTTATTTTATTTTATTTTATTTTATTTTATTCCTCAAGAATATGGATTGGGGAACTGGGGGGGTAGTATATGTTCACACATTTCAATATCTTCCTGTGTAAGTAGTATACAGATGTTTTATTGTTCATAAATTGCAAAAATGCAATTTCAGTGAAAACTCATATTGATGTCTATTGGGTTATTAAGCAATGAGACTTAAATCTCCATCTAATGGAAATGCAAAATACGTTCTGAGTGATACATGTCAGGACATTCAGAATATTCATTCAACAGAGGTTGGCTTGCTGAAGAGATAAGAAAATGAACTCAAAGTAATAAGGGATAAAATTCAAGGAATGTTGAGTACCTAATCACACTGTGAAAAGAAAGAATTATGGGTCATTTCACAATTGTAACTGATTTATCAGAATTAGATGATAATGCTTTTTATTTCTTTTATGATTTTTGGTGAAGATCTCACATTTTTCATTTGTTTCCTTATATTTTTCCTCCCCTTACAATCTTTTTATTGCTGAATATTCTTGTCAGCTAAAAAATGGTAAATTGATTTTTTTTTTCTGTTGCAAAAGCCCGATGTTCTCATGGAGACTTTGTTTTTAAACAATTTTTGCTTATTATCCAATTTTGCCTTTATATTTGCCAAGAAAAGGAGATGTGACGGCTGAATGTAGATTTGCCCAGTCCAGACTTGAGAATCGGTTCACTAAGGATTTCACCAAAGCTAGATTCAAAGCTAGGTTTTCACCAAATGCTTTCACTGTGATATCACAAACATTTGTGAACATTCAGAAGCTCTGATTTTTGTAAGTTTGTTAAAATGCTGTCTCCCACATAGAGTTGTCATGCTGATTGAGATACAGACAGGTGTAAAAACAGCAAAAGCAAGACACCTCCTGGGGCTCCAGGAAACGTTTGAGCACTAATGGCTTAATGTAAACAGTATGGATCAGAGGCACCAAGCCATTGGTTTGGTTTCTCACTCTGCCATTTACTTCCTGTGTGTCACTGAAGTTATATATAAAACAGATGAAATACATTCATCTTTAAAACGCAGCTCTCAGTACCACTGTCAGAGTATTAAATCTAAAGTACGGGGCACAAAGGTTTGCACGTAGAAGATGTTCATCAAATAATACGTTTATCTCTATTAAATCAAGATTGTTCATTTTTTAAAGGATTTTATTTATTTATTTGACAGAGAGAGACAAAGCGAAAGAGGAAACGCAAGCACTGGGAGTGGGAGAGGAAGAAGGAGGAAGAAGTAGGCTTCCCACTGAGCTGAGAGCCCAATGCAGGCTTGATCCCAGGACCCTGGGAGGCAGACACTTAACGACTGAGCCACCCAGGCACTCCACAAGATTGTTCACTCTTAAAGTTAATACGCTAACAGTACATTTTTTAAACCATTCAGGAAAGTTCAAATTTTAATTTTGTCTTATTAGTTTAAACGTCCTGTGTATGCTTTTAAATGTCTCTTTATAGCAACATTCACAGTATGAATTCTTTGAGGATGAAAATAATGCCTTCAAAGAAATGAAAGACATGTTTAAGCCTGATATTGTTAATAACAGTGGAATACCTCTCCCACAAACACTCCATAAACAGTTGCTGAATAAAGGATATACACATCCAAATTGCACATTTATATTGTTTTTGGGAAAGGATCAGAAAGATGGTAAGTAACCATTTTATTCTTCAGTTGTCTAGAAGACCCCTGAGCTGACCTTCCCCTCCCAGCTCATAATGTCAAAAGGATGGTTCAATAAAAGGACAAGAGCACGTTCGTTCTGTCTAAACTTATTTCTATGTTCATCCTTAACTAATACAGCACAGTTTTACACGTACTTGATCATCAGGCTCATTACTAGTTTCTGAATTCTACAAGAATAGGAAATATGATATTCATGACCTGTGTGATGTTTGGAACATCCTCAAGAGATGTTGTTTCACAAGCCTATGAAATAATGTATAGATAAGTAAATGTATGAACTAATGAGTTAAATACTTATTTTGAGCTTTTGTATATCAGTCTCAGCTCCTGAAGCAAATACAAAAAGGTCTCCATGTGCTTTGAACATACTCCTGTCCCTGGAGAATGTCTCTTTTATAACCACTGTCATTATAAAGTCATTTACAACCTATATTCTACATTTACTTGCAGATAAAAGGAAGGAAGATTTTATGCTTGACCATTCAGAAAAAGTAAATGAACAGATGATCATAATTGCATAATTTTTTTTCCTAGAGGATAGATATTTGATAGTATTTCACTTAAGTACACACTTCTAAGGTTTATTAGAGAGAGATCTTTACAAAGTAGCTTTAAGAACGTAATTTGTCAAGTCAAAGACATGTTTCATTCATAGACTTCACCATCACCTAGCATTTTTGTCCATATTTTCACTCAGTTGATTGCAATTAAAGACCTAGATATATTATGCATATTGATTATAACCATATCATGTGAGTTGAAAAGTACTAAAACTCATAGCTAACTGGTATTACACAATCACTAGAAACTAAATATAGCTAGGATACTATTGCCTTCTTCAGTGAGTTTTGTTTTTATTAACTGTGGTTTGATGGTATTATTCATGAGATAACCTATAGGGTTGATTGACCAAGTTTAAGTATTTCTAATGAGAATTATGGTATAGATTTCTACCTTATTCCTTAATTAAAACCCCAGTCTCTTTGGGGACCAACAATATCCCCACATCAGAAATTATCTTCCCAGATTTTCCAGTAGTTCTGCATACCTCTGGATACCATTGCTGACTAATGAAATAATATACAAGCCTAGGACATGCCACAAGCTAATTAAGTCTTATTTCTGAAATAGCTTTACTCAGAAGATTTCACAATGGATGTTAGTCAAACCCACAATTTAATTCTTAATACAAAGTTTTTTAAAATATATATTTTTGGTATAATTGTATATTCACATGCAATTGTGGGATAACAGAGATTCCATACAATTACACCCAATTTACCCCAAAAGTAGCATCTTAAATGGCTACACAGTAAAATATCATAATCATAATATTATCATTGATACAACCCAACAACCATCTTCAGACTTCATCAGTTTTAAACATACCAGCTTGTGTGTGTGCATGTACCTTTATTTTAATGCAGCTTTGTCACACATGCAAATTTGTGAAGTCGGACACAATCAAGACACTGAGCACCTCCATTTCAAAGATATTTCATGCTGCCTTTTGTAGTCATGGTGAACTCCCATCTTTCCCACCTCCATAATCTGGCCATCACTAAACTGTTCTCCAATTTTATAATTTTGTCATTTTAGAAATGCAGGTAAATGAAATCATACAGTGCATAAACTCTTGATATTGGCTCTTTCCCCCTAGAATAATTCTCACAAGTTGTTGCATATATCAATAATTCATCCCATGCTATTGCTACAGATTGTTCTATGGTCTGGAGTACTATACTTTTGTCTAATAGCTTGCCACTCGAGGGACATTGGATTATTTCCACTTCATGGCTATTAAAAATAAAGCTGCCCAGAAATAGTCTATATATGTTTCACTGAGTAAAAATAAGTTTTCATTTCCCTGGAATAAATGTCCAACTGTACAATCTCTAGATCATCTGGTAATCTTATTTAGTTTTATAAGAAACTGCTATCTTCTTTTCCAGAGTGGGTACTATGTTACATCCCCACCAGCAAAGACTGAGTGATCCAGTTTCAGCATGTTCTCACCAGTGTGTTTTGTGTTATTATTAGTTATTCTGGGCGGTATGTAATCATATCTCAATGTGGCTCAAATTTGCATTTCTCTAATGACTAATGATTATAACCATTTTTGCATATGCTTATTTGCCATCTGTATGTTCTTTTTGGTGAAACGTCTCCATATCTTTTGCCCACTTTCTAATTGTTTTTGTCATTGAATTTTGAGTTTATAATGTATTCTAGATACTAAGTTGTTGTTTTTTTTTTTTTTTTGTCAGCTATGTGGTTTGTGAATACTTTCTCCTAATCTGTAGTTTTCCTTTATATCTTTTTTTTTTAAGTTTTTTATTTTTTTTATTTTTTTTTTTATTTGACAGACAGATCACAAGTAGGCAGAGAGAGAGAGGAGGAGGAGGCAGGCTCTCTGCTGAGCAGAGAGCCTGATGCGGGACTCGATCCCAGGACCCTGAGATCATGACCCGAGCCAAAGGGAGAGGCTTTAACCACTGAGCCACCCAGGCGCCCCAGTTTTCCTTTATATCTTATTCACATACACTTTCACAGAACAAACGTTCCTTACCCACATGAGGTGCAATTGATTAATTCTTCCTCTGAAGATTGTACTTTGATATCAAGTCTAAAATCTCTTCACTTAGGGCAAGAGCCCAAAAATTTTCTCTGATTTTTTTTTTTCCTAAAAGCTGTATAGTTTTACTTTTTACATTTAAGTCTATGGCCCATCTTGAGGTCAATGTATTTTTTAATTAATTTGATGGATGTTAGACTTGTCTAATTTGATGTTAGATTTTCATTAAGGTTCCTTGCTTTGCCTGCAAATATCCAGTAACTTCAGCATTTGTTGAAAGGCCCTTCATTTGTCCAGAGAATAGCTTTTCCACCTTTGTCAATAAATCTATTTGGTACATTTGTATGGGTCTGTCACACTCTATTTTGTTCCACCAATATATCTATGTATTTCTATGCGGATAACACATTATTTTGAATCCTATAGCATATTTTAACCTTTAAATACAAAGATTCCTTTCACTTCATTTTTATTCATTAAATTGGTTTATTTATTTTATAGTGTTTCTCTTTTCACAGGAAATTTAGAATAAGTATATGTCTGTAAAAATATTCTGGGATTTTGGGGAGGAGTCAAGATGGCGGAGAAGTAGCAGCTGAGACTACTTCAGGTAGCAGGAGATCAGCTAGATAGCTTATCTAACGATTGCAAACACCTACAAATCCAACGGGAGATCGAAGAGAAGAAGAACAGCAATTCTAGAAAGAGAAAATCAACCACTTTCTGAAAGGTAGGGCTGGCGGAGAAGTGAATCCAAAGTGACGGGAAGATAGACCGCGGGGGGAGGGGCCGGCTCCCCGCAAGCAGCGGAGCAACGGAGCACAAAATCAGGACTTTTAAAAGTCTGTTCCGCTGAGGGACATCGCTCCAGAGGCTTAACTGGGGTGAAGCGCACGCGGGGTCAGCATGGCCTCAGGTCCCGCAGGGTCACAGAAGGATCGGGGTGTCTGAGTGTCGCAGAGCTTACAGGTATTAGAACCGGGAAGCCGGCTACAGAGACGGAGCCGAGGAGTGAGCTCTAAGCTTGGGGTTACCTTGAACCGGTCGCAGGCTCGGTCAGCTTGGAGCGTGGCCAGAAGCCAGGGTGACGGGAGCAATTGGGCGCTGTTCTCTGAGGGCGCACTGAGGAGTGGGGCCCCGGACTCTCGGCTCCTCCGGGCCGGAGACTGGGAGGCCGCCATCTTCGTTCCCGTCCTTCGGACTCTACGGAAAGCGCTCAGGGAACAAAAGCTCCCGAAAGCAAACCGCAGCGGATTACTCAGCCCGGCCCCTGGTAAGGGCGGTGCAATTCAGCCTGGGGCAAAGACGCTTGAGAATCACTACAACAGGCCCCTCCCCCAGAAGATCAACAAGAAACCCAGCCAGGACCAAGTTCACCTACCAAGGAGTGCAGTTTCAACACCAAGGAGAGCAGCGGAATTCCAGAGGAGGAGAAAGCAAAGCACGGAACTCATGGCTTTCTCCCCATGATTCTTTAGCCTTGCAGTCAATTTAATTTTTTTTTTCTTTTTCAATTTTTTTTTCTCCTCTTTTGCTAAATTTTTTAAACTTTTACCCTTTTCTTTTTTAACGTTTTTTAACTAGTTCATCTAATATATATATATATTTTTTCCTTTTTATATTTTTTCATTATTGGTTTTCTTTTTTTATTTGTTTCTTTTTTCTTATTTTTTTTTCTTTTCTTTTTTTCTTTCTGAACCTCTTTATATCCCCTCCCCCCCCCCCTCACCATTTGGGATCTCTTCTGATTTGGCTAAAGCATATTTTCCTGGGGTTGTTGACACACTTTTAGTATTTTAACTGTTCCTTCATATACTCTTATCTGGACAAAATGACAAGGCGGAAAAATTCACCACAAAAAAAAGAACAAGAGGCAGTACCAAAGGCTAGGGACCTAATCAATACAGACATTGGTAATATGTCAGATCTAGAGTTCAGAATGACGATTCTCAAGGTTCTAGCCGGGCTCGAAAAAGGCATGGAAGATATTAGAGAAACCCTCTCGGGAGAGATAAAAACCCTTTCTGGAGAAATAAAAGAACTAAAATCTAATCAAGTTGAAATTAAAAAAGCTATTAATGAGGTGCAATCAAAAATGGAGGCTATCACTGCTAGGATAAATGAGGCAGAAGAAAGAATTAGCGATATAGAAGACCAAATGACAGAAAATAAAGAAGCTGAGCAAAAGAGGGACAAACAGCTCCTGGACCACGAGGGGAGAATTCGAAAGATAAGTGACACCATAAGATGAAACAACATTAGAATAATTGGGATTCCAGAAGAAGAAGAAAGAGAGAGGAGAGCAGAAAGTATATTGGAGAGAATTATTGGAGAGAATTTCCCCAATATGGCAAAGGGAACAAGCATCAAAATCCAGGAGGTTCAGAGAACCCCCTTCAAAATCAGTAAGAATAGGTCCACACCCCGTCACCTAATAGTCAAATTTACAAGTCTTAGTGACAAAGAGAAAATCCTGAAAGCAGCCCGGGAGAAGAAGTCTGTAACATACAATGGTAAAAATATTAGATTGGCAGCAGACTTATCCACAGAGACCTGGCAGGCCAGAAAGAGCTGGCATGATATATTCAGAGTACTAAACGAGAAAAACATGCAGCCAAGAATACTATATCCAGCTAGGCTATCATTGAAAATAGAAGGAGAGATTAAAAGCTTCCAGGACAAACAAAAACTGAAAGAATTTGCAAACACCAAGCCAGCTCTACAGGAATATTGAAAGGGGTCCTCTAAGCAAAGAGAGAGCCTAAAAGTAGTAGATCAGAAAGGAACAGAAACAATATACAATAACAGTCACCTTACAGGCAATACAATGGCACTAAATTCATATCTCTCAATAGTTACCCTGAATGTAAATGGGCTAAATGCCCCAATCAAAAGACACAGGGTATCAGAATGGATAAAAAAACAAAAGCCATCTATATGTTGCCTACAAGAAACTCATTTTAAACCCGAAGACACCTTCAGATTTAAAGTGAGGGGGTGGAAAAGAATTTACCATGCTAATGGACATCAGAAGAAAGCAGGAGTGGCAATCCTTATATCAGATCAATTAGATTTTAAGCCAAAGACTATAATAAGAGATGAAGAAGGACACTATATCATACTCAAAGGATCTGTCCAACAAGAAGATCTAACAATTGTAAATATCTATGCCCCTAACGTAGGACCAGCCAACTATATAAACCAATTAATAACAAAATCAAAGAAACACATCAACAATAATACAATAATAGTAGGGGACTTTAACACTCCCCTCACTGAAATGGACAGATCATCTAAGCAAAAGATCAACAAGGAAATAAAGGCCTTAAATAACACACTGGACCAGATGGATATCACAGATATATTCAGAACATTTCATCCCAAAGCAACAGAATATACATTCTTCTCTAGTGCCCATGGAACATTCTCCAGAATAGATCACATCCTCGGTCCTAAATCAGGTCTCAACCGGTATCAAAAGATTGGGATCATTCCCTGCATATTTTCAGACCACAATGCTCTGAAGCTAGAACTCAATCACAAGAGGAAATTTGGAAAGAACCCAAATACATGGAGACTAAACAGCATCCTTCTAAAGAATGAATGGGTCAACCAGGAAATTAAAGAAGAATTGAAAAAATTCATGGAAACAAATGATAATGGAAACACAACGGTTCAAAATCTGTGGGACACAGCAAAGGCAGTCCTGAGAGGAAAATATATAGCGGTACAAGCCTTTCTCAAGAAACAAGAAAGGTCTCAGGTACACAACCTAACCCTACACTTAAAGGAGCTGGAGAAAGAACAGGAAAGAAACCCTAAACCCAGCAGGAGAAGAGAAATCATAAAGATCAGAGCAGAAATCAATGAAATAGAAACCAAAAAAA
>NW_022631048.1:8303842-8344128 GCF_010015895.1 Lontra canadensis
GTCACTAACAGTTCATAAAATAAATTACAGTGTAATATGAATTATAAAAAAAAATATTCTGGGATTTTTTATAGTTGTTCCATTAAACCTATAAAGCAATTTGGAAGGAATTTGTGTCTTTACCATATTGTGTCTTCTATTCCATGAAAATGGTATGTCTCTCCATTTATGTCTCCTCTGATGTTTTCCATTGTATATTTTATAATTCTTAGTATATACATTAATAAGTGACATAATAATTATATATGTGTGTTATATATATTTTTTAATATTTTATTTATTTATTTGACAGAGAGAGAGAGTGAGAACACAAATGGGGGAGTGGAAGGCAGACAAAAAGGGAAAAGCAGATTCCTAACTGAGCAGAGAGCCCAATGTGGTGCTGAATCCCAGGACCCCAGCATCATGACATGAGCTGGAGGCAGATGCTTAACCAACTGAGCCACCAAGGAGCCCCATATACTTATATATTTTATTATCTTTCAAGCAGTTATAAATGATGTTGTCTTTTTTATATGTGTTGTTATATGTTTTTTATTTATATATAAAACTGTGATTCACTTATTTGTGGAACATAAGGAATAACATGGAGGACATTGGGAGATGGAGGGGAGAAGTGAGTTGAGGAAAATCGGAGGAGACAAACCATGAGAGACTGTGGAATTTGAGAAACAACCTGGAGGGGGGTTTGGAGGGATGGGGAGTAGGGGGTTGGGTGAGCCTGGTGGTGGGTATTATGGAGGGCACATATTGCATGGAGAACTGTGTGTGGTGCATAAACAATTAATTCTAGAACACTGGAAAGAAAATAAAATGGAAAAAAAAAATGCATTAGAAACAAACAAACAACAACAACAACAACAACAAAACCCAACAACAAAAACCTGTGTAGCTTAATAAAAATTAAAAAAAAAAAAAACTGTGATTGTTTTGCATTTATATCCTGCCAACTTACTAAAATCTTTATTCTTAAAAAAAAAAAAAATGATAAGCTTCTCCAGACTTTTTATGTAGATATAATCACGTCATCTAAAAATAGGAGTAGTTTCTTTTAGAACCTGCCTGTGCTGGCAAGAATTTGCAGAACAATGTTGGAAGAGAGTGGTGAGAACAGACACCTTTTTCTTTTTTTTCTTTCTCAGCTTTCCCTTCCTTTCATCCTAGTTGAAAGGTTTTTTGTTTTTGTTTTCTCTTGTTTGTTTTTTGTTTTGTTTGCTTGTTTGTTTTGGGGTTTTTTGTTTGTTTTTTCTTGTTTTATAATCATGATTGGGTTTTGGATTTTGTCAAAAGCTTCTTCTGCCTCGATGGTCATGATAATATGATCTTTCTTCTTTAGCATTTTGACAAGACTATTCAGATTGTCTATTTCATCTTAAATGGGTTTTAGTAGTTTCTAATTTCAAGAACTTATATGAAACAATTAAATATATGAGCATAAATGTATTTATATTATTCCCCAATTATTTTTTGATGGTGGCAGGCTCTTTGGCCATATCTCATGTATCATTTCTGATAATTATTTGTGTCTTCACTATTTTTATATTTCCCAGCCATGCTAGATTTCTGTCATTTATTGAAAAATTAACTATTGTTCTATTAATTTTCTCAATCATTTGCTTGTTTTTGATTTTATTTATTCTGCTAACTTTTAGTATTTTTTTTTCTTTTCTTTACATTGTTTTGCTTTTCTTCTATTTAATTAAGGTCTAACCATCATTTTTTATTTAAGACCTTATCTGTTTCCAATATAACCTTTAAGTGCTATTCATATCCCTCTCAGTAATGCTTTGGCTGCTTCTCACATATTTTTTAATACTATGCATTTTTATGCTCATTAAGTTCTATGTATTTGTTTAATTTCTTTGAGATTTACTCTTTGAATCATCTATTATTTTTATATTTGTTTATTAATTTCAAGTGGTTGGACATTGCTCTTTATTTTTCCTGTTATTGATATCTAAATCAATTCCATTATGGCCACAGAACATATTTTATGTGATTTTAAGTTATGTGAAGTCTGTTTATAGACTAAGAAACAGTCTATCTTTAATAAATGTTCCATGAGGTTTTTTTAAATTTAATTTAATTTAATTTTTTTCAGTGTTTCAAAATTCATTGTTTATGCGCCATACCCAGTGCTCTATGCAATACATGCCCTCCATAATACCCACCACCAAGCTGACCCAACCCCTACCTCTTTCCCCTCCAAAACCTTCAGTTTGTTTCTCAGAGTCCACAGTCTCTCATGGTTCATCTCCCCCTCTGATTTCCCCAACTCCCTTCTCCTCTCCATCTCCCCATGTCCTCCATGTTAGTCCTTATGCTCCACAAGTAAGTGAAACCATATGATAGTTGACTCTCTCTGCTTGACTTATTTCACACAGCATAATCTCTTCCAGTCCCATCCATGTTGATAACAAAAGTTGTGTATTCATCCTTTCTGATGGAGGCATAATATTCCATTGTACATAAGGACCATATCTTCTTTATCCATTCATGCATTGAAGGGTATCTTGGTTCTTTCCACAGTTTGGCAACTGTGACCATTGCTGTTATGAACATTGGGGTACAGATGGTCCTTCTTTTCACTACATCTGTATCTTTGGAACCAGAAGAGACCCCAAATTGCTGAGGAAATGTTGAAAAAGAAAAAGAAAACTGGGGGCATCATGTTGCCTGATTTCAAGCTTTCCTACAAAGCTGTGATCACCAAGACAGCATGGTACTGGCACAAAAACAGACACATAGGCCAGAGGAACAGAATACAGATCCCAGATATGGACCCTCAAATCTATGGTCAAATAATCTTCAACAAAACAGGAAAAAAAATCCAGTGGAAAAAAGACAGTCTCTTCAATAAATGGTGCTGGGAAAATTGGACAGCTATGTGTAGAAGAATGAAAGTCAACCATTCTCTTACACCATACACAAAGATAAACTCGAAATGGATAAAAGACCTCAATGTGAGGCAGGAATCTATCAAAATCCTAGAGGAGAACATAGGCAGTGACCTCTTCGACATCGGCCACAGGAACTTCCTTCAAGATATGTCTCCAAAGGCAAAGGAAACAAAAGCAAAAATGAACTTTTGAGATGTCATCAAAATCAAAAGCTTCTTCACAGCAAAGGAAACAGTCAGCAAAACAAAGAGGCAACCCACAGAATGGGAGAAGATATTCACAAATGACACTACAGACAAAGGACTGGCAAGCAAGATCTATAAAGAACTCTTCAAACTCAACACACAGAGAACAGATAATTACATCAAAAAATGGACAGAAGACATGAACAGACACTTCTCCAAAAAGGACATTCAAATGGCTAACAGACACATGAAAAAATGTTTGTCATCATTAGCCATCAGGGAGATTCAAACCAAAACCACATTGAGATACCACCTTATACCAGCTAGAATGGCCAAAATTAAGAAGACAGTAAACAACAAGAGTTGGAGAGGATGTGGAGGAAAGGGGACCCTCTTACAATGTTGGTGGGAATGCAAGTTGGACCAGCCACTTTGGAAAACAGTGTTCCATGAAGTTTTGAAAAACAAAAACAAAACCAAAAATGTGTACCTCCTGGAATGTTCTATATGCGTGTTTAGGTCTTGTTGGTTGATAGTATTATCAAATGTTCTATATCCTTATTGATTTTCTATCTAGTAGTTTCTTCAATTGCTTAGAGTAGGGTGCTAAAGCTTCTAATTACAGTTGTGGGTTTGTTTATTTCTCTTTTCATCCTTAGCTGATATTCACCATTCTCTGGGTCCTTCAGATGCCACTATGTGGGAGAACAATATTTTTGAAAGGTTGGAACCCGGGCTGAAAAGTCAGCTCTCCACTAAAGAAAGTATGGTTTTTCTCATTGTAATTTTGTTTTAGTTAGTTAGATATTGACAAAAAGATTTCTGTTCTTTTGAAGATTTATTTATTCATTTTTAGAGACCGAGAGAGAGCAAGCAGGGGGAAGGGCAGAGAGAGAGGTATAGAGTTAATCTGAAGTAGGCTCCATGCCCAGTGCAGAGCCCAATGCAGAGCTCCATCTCAGGACCCTGAGATCACCAACTGAGCTGAAATCAAGAGTTGGATGCTCAACCAACTGAGCTTCCCAGACATTCTGATTTCTGTTCTTTTAGTCCACCATGTTCCCAGTACTTTGGCTAGCAGGATAGGCTTTCTTAGATTGTGTGTGTGGGGGGGGGGGCAGTTCCAATTGGGAGGCTTTTGCAAGTGTCCTTCCTGGGATGTGTGGGAGGCAGTAAGAACACTCTATAATATCATTAGTGCTTCATCTCTTAAGACCCACCACCCCTAGAGAGCCCGTCTTCTCCATTCCACTCTTCAGAGTCTCCCTCTGGGAATTCACAATGCCTGGCTAACTAAGATATGATAAACACAGTCCTCCTTGGGAGATGCTAGTTGAAAAGCAAAGAAGCAGTGACCAGAAAACTGGGCCTCCCTTTGAATTTCTGGGCTGAAAACAGCCAGATCCTAATTGTGGCTCAATGTTCTCTCCCAGGGGACAGATCCTTAACTTAAGTTAAATATAAATCCTTAATAGTCACCTACTCCCTGCCTGCAGGTCACAAACACAGATAGTTGTAATCACACAATGCCCATAAATGTCACTGCCCTAGTAATTATACCTTTACATTCCTTTCTGATCTTGAATCTTTGATAACATGCATAATAAAAATGGAAGTAGACCTTGGTTCAGGACTTTTTGCCACTAGATCATCTGATCCCCCAGCCCTCTCCCTTCTCCAGCCAAGATGTCTGGAGTAATCTTTTCATTTTACCATCTCCAGGTTTGCTGGCCAAACATGACATCTTCCCACAGTGATTTATTGCATTATATCCAGGGCTTTCTATTTGTAAGAGGGAGAACTTAAGAGGAATGAAGCTACTGCCTCTTGGCTTCAAAAACTGATTATTTTATCAGCCTTTGCCATCCAAAGCTCTCCTTAGTTTTGTTTTTTCAATAAATTTATGGGTTAAAATGTAATTGGCCTAAGTTGCCCTATAACCCTTGTCATTTTTCACATGTTCTGTTCTCTTTCAGTCCTTCTTAAAAATTAGCCATCTTCTCTGAACTCATTTCTCATGGTTTCTTTTTAATTGCAATTTATAGTAATCAACTCATAATATATATGTTCTGTTTATTCAATCTCTCTCTTTAAAGACACAATTGAGACATTATCTGCTTTCAAGATACATCAGGGAAGTGTGTTAGGAAATGTTTCTCACTAAATGAAAGGATCACCATCATACCAGCCTCCAGTATAAATTTCTTCATCACCTGTCAGCTGAGGACAAAGACAGAGCATTTCATTTTAAGTTCTTATTACAGAAATACATATCTGTAAGAGCCAACTACTAAATTAATCAGATAGCCAACTGTCTCAAAACTCCATGGCTGAAGGTAACAAAATCTATTTCTATTTTTATACATGATACCACAGCAGGCCAGTGACTTTGCATTATGTTGTGGGAGGCTGACAACACTGTCTCCGTCTTTGGCCCTCCATCTTACCAATGCCTACACAATGACCTCCCACAGGACCATGTGTTCCAGGTTTATAGATGTTAATGTGTGCTCTGACCTAAATTTGAGGCTTGTTCTGATCATCCCTTAATGGGTGCAAAGAATGTCCCCCTGTAAACAGCTATTAGAGATGAAGAGCATATAGAAGATCTCATTATAGGGCGCCTGGGAGGCTCAGTTGGTTAAGCGACTGCCTTCAGCTCAGGTCATGATCCTGGAGTCCTGGGATCGAGCCCCACATCAGGCTCCCTTCTCGGCAGGGAGTCTGCTTTTCCTGCTGACCTCTCTCCTCTCGTGCTCTCTCTCTCTCTCTCAAATAAATAAATAAAATCTTAAAGAAAAATCTCTCTATAGATAACTTGTAGTGATGACTGGAGCACAGAAGGCCAACTCTAGTTACTATCTTTTGATCTCATCACAATGCCACTTGCTCTATAAAAGCTATGTGTTAAGGTCTGGACTGGGCAGAGAATGGATGCATATAGTTCATGGATTGTTTGTCTACCTGATTCCCCCCCGCCTGCATTCAAATGTTACCCTTAATAAAACTCTGTGTAAAATGTATGAAAGAGCTTTCTTCAATTTTCCATCTCAAAGTGACTTCTCAGTCTGGAGGATACTTTACTGTCCCTTCTCCACCCATGCAATGACAACCCTCCTGAAAGCTCTCTCTCTTGCTATGAAAATGAGTATGTGCTGGCTGCTAAAGCTTTAACCCAGAAGTGACAGATGTTACATCTACTTACATGCCTTTGGTCATAACTAAGCTTGAAGAGGGAAATTCACTGTCACCACACATCTGGTTGGACAAAATGTTAGTTACTGTGAAGAGCCTTAGTGGCTTCCAAAATGATGAAAGACAGGACTCCCAAAATTCAGAGGTGTTGTACTTTAAGTTATACACAGAATTGAGATGAAATTTGAGGGTTGTTGTCTTTGGGTTGGAATTACTCTGTTCTATGTATGGAAAGGAAGGTGATTATGGGTAATGGTTAGCTACAAGGGCTGGGGTGTGATACCTACTATTGGTAGTTTAAAAAAAAAGCCTTATCATTTTATTTTTTTAGTTTTTTAATTGAATTCCAGTTATTTAAAATACAGTGTAATATTGGTTTCAGTGTACAATTTAGTGATTCAGCACTTAGGTACAACACCTGGTACTCATCATGACAAGTGTCCTCCTTAATTCCCATCACATGTTTCTTCCATCCTCTCACCGACCTCCCCTGGTAACCTTATCTTCTTGTTCCATATTAAAGAAAATCACCATTTAGAGTAAGGAAATAATGTCTTAGTTAAAAATAAGGTAGCAATGATTATATATCCTAAATTTTTTTTTTCAGAAGCACCATGGTTGTTTTGATGTCAACGGCCTAATACAGCTATCAAGCAACCACTGACTTTTTCCATGTTCCTTTTTCTTTTTTTCTAGAGATGGAACAATTGTTATGTGATCATGAAGATAAAAATAACCAAATATGAATGGCAAAAGAGAATATAGAAGAGCCAGGGTACATACTAGTGTCACAGAGCCAATCATTTATTCCCAGACTAACAACATCGAGACTTTTAATGATATCTGCAGGAGAAAAAAAACAAAACAAAAAAACCTCTAAATGATTAAGATACTTATCTAAATTGCAGTTGCATGCAACTTAACTGATACAAAATGTAAGTCTTCTTTTATCTACTAGTCAACCCAACTATATAAATATAAATAAATGAAAATAAAAATATACATATATGCATTAGTATGCATAAGTAGATATAGATATAACCAGAGTGATAGAAAGAGAGAGAGGATAAGAATTATGTAACTTGTTCTCAATCCACAATTAGAAAGGGTCAGAACTGCAATTTCAATTCAAGTCTATATGGCTATGTGTTCTTTCCGTTACAATTTCATGCCTGATGTGATTGATTGATCAATTGATCAATCTATCTTATGTGGGTTATTGTCTACAAAGAACTTTTTAAAAGTTTTCTATTAAAAACTTCCAAAGTATTTGAAACGTTGTAGAGACAGAGAGAGTGCAGATCAACTCATCACTATCTCAGTCTCCTCAATGTCCCCCATAGTTTTACTCAGCCAAAAATTGAATTGTGAAGTTTCTTAGTATCAACGGCTTAATTCACATGATTCTAGGTAACAGAGAAACAACACTGTATAAAAGGAGAACCAAGACAAAGGGATGATTTTCTCGTCCCCAGTACTTTACGATCACAAATCTAAGTTTTATGAGATGAGGCATAACTAACTCATAGAATAATTAATAGTGTCACATTTTTCTTTTTTTTTTCTTAAATTATTTGAAAGGTACTAAAACTAATGGGTGAATGTTAACTCATTAGAAAATACAGCTATACCCTAAATAAGAACGCATCAGGGAGCACACTCAAAAATTTTTTGAAAAAAGCTTTAAATCATTGGCCATTGTATATTTAAATTTAATAGTTTATTTTTTTAAATAATATAATTTTTTTCAGCCAAAGATATTACAAGTTATTTAGGGATATTTGTTAGGTAGTCCTAATATTTCAGCTTTTAAAAGACCTTTAATCATCTTACCCAGTATATAGGATCCATGTAATAATCTTTACAAGGACCTGCATCTATGATGGAGTAAGAATTCTCTCCACTCTGTTTTCTTATATATCCTCAACACACACAAGTGATTGAGCAATGCTCTTGCCTTCGTGAAGAGTTGAGAACGTCTGAAAGTCTTTCCAATTCTTTCTTCAAGTTAATCACTTTGAAAAACAAAACTCTTAACTTCTTCACCCTGGAGGTCTAAACAAAGACCTTGCTCTATGTAACTGTGAGGTTTTGTTTTGTTTTTTTCTTTAAAGATTTTATTTATTTATTTGACAGACAGAGATCACAAGTAGGCAGAGAGGCAGGCAGAGAGAGAGGAAGAGAAGCAGGCTCCCTGCTGAGCAGAGAGACCAATGTGGGGCTCCATCCCAGGACCCCAAGATCATGACCTGAGCGGAAGACAGAGGCTTAACCCACTGAGCCACCCAGGCGCCCCATAACTGTGAGTTTAATTAAGTGCAATAAGTGCTGAGGACTGTGTTCTACTTACTATTGAATATCTATAACTGCATATAGAAAAGTTCATGAGCATAAATGTTCAGGTCAACAAAATCTCACAGAATGAAGCCAAAGAAACATGACCAAAATCAAGAAATAGAACAAATATCACTTTTCTTACTTGTGTCTCTTTCTAATAACAACACAAACTCCTTAAAGACAATTATTATCTTGAATTTTAAAAATATAGGTCAGATGTACCTGTTTTTTTTTCATTTCATATAAGTGGAAAGTAGAATAATTTGCTTCTTTTTCTCAATATGATGTTTCTGAGATTTATTGTTTATATAATTTATATTTATTTATTTTAATAGCAATATAGCATATTTTATAGCATTATTACAATAATTATGTATCTGCTCAACTTTGGAAAGGCATCTGGGCATTTCCAGTTTGGGACTATGATGCTTCTCTGAGCACTCATGCAGTTGCTTTTTGGTACATTTGTGTATGCACTTCTGTTGGACATATACCTGCGTGCAAGTGGAATTACTGACTTGTTGAGTATACATAGGCCAACTAGATGGGTACTGCCAATCTTCTTCCAAGATGACCGTATCATTTTATGCCACCATCAGCAATACAGGTGAGATCCAGCCATTCTCCACTCCCTCCAGTACGTTGTCTTGTCTGTTTGTTTGTTGTAATATACAATTGCAATTTTTAATTTCCATTTCCAATTCTCTGCACATGTTTACTGGTCATTTGCTTCTTCACTGAGTTAACTTGAACTTTGAGAAATAGTTCTTATTTTTAACATAATTCAGTTTAACAATACTTTCTTTTAAGAAAACCTTATTTTTTTCCCATGAGTAAGATACTACTTATTATCATCAGATATGCATAGGATGGTAGTGTGGGGTGAAAAAGATTATAAAGATTTTCTATTATATTATTTTTATGAACACTATTACTTTTTGTTGAAATATAATTGACGTAAAACATTGTATTGGTTTCAGATGTAGAACATGCTGATTTAATATTTATATACATTGTGAAATAATCACCACAATAAGTCTAGTTGATATCTGTCACCATGCAAAGTTACATTTTTTTTTCTTGTAATGAGAACTTTCAAGATTTATTCTCATTAACTTTCAACTACACAATACATTATTGAATATAGCCACCATGCTATATATTATATCCCTCTAACTTACTTATTTTGTACCTGGAAGTTTATATTTCTTGATCCACTTCATGCATTTCACCAACTCCCCAAAACCTCTGGCATCCCCCAATGTATTCTCTGTATCTCTGAATTTTGTTTTGTTTTACTTTTTTCTTTCTTTTTGAGGGGCTAATTTCCACATATAGGTAAACTAATGATATTTTTCTTAGCTCCATTTCATGTAAATTTATTTCTGGAGATTTAAATTGTTCTTTCCTTTGGAACATACTCCTGAATCTTCTTATTTTGCCTGATTCTCCATTTGTGTCTATATATTAGGCAAAACCGTCATCTCTTCCAGTCTTGAAGCAGTGGCCTTGTATAAGTGATAAACCTTGCCCTAGCCCTTGGTTTTCTCTGGAATATTTCGACTGTCAAACAGCCTGATTTATTCTCATTAAGAGACAGTTGTTGAGCACGTGCCAAGACCTGTGTGTTTTCAAGAGGGAGGAAGCACAGACAGCACTCATTTCAGGATAATTGGAAGCTAGATCTTCAGAGCACAGCTTGCAAGATATATGCAAACATACTCAGTACTGTGGGATGGCTGGCCTCCAGACCAGGTGGTCTGGAGATGTTCCCTTGGTGATAGTTTCAAAAATCAGAATTCCAGATGAGTTTATAGTTCCTTCCTAGGTGGTACTGGTGAGCTGTAGTGGGGCCAAGGAGAGCACAGAGATCATTTTCCCGTGCCCAAGTTCCCTGAGAACAATTCCGTAGCCTTTAGATGTGGAGTAAGCCTAAACCTTCCCCTCAGGATGAAGATCCAAGACAAGTACATAGTGTTTTGTTTTGTTTTGTTTTCAAGAAAGACTGGGAGTGTATTTCAATCTTCTCTGTAGAGTCCTGGGAATGGTAGCCTTCCAGTAATGTGTTTCAATCCAGTTCAGAAACTTGAGTCTCAGAATCACAATCGTCCTGGCCACCAGAGCCGAGCACCCAAAGGTACCACTTACATGGCTTTGGTGGAACGCCAGTTTGGGTAGGGCTGAGAAACTACACTAGCAAGGTAGAGGGAGAATGCAAAAAGTGATACCTGTCATACCTAGTCCTTAACAGAAAATCTAACAGACTCTTGCCTCTCTGGTAGATGCTTTAAGAATAGCTTTAAGAATAGAATAAATCTCCTTTTATGGTCTATGCATTTTTCAAATTATTACTTTTGCACTGTTTCTTGGGGTGAGTGAGTCTGCACATAAGCTCTTTAAGAACGAAATCTCCATCCCCTATGACTCTATAGGTCTCTTGGGTGAGATCCTACTGGTTTTCAAAGCCACATGTTTTGGGGGCTCATCTATGTGGTGTAGCTCCCAAGAGTTGAGGGTCCTGGTACAGTGCACAGAGTCCTTATTCTTCAGGGAGAAGTTCTGCATTTGTGAGAGTCCTCCTGATTGTGGGTCACCATGTGGGGAGTGGGTTTTTTGGTGATATGTGTATCTGCCTCTCTTACCCATCTCAGTGTGACCCTTGTATCCTTTGTTATAGAGGAGCTATTTGGCTAGTTTTCCATTCTTTCTCCAAAGGAAATGCTCCCTAAATAGTTGTAATTTATTGTGTCTGTGGGGGGAGGCAATTTTAGGACCTTCCTTTACCACCATCTGGCACCACCTTTAGAACCAAAACATTATCATTTTATTGTGGATTTAGATATACAACCTACCCTGAGTTAATTTGATACAGTATAGTAGAGGTCATGCTGTATTATTTTTTTCTTTATGGATTTTCAATGAAAACCACACCATTTATTGAAAGATTATCTTTAATCCAGTGCTCTTCAGTAGAAATATACCAAAACTAAAAATGACTATGTGTGCACCTCTTCCATCAAATTAGTTTTCTAATTTTGTGGTAATGTTAAGTGTATTTCATGTTATTTAATATGAAGTCTTGGAATTAGTTACAGTAAATTCACTTATCTTGCATATTCTTCTGTGAAGAAATTGAAGAAGGTATCTTGGCTATTCTAGTTTCTGTATTTCCATTAAAAAATAGAGCCAGCTGGTCAAGTTGAAACAAAAACTTAGAAATAGAAATCCTTTTGAGATGTTTATTTGTAATTCATCATATCTATAGATCTATACATTTATGGAATGAGGTACACTGATGTTTTTAAAATATTCAGTTTCCTAATGTATGTGTGACATATCCCACCATTTAGTAAGCATCTGTAACTTCCCCAAAGATATTTATTACTATTAACTGAAGAAATATTAGATATTTTATTATAGTTCTTCCTAGATATTTGGTGTTTGTGAAGATATCACTTTTAGAATTGCATTTTTTTAATCTTTTTTTTTTAAATTTTGTTTATTTATTTGACAGACAGAGATCACAAGTAGGCAGAGAGGCAGACAGAGAGAGAGGAGGAAGCAGACTCCCCGCTGAGCAGAGAGCCCGATGCGGGGCTTAATCCCAGGACCCTGAGATCATGACCTGAGCTGAAGGCAGAGGCTTAACCCACTGAGCGGCCCAGGTGCCCCTAGAATTGTATTTTCAAGAGTGCTTTTTGTTATATACATATAAAATATTTTTTGATTATTATAGAACCCAGTAAACTTACTAATTTAGGTGTTAATCACATTATATATTCTTATAAATTTTCTGCATTGACAATCATATCATTGGTAAATAGTGGCAGTTATTATTATTACTTACAATCACTTTACTTTTCATTTCTTTTTCATGGTTCATTGTGTGAAAGAGAAGAGAGCTTCTTTATGACCTGTGAGGGTTAACCATCTCTAGAGACACATTTTCAACACTTCTCCATTAAATATTCTGATTTTAGATATGTTTTGGAAATTTACCCAATAAGGGAAGTTCTTACCTAATTTCAGCTTGCTAATTGTATGTACTCTTAAAAAAAAAAAAGGAAGTCCTATTTTAGAGCAGTTTTTGGTTCATAGTAAAATTGAGCTGAAGTACAGAATTTCTATATATTCCATTTCTCCACAAGCATACAACCTCTTCACCATCAATATCCCCCAAAATAGTGGTACATTTATTATAATTAATGAACTGACACTGACAAATCATTATCATCCAAAGGTCATAGTTAACATTAGGGCTCATCTTGGTGTTGTACATCCTATGGGTTTTGACAACTGTACAAAGAAATGTATCCACCATTGTAGTATCATATGGTGATAATGCCCCCCAAATCCTGTTTTCTACCTATGATTGTGCTTCCTCTTTCCTAATTCCTAGCAACCACACACTATTTTACCATTTCCCTAATTGTTTTTTTTTTTTTATTAAAGATTTTATTTATTTATTTGACAGAGATCACAAGTAGGTGGAGACAGGCAGAGGGGGAGAGGTAAGCCAGCTCCCCACTGAGCAGAGAGCCTGATGCAGGGCTCATCTCAGGACCCTGGGATCATGGTCTGAGCCTAAGACAGAGGCTTTAACCCACTGAGTCACCCAGGCACCCCTATCGTCTCCTAGCTTTGCCTTTTCAAGAATGTTAAGTAGTTGGATTGATACTGGATGCAGCCTTTTCAGAATCACTGCCACACTTAGTAGTGTGTATTTAAATGTCTTAGTTTTTAGCTTATTTCTTTTTAATGCTAAATAATACTCCATTGTCTGAATGTAGCTACAATTTGTTTATTTACTCGCTTAAAAGACACCTTGATTGTTTTTGTTTTCGTTATTATTAACAAAGGTGCTGTAAATACCTCTGTGCAAGTTTTTGTGTGCACTTGAGTTTTCAGCTCAGTTGTGTAAATTCCAAAGAGTGAAATGCTGGATTATATGGGAAATTCATAAACTGTCTCCAAAGTGGTTATACTATTTTGGTTTCCCACCAGTAATGAATGAAATTTCTTATTACTACACATCTTTTCCAACATTTGATATTACCAGTGTTTCAAATTTCGGCTATTCTAATTGGCATTATTACTGTTTCAATTTTCAATTCTGTAACGACATTTAATGTTGGACATCATCCAGGATGCCTGGGTGGCTCAGCTGGTTGAGCAACTGCCTTAGTCTTAGGTCATGATTCTGGAATCCCAGGGTGGAGTCCTGCATCAGTCTCCCTGCTCAGTGGGGAGTCTGCCTCTCCCTCTGACCCTACCCCTCGCACACTCTCTCTTTCTCTCTCTTTCTCAAATAAATAAATAAAATATTTTTAAAAATGTTGGACATTATCCCCTGTGCTTACTTGCCATCTATATATTTTCTTTGCTGAGGTATCTATACAGATCTTTTGCTCATTTTTAAGTCAGAATTTATTATTGTTGAGTTTTAAGAGTTCTTTGGCTATTTTGCACAATAGTCCTTTATATGTTGTGTTCTTTGCAAATATATATTTTCCCCAACCTCTGGCTTGTCTTCTCATTCTATTGATATTGTTTTATAAAGAATAAAAGTTTTCAATTTTAATAAAGTCCAGTTTATCAATTATTTATTTCATGAGCCAGGCTCTGGTGTTGCATCAAAAAAGGCATCATCAAACTGAAGGCCAAATAAGTTTTTGCCTATGATAGCTTCCAAGAGCTTTATAATTTTGCATTTAATATTTAGATCTCTGGTCTACTTGGAGATAATTTTTGTTAATCTAGCCCATGTCTAGATTATTTGTCTGTCTTACATTTGGATATCCAGTTTCATCAGTACCATTTGTTAAAAGACAATCTTTGTTTCATAGTATTGCTTTTACTTCTTTTTTTCAAGGTTAATTGACTGAATTGATAGGAGTCTATTTCTGGGCTATTTTGTTCTATTGATCATTTGTAAAATCTTTCATGAAGACCATTAGTGTAACCTTATACTAAGTCTTGAAGTTGGATAGTGTCAATACTGAGTTAGATATTGTCTTCTGCCACTTTATATAAATTTCAGGATCAGTTTGTTGATGTCCACAAAATAAGATGCCTGGATTTTGATTGGGATTGCAGTAAATCAATAAATCAAAGTAGGAAGAAGTGATATCATGAATATATTGAGTCTTTCTTTCCATGAACATAGAATATTTCTGCATTAATTTCATTATTCTTTGAATTATTTCATCAGAGATTTGTACTTTTGCTTATGTAAATTTTTTACATATTTTTTTAGTTTATACTTAAGGATTTCATTTGCAGGATGCCCATGTAAATGTTATATGGATTTAATTTCAAATCCCACATTTTGACTGATAGTATACAGGCAAATGATTGACTTTTGTGTAATAACATTGTATTCTGCAATTTTGCTATAATCACTAGTTACGAGAGAGGTTTTTTAATCATTTTGTATTTTCTACATAAGTAATCATGCCATCTGAAAACAGAGTTTTGTTTTTGTCTTCCTAATCTATGTAAAATTACTTCCTTTTTGTCTTATTATGTTAGCAAGGACTTGCAGTACAGTGTTGAAAAGCATTGGTAAGAGGGCACATCCTTGGCTTGATCTAGATCTAAATGAGAAAGTTTCAAGTTTCTCATCAGTAAGTATGATGGTAGCTGTAGGTTTTTTGTAGATGTTCTTTATCAAACTAAGTTTCCTAATTTGCTGAGGTTTGTTGTTATTGTTGTTGTTGTTGCTTTTAATCATATGCAGGTTTTGAATTTTGTAAAATATTTTTCTTGCATCTAATGATAGAGTCATGTGATTTTTGTTTTTATGATCATTGATGTGAATTACACTAATTGAGTTTTCCAATGTTTAATTGGCCCTTAATATCAGAGATAAATCCCATTTGATAATGATGTCTAATATGTCATTGGATTTAATTTGTTAATATTGTGTTGAGGAGTTTTGCATCTATGTTTATGAGAGATACTGGTTTTTTAGTTTTCTTTTCTTGTAATATTTGTCAGTTTTGGTATTTGGGTAATGCCAGCCTCATAGAATGAGTTAGGAATTGTTCTTTTTGTTTTTGTCTTCTGGAAGAAACTGTAAACAGTTGGTATAATTTCTTCCTTAAGAGGTTGATACAATACCATTAAGCCTGTATGAGCCTGGTGCTTTCTGTTTTAAAGGTAATTAATTATTGATTTAGTTTCTTGAATAGATACAGGCCTATTTTTCTTTTAAGGATTTTATTTATTTATCTGACACAGAGAGAGATCACAAGTAGGCAGAGAGGCAGGCAGAGAGAGAGGGGGAAGCAGGCTCCCCACTGAGCAGGGAGACTGATGCGGGACTCGATCTGAGGACCCTGAGATCATGACCTGAGCCGAAGGCAAAGGCTTAACCCACTGAGCCACCCAGGTGCCCTGATAAAGACCTATTTTTGTATGACTTTTTGGTAAATTGTATCTTTCAAAAAATTAGTCCACCAACTTAGGTGACTAGGTTAAAAATTTGAGGACATACTGTTGTTCAGAGTATTTGCTTATTACTCTTTTAATGTCTGTGAGGTCTGCAGTAGTGTACCCACTTTCATTTCTGTTATTAGCAAACTGTGTCTTTTCTCTTTTTTATTTGGTTAGGCTGGATTATCATCTTTTTTTATTTTTAAAAGAACCAGCTTTTGGTTTTATTGATTTTCCATAGCGATTTCTTGTTTTCAAATTAATTGACTGGTATTTTAATTTCTATTATTTTTTTTCTCTTCTAATGTATATATTTAATGTGATTTTTTCTGTCCCAACACTGTTTTCACTATTTACAATAAATTTTAATATGTCGAATTTTCTTTTTTTTCCTAATGTTTTATTTTATTATTATTATTATTTTTTTTATTTTCAGCATAACAGTATTCCTTGTTTTTGCACTATACCCAGTGCTCCATGCAATTGTTTGTCTGAGAAAGTCTCCATTTCTCCTTTACTTTTAAAGATTTATTTATTTATTTTAAAGAGAGGAAGTGAGAGAGAGCATAAGAAGGGGGAAGGGCATAGGGAGAGGGAGAGAGAGAAAGAAGCAGACTCCCTGTTGAGCACAGAGCCTGGTGGTATGGGCCTAGATCATGACCTGAGCCAAATTAAGAGTGGGTTGCTTAACTGACTGAGCCATACAAAGGCCCCTCTCATTTTCTTTTAAAGGATAATTTCACAGGTATAAAATTCTGGGTTGGTGTGTTTTGTTTTCTTTTCTTTTTGGCATTTATTGTGTTTGATGTTCTCAACTCCCTGAATCTGTGACTCATATTTGATGATAATTTGGGGCTGTTCTTTGTAATTCTTCCTTCGAATATTGCTTTCGTTCCTTTGTATCTTCCTTTTCCTTGTGATATTTCTGTTACTCACATGTTATACTTTTTGTAGTTGTCTCACAGTTCTTAGATAAACTCTTTGTTTTTCAGTCTTCCTTCCTTTTGCTTTTCATATTGGAAAAGTTCTATTGATATTCTCAGGCTAAGATTCTTTCCCCAGATATTTCCATTCTACTAATGAGCCAGTCAAATGAATTATTTATTTATTTCAGTGTTTTTGATCTATAGTATTTCTTATTAGTTCTTTCAGATTTTCATCTCTCTGCTTACATTGCCTATTTCTTCGTGCATGCTATACACCTTTTCTTTTAGAACCCTTAGTATATTAATTATGGTTGTTTTATATCTTCAGTCTGATAACTCCAGCATCCCTATCATATCTGAGTCTAGTACTGATGCTTGCTTTGTGTCTTCAAACTGTATGTCTGGCCTTTTCCCATGCCTTATAATTATTCTGTTAACTGACACACATAATGTACCTGCTACTACTTCCTTCAGATGTTTCTGCTCCAGTAAGTTATGATTCTCTGTATCTGCTTGTCTATCTCTAATTTGGGGGATTGTGGTTTGCCCTGTCCCCTTACTTGTCAGCTGAATCTAAGAATAGTTGCTGATTTTCAGTTTATTTAGCTTTTTGATTTATCTTAGGGTAGAATGATAACACTTAACATCATTATATCCCCTTAAAACCTTAAAGCTTAGTATATTAATTATATTTTTAATTATTAGTATGATAATTTTAAACTTTTACTATGTATCTGACTCTAATTCTGATACTTGTTCAATCTCTTTAAACCATGATAGTTTTTTTGTTTTGTTTTTTAATCTTTCACTTAAAAAAAAAGATTTTATTTATTTATTTGTCAGAGAGAGAGAGAGAGAGAAAGCAAGCACACACCAGGTAGAGTGGCAGGCAGAGGGAGAGAGAGAAGCAGGCTCCCTGCTAAGAAAGGAGCCCAATGTGGGACTCCATCCCAGGACCCTGGGATTATGACCTGAACTGAAGGCAGTAGCTTAACCAACTGAGCCACCCAGGCGTCCCTAATCTTTCATTTTTAGTGGCCTTGTAATTTGTTCTTGATAAATGGACATTATGTACTAGGTAAAAAGAACTTCAGTAAAAAGACCTTTAGGAGTGTAGTAATAAGCTTGTGTGGGGAGGAAGCATTTTGTAGTTCTTTGAGTCAGCCTTGTGGTGACTTGGTCAACCTGTGATCCCAGACTGTGTGACTGTGAATTTTTCTTAGTTCCAGTCTTTAATCCCCATTTTAGGTGGAATAGGATGGCTAGAAGGGGATGGAGTTGGGTCTTTCCCTTACCTCAGGCAAGTTAGGTTCTGATAAAATCCAAACAGGTTAGGCTCTTACAAAATAATTTCTCCTGATGGCAGACCTTGTTAAGAACAAAATGCTCTGGAGTAATTCAAAATGGTGACTTTTACCTTCTGTCTCCTTGTAGAAGTGATTTTTTTAATACCCTGTTTATTTTGGATACTATATCACAAAAATCTAGATCCTATTTAATCTTTACATTTAGCAGTCTGTCCCTCTTTTAAGGTGTAGCATGACAGATTTCTGCTAGGCCTGCTAAAACTGTTGCAGCAAGAATGGGACACTGATTCACATTGCTTCATTACAGATGAATGGGATGGAGTGAATGTCTTCTTGCCCCAGTCCCCTCACCCCCCAACCACCACCTGGCCTCACTAATACCAGAGAAAAGGAACATGGTGGACTGATTCATACTTCTTGTTGCTATACTGTTGGGGCAAAAGCTTAGCCTCCTTGGCTCCTGTAATAAAAGAGGAGATGAAGGTAAAAATGGGTTGCCGACAAGCCCCACCTCCCTCCCTTGACCTTTTTAATTTTATTGATTTCTGGGTAGGCCAGAGGCTCAACTTTTCACTGAGCTCTGCTGATAACAGGGGTGGAAGGGAACTAGTGTTGATTAGCCCTGTGTCTTACTGCGTCATTTCAGACTTAACTGCTGCTGGGTTGTAAGAAGATTTATCTCCCACCAAGCCCCTGTGACTCTTAGGGTGTGGGATTCATGCTGATTAGCTTTGCCTTGCACTGTGATGTCTTGTTGCCACCAGGAGGGGTGGAAGCTCAGGTTGCCACTGGATTCAGCTGACCATTCCTAGTGGGAAATCAGATCATTGCTTGCTTCTGCCATGCATGGGTGGATTGTCAGCTTCCTCTCATCCCTACTAATTCCACTTCAGTAAGTGAATCAAAGTTTTCACAGGACAGGGCTTAGAAGGTCATCTCTCTGCTCAGCAACGCTAATGCTACTCTGCTGGGGGAGTTGGAGTAGTGTTGGTTTCTGTTTGGAAGATGAAAGGATAGCAACTTGTTCACTCTTGCTGATGTCAGCCCTGGAGAAAGAAGTAAGAAGACTACCATCTGTTTCCATGGATCAGGGTCCTAGGGTGAAAAACCAGTTCCCATCTACCAAAAACTGTGGTGGTAGTAAAGGGCAGTTTTTCATTAGCGCTTGGATGGGATAAGGTGGATATTGCCAAAAGGATTATCTGTTCTGTTGGACCACTGTTTCCAAGTTTTTAGCAGAAGGCTACAGACTTTTCTTGGAATTTTTTTTCTTATCCCTGTTGTGGAATCCAATTTGGAGGCTTCTTAGGTGCCATGTTTGTATATATGGGAGGCAAAAAGAAAACCCAGTGAACACTTATTTGTGTTGGTCCTCAAGTCCTGAGGCCACTAAGTGACTGCTTTCTCCTTTCAACCTTTCAGTGTCTTCTTATGTCTGTTTGTGTGTTATGTTCAGGGACTTTTAGTTATAAGAATAATTTTGTAAGTAGTGAATTTATGATAATTTATCCAAGTGATATCTGAATTTTAGAGAATTCAAACACATTTTTAAATGTCAATTTTAATACATTAAAAAACACATTTAGACAATAGCTGTAAAACTAGTCTTTATTATAATTATAATCCCATAAAAAAAAACACAAGATAATTCACTGGAAACATGAAGACTTCATAGTTAGCAACATTAATTACTAGGATTAAAATGTCCATTCTTGGAAGGAAAAGGTAGAGGGCAGGGAAGTAGGAGCATTGGGGATATTTGGGGCAATAAAGGAAGATGGTACATGTATAATAATGCCAAAAACATGGACTTCAGTATCAGATGAATCTGAACTTTAATCTGTCTTTACTTCTGCATAATTAATTCCTTATATGCATTTATTATACACTTTAATTCAATCTTTCATTTGCATAATAAAAATAATAATTTGAGACCGTGTGCATACAGTGATGGCTCCTTTTCTAAATCCATACACTCAACAGGAATTTTTTGTTTCATTATGGGAAAAAAATGGTTTAGCTTTGGTTTAATGTCTTGCCCTCACTTCATCTACACCTTCCACCTCCACTCAGTCTAATTATGGGGTAAGGATTCTTGGCAACCAGCACTACAGGAGAGGGGAGAATGCAAATATGTAAAACATCTTCCTAAAATATGAAATTGCACCACACATTAATTCCTGTCCAAGACCCTCCCTGCAACCAGTTTGGGAATGAAAAACATCTTGTGTTTTACAACTACATTTGGTATTACAAAAACATGCAACTCTATAAAAGAAAAAAATGTGGGCTGCAAAACCCTTTCCTTAACAGTTGTCTCATGCTGTCCAGGAAGCTGTATCACAGAACTGATAATAAAAGCAGAACTAGGCTCATTTCCAGTAACTTAATGAGTTTTCTGAGCTGCTATGATGAGCAAAGTATCCTTAAATAGAGAGATAGAGTTCCTTGGAAGACCGATGCTGATTTTTATCTTCTGACTGGTTGTCTGTAGTGCACACTAACACATTTTCTCAGATGCTGCCTTTATAGCATGTAAATTATGACTGTTGAAAAAGTGCATTCACTCATAGTGTTATTACTTTTCCCAATTTTAATCAAGCCATCCTGCATCTAATATTGAGGTGGTTTTGAATAACCACCTACGGGTCACCTGACAAAGCTATACTTGTTACATTATTGCCAATTGCAAAGGCATTTTTTTCAAATCCTTTTGTGGTATAACACTCTTTCTCCTTCCCTTAAAAATGCCCAAACATAAAACGGAACAATAAATACTCTAGGCTATAATAAAAATTTAATTTGCTCATTCTAAATGTAAATTTACATAGATTGCTGAGATAAAATTGGCATTTTAATTATAGATTGCAAAGGAAGAAGGCCATATTTCATTGAATATTTCCAAGTTATTGCATTTAAATGGCATTGCACATAGAGGAGCCCAATCAGTCATTCCTGGAGGTTTGATGATCTTGGATAAATGTGGAAATTCACACTTCTAAATAATTAGTTTAAGTATCATTAAGCCTTTTAAAACCCATTTCTGCTTATTATAGTTTACATATTAAAATGTATTTACTGAGGTTTTGGATTATTTCAAGTGTGAGAAAAAAGGCCAGGCAATAGATTAAAAATATAGTGTGCTACAAGTTTCTCAACTGATGCAAACTTCCAACTGCCCGCCTCTCCAATTTTGTAGCTTTTTGCTTGTCCCTGTGGCCATTCTTCTATTGTGCTCAAGCATATACAGAATATACTATAAAGTCTATATTGCTTCTGAACACATGAACATTTATTGTTCAACTCCTGAAACATGAAGAAAAACTCCTTAAAGGGGTTTGTAAGTCAAAAGTACTGAATATAGCTAGGGCTCTGCTCCAACTGGTTGAGGTTTGCTTAAATATCATAGTCTACATTCCTATTTGTGGGAGTGCAGAGTCAACGATGTCCTTCAAAACTTAGTCACCTCTGAATCAAACTGACATCTGCAGAAAAATTGCAATTCCACTTCTTCCAACTTTCACAGAAATGTCCAAGGTAAGAAAAAATATTAAAGCTCACAAATTAAAAATTTTAGACAAAAGATATTTAGAATAAATAAATGTTATGCATAAGATAGATAGAAATAAGTTAATAAAATAAGTTAATAAAGCTTTGTTCAGGCTTCAGTTCATGAAAAAAGTATATCTTAGAGAAAAAAATGATAGCTATAAAATGAATTGTAGATCTCCATCATGAGTTCCCTCTATTATGAAATTTGAGATTCATTTTATTAGTACTCAAAAATGTTACCTTCAGATAACTCAGAACTCTTTCAGGGATTTCACGGGTGAAAATTGTTTTTCTATCAATACTAAGACATTGTTTGACATTTTCGCTGTGTTGACATTTTCTCTGATGTTACAAAAACAATGGTCAAAGCATCTTAGCACAAATCATGACAATGGCAACAAACTACAAGTAGTCATTAGTTTCTTAGTTTTCATCTACTTGGAATTTTAAATAAAGAGAATTATGGAAGCAGCCAGTGTCTATTGATAGATGGATGGATAGAGAAGATATGTTCTATATCTATATATAGATATAGAGCATACACACACACACACACACACACACACACGTATATACGTGTGTGTGTGTGTATTTATTTCACTCATATGTGGAATATAAGAAACAAAAGAAATAAGGAAGAGAAAAAAGATGAGAGAGGCAAACTAAGAAGCAGACTCTCAACTAAAGAACAATCTGATGGTTACCACAGGGGAGGTGGGGTGGGGAGATTGGAGAAATAGTTGAAGGGGATCAAGAGGGCACTTGTGATGAGCACTGGCTATTTTATGGAAGTGATAAATTGCCAAATTCTACACCTGAAACTAATATTGCACCATATATGTTAACTAGCTAGAGTTTAAATAAAAATTTTAAAAGAATTACATTGATGTTGTTAAAGCAATAAAAGTTATTTTTTTAAAATTATCCCTGGGTGAATGTGCTTTTTATATATTTGTTGTAACAAAATGGGAGTACAGATAAAACACTTCTGTGCAATGATTCTTATCTCAATGAAAAGCACATGTAGATTGAGTTGTCTGCTAAACCATGTGATTCTTTCATAGAATGACATTTCTCATTGAAATAACAAAGACATAAGAGTTAGGTTATTCAGACTTGGATATTTAAAATGTATTTTCCTGAAAATATAGCATGAAACTATAACTTCCAGAGGAACGACCAGCAATATTTGTTGACAGTGATAAAATTCTAGATTTCAAAGGCAAATATTAGAATTTTTGAAAATTTGCATTCCCACCGTAAAATAAACAGTATCCCAAAATTTACAGACTTTTTTCCAAGTTAATTGCAATACAACTGAAATACAACACCATGTAAATTTCAGATGTATACCATGATGTTCTGATTCACTTAAGTATTAGAAAATGATTACCAGGGGCACCTGGGTGGCTCAGTGGGTTAAGCCTCTGCCTTCGGCTCAGGTCATGATCTCAGGGTCCTGGGATCGAGCTCCGCATTGGGTTCTCTGCTCGGCAGTGGGCCTGCTTCCCCCTCTCTCTGCCTGCCTCTCTGCCTACTTGTGCGCTCTCTCTCTCTCTGTCAAATAAATAAATAAAAAAAATCTTTAAAAATAAAAAAAAAAAGAAAATGATTACCAGAGTAAGGTTAGTTGACAACTTCATCACCTCACAAATTATTATTTCTTTTTTGTGATGATAACATTTAAGATCTACTCTCTTAAAAAATTTCAAGTATATAATACAGTTTTGTTAACTATAGTCACCACGTTGTACATTAAATCCACAGAACTTGTTCATATTACTAGAAATTTGCACTCTTTGACCAACATCTCCCCATTTCCCCCAACACCAGCCACTGGCAATCACCATTATTCTCTGTTTTTCTGAGTTCAGCCTTTTTTAGATTTCCACATGTTGGTGAATTCATACAGTATTATTCTTTCTATTTCAGACCTAATTTACTTAGCATAATGCCTTCAAAATCTATTGATGTAGTTGCAAATGGCAATATTTCCTTCTTTTTCATGTTTGAATTATATATATATATATGTAAAATCACAATTATCTATCCATTATCTATAGGCAGACATTTAGGTTGCTCCCCTATCTTGGCTATTGTGAATAATGCTGCAATAAACATGGGAATTCAGATACCTCTTCAAGATGCTGATTCTATTTCTTTTACCCAGAAGTAGGAATGCTGAATCATATTGTAGTTCCATTTTTAATTGTTCAAGGAACTTTCACACTGTTCTCCATAGTGGCTGAACCAACTTAACATTCCTCCAACAGTGCACAAGGGTTCTTTTGTCTTCTTGATGATACCCACTCTAACAAGTGTGAAGTAATATTTTAGTTTTGCTTTGAATTTCCCTGATAATTAGTGATGTTGATGTCCCTAATTTTCATTAACCTCGTGGCCATTTGTACATCTTCTTTGGAAAAATGTCTATTCAGGTTCTTTGTCAGTTTTTCATTGGATTATTTGTTTTATTGCCATGAGTTGTATGAGTCTTATATATTTTAGGATATTTACTCCTTATGAGGGAGGTGGGATTGCAAATATTTTCTCTTATTCTGTATGTTTGTCTCATTTTATTGATTGTTTCTAGTGTTCTGCAGGAAGCTTTTAGTTTCATGTAGATGCACTTCTTAATTTTGCTTTTGTTGATTGTACTTTTGGTGTCATGTCCAAAAGAAGGAAAATTATTGACAAGACCAATGTAAAGTTCTCCCCTATTTTCTTCTAAGAGTTCCATGATTTCTAATCTTATATTTAAGTCCTTAATTCATTTCCAGTTCACGTTTGTGAGTGATATAAGATAGGTCCAATCTCCTCCTTTTGCATGTGAATATCTTATTTGCTCAACACTATTAACTGAGGAAATTATCCTTTCTCCATTGAGTGTTCTTGTCTTTCTTGTCAAGTATTTGTTGGTCATATATGAGAAAGCTTTTTTATGCGTTCTCAATTCTATTCAGTTGTTCTAAGTGTCTATTTTTATTCCAGGGTCATACTATTTTGATTATTATACCTTTGTAATCTAGTTTGAAATTATTAAGTATGATACCTTCAGCTTTGTTCCTCTTTCTCAATATTGCTTTGGCTGTTCAGGCTCTTTTGTGTCTCCATATAAATTTTAGGGTTATTTTTCTATTTCTTAAAAAATATTATTGGAATTTTGATGGGAATTGTATTGCCTCTATAGGTGGTTGTAGGTATTATGCACATTTAACAATATTAATTATTCTGATTCATGAGGACAGAATATCTTTCCATTTATTTGTATTTTCTTCAATTCTTTAACCAAAGTCTTACAGTGTTCAGGAAACAGAGCTTTCACCCCCTTAGTTAAATTGATTCCTAAGTATTTTATGGCTTTGAAGATATTCTAAAAGGAATAATTTCATTTGTTTTTCAGATAATTTTTGTTAATATAAAACTGACATGTAGTCATTGATTTCTATATGTTGATTGTATATCTCACAACTTTCTTGAATTCACAGATTAGTTACAACTATTTTTTGTCTAAATATTTAAGGTTTTTATATAGAAAATTATATTATCTGCAAACAGAGATAATTTTACATTTTCTTTCTGATTTGGAAGTCTTTTTTTTTTTTTGTCCAATTGTTTTGGTTAAGACTGCTAGTAATACATTGAATAGTAGCAGTGAGAGGCAAGACCCTTGCCTCTTCCTGATCTTAGAGAGTAAGCTTTCCAACTTTTACATTGACTATAATGTTAGCTGTACTTTTTGCATATGGCCTTTAATATGTTGAGGTATATTACTTCTATACCCAATTTGCTTAGGGTTTTTATCATGAAAAGGTGTCATATTTTGACAAATGTTTTTTCTGCATTTATTGAGAGATCATGTAAGCTTTATCTTTTTTTTTTTAAAGAAGGAGAAAGTATTTTTTGATTTTTAAAGATAACACAACTCAAATACATATTTTAGAGATTCTCACCTAGAGCAAAGTTATATAAAATTACTCCTCAAATACATAAAAATCAAAGCTACATCATTCACATAATAAGAATAACAATAATAATAAAGTAGTATAATTGTAATAATATTCTTCAAGCCAAATAAAATTTAGAAAAATAGATAAGACAAAATTATTTAGTTGTTGGTGGATAAATTTCATCATGAAAACAAAGGCACAAAGAGAAAATATGACATTTCACGTTTTTCAAAATTGTTAAAAAAATATGTAATGAAAGACTTTAATATAATATGTATCACTTAAATATAAACAAGTCTGTAGAACATCTGGGTATTATAAGAAATTATCTCTACTGATATTCATAAATTTTATTATGTGTATTATAAACAAATAGTATAATTCATAAAACCCATAGAATACTTACAAATTGATAATATATTGGTTCAAATGACACAACTATTAGCTATATTCATAATATTCACCCTTATAACTCAATAAGTAAAGGCATTTTTTAATTGGACACATGAACTAGCCAGAGATATGTATTTCTAGCATCAGTCAGTCTATCTGAGGTAGGTTAAATAGCCAAGAGAAAAAAGTATTTGCTATCTACTTTTTTGCACTGGATCTTAGAAGGGGAAAAAAAAAGTAAAGAAAAATATATTTACCTTTTTCTGTAATAGCTTCAGGAACATAGACCAGTCAACTATAGAGCCATTTCTAATAGGCAGTAGTTAGGTTGGTGGGCCAGAAAGTGGAAGTATAAAAGAAATGAACACCCTCAGGAAATGGGTCTGCCGCAAGTACATCATTTTTGTTTGCAATTCAATACAGATTATTTACCCTTTAAAAAAATTAAATGTATAAAATGTCCTTTTAAAATGTTATTGTTGAAACCGAAAATTATGTAGAAAAGAGATGTTTACTAACAAAATAATGGATTAAATTTTTAATTAAGTGCTCTTATGAAAAACAAAGGTATATCCTATAAAAACAGAATATGTATTCTTCTCAAGTGCACTTAAGACATTCTCCAGGGTACATCTTATGTTATATGTATCAATTATATTTCAATAGATTTAAAAAAAAATAGATATCATACAAACTATCTTCTCCAACTACAATGGGATGAAATCAGTAATCAATAATAAAGGACTGGAAAATGAACAAATTTGTGGGAATTAAGCAAAACATGTTTAATCAACTAATGGACTAAAAGAGAAATTCCAAGGAAAATTAGAAAGTACTTTAAAAATAAACTCAAAATGGGTGAAAGATCTAAAGGTGAGAGCAAAATCCATCAAAATCTTAAAGGAGAACACAGGCAGCAGCCTCTTTGAAATTTGCCACAGCAACTTCTTGATAGACATGTCTCTAAAGGCAAGGGAAACAAAAGCAAAAGTGAATTACTGGGACCTCATCAAGACAAACAGTTTTTGCACAGAAAAAAAAAAATCAACAAAACTAAAAGACAGCCTATGGAATGGGAGAAGACATTTGCAAACGACATATGAGATTAAGTGTTAGTATCCCAAATCTATAAAGAACTTATCAAACTCAACACCCAAAAAACAAAATCTAGTCAAGAAATGAGCAGAAGACATGAACAGACATTTCTCCAAAGAAGACATATTTGCACTAATAGACACATGAGAAAATGTACAACATCACTTAGCATCAGGGAAACACAAATCAAAACCACAATGAGACACCACCTCACAGAATGGTTAAAATGAAGAGGTGTCTGGACGCATCAGTTGGCCAAGAGGTTGTCTTCATCATGCTTACATCATCTCAGGGTCCTGGGGTTGAACCCCTGCTCAGTGGGGAGTCTACTTATTCCTCTGCCTCTCCCTCAGGCTAGTGTTCTCTCTCTCTTTCTCTCTCAAATAAATAAAATCTTTAAAAAAGATTGAATCATGAAGATGAGGAAACCTCAAAATATCCATAACTATTAAAGGGATTGTATCAATAATCTAAAGTCTCCTGACCAAAATAAAACAAAAACAAAACAAAACAAACAAACAAACAAGCAAACAAAAAAAAAAATACTACCACCACCACCAAAACACTGGACCTGACACCTTCACAAGTGAATTCTACCTAATATGTAAAGAAGACCCAACACTAATACTTCTCTCTCTTTCTTATTTTTATTTTTTACCTTTTTTCTTATTTTTATTATGTTATTATATTGTTAGTCACTATACAGTGCTTCATTAAGTTTTGATGTAGCGTTCCATGATTCATTGTTTGCATATGCTTTAAACTTGTTCACGAGGCCAGCATTATCCCAATAGCAAAACTAGCACAAAGATAATATAAGAAATAAAGAAACAAACTACAAACCAATACCCCTTATGAATATGGATGTAAAAATCCTCGGCAAAATAATACCAAACAGAATTCAGTGGCATATTAAAAGGATTACACACCATTACCAAATGGGATTTGTTTCTGGAATTCAAGGATTATTCAACACATGAAAAATTGATCAATTTAATATACCACGTTAATAGAGTAAAGGAAAAAATATGATCAACTCAGATGATGTAGAATAAACATCTGACAAAATTCAAGACTATTTTAAAATGGAAATGACCATCAAAGAATAGAAAGAAACTAGCTCAAAATAATGAGGCAATTGCAACAAAAGAATATGAAACAAGGAATAAATAATCAGTAAAAGAATGAAAGCTTTTCCTCTAAGATCAGGAACAAGTCAAGGATTCTTGCTTTCACCACTTGAATTGAATAAAGCAAAGGATGCCCTAACCATAGCAATTAGGCAAGAAAAAAAAAAAAGGATCCAAATTGGAAAGGCAGAAGTAAAATTATTTCTGATCACAGTTAGCATAATATTAAATGCAGAAAAATCTAAAGATTCCACATGCACACAAAATAACCTGTTAGAACTACTACTAAAAAAATACATCAAAGACGAAAAATTCAGTCAACCCACAAAAATCAGTTGCATTTCTACACACAAACAATAAACAATCTGAAAAAAAAAATAAAAACAAAAACAAGAAAACAACTCCATTTGAATAGCATTTAAAAAATATTAGGAATTAGTTTAACCAGGAGGTGAAAGTCTTGTACAATATAAGTTACAAAATATTCTTGAAAGAAAATAAGAAGACACAAATAAATAGAAAGAAATCCATGTTCACAGATTGGAAGACTCAATACTGTTAAGATATCCATGCCATCAATTTTTTTCTAGAGATTCAAAGCAGTTCCCACCAAAATCCTAACAATAACTTTGCATTAAAAAAAAAAAAAAAGAATCCATTCTTAAATTGATATAGACTCTCTAGGGACCCTAATTAGCCAAAAATCTAATAAAAGAAGAGAACAAAGCTAGAGAGCTCACACTTCCTGATTTCAAAACCTACTACAAAGCCATAGTAATCAAAACAATGTGGTACCGGCACAAAGACAAACATATAAGCCAACAGAAGAGAATAGAAAGTAACCATTACAAATATGGTCAAATGATTTTTGACAAGGATGTCAAGACATTAAGTAGAAAAATTTCAATCTTTTCAAAGTGTGGTAGCAGGAAAGCTTCATATCCGCATGCAAAAGAGTAAAGTTGGACTTTTACCTAAAACAGCATACAAAAACTGACACAAAATTATTCAAAAATCTAAACATAGCAAGTAAAACTATAAAACCCATAGAAGAAAACATAGGGAAAAAGCTTCATGACATTGAAGTTCACAGTGATTCATTGAATATAGCCCCCAAAATACAGGCAATAAATTAAAAAATAGACAAATTGGACTTAAGAAAACTTTATATAAAAAACTCATCAAAGGATACTTTCACCAGAAAGAACTTACAGAATGTGAGGAAATATTTGCAAATTATATATTTTGATACCCAAAACACACAGATATCTCTTTATATTCAACAACAAAACACAAACAACCTGATTCAAAGATGGGCAAAGGACTCAAATTGACATTTCTCCAAAGAAAATATATAAATGGTCAGTGAACAAGAAAACAACCTCAACACCACTAACCATCAATATAAATTGAAGCCACACCAAGATACTATTTCACACTCAGTAGATAGCTTCTATCAATCAATCAATAAAACCAAAAAATAACATGTGTTGGTAAAAGTGTAGAGACATTGGAGCACTTGTATACTATTGTTAGGAATGTAAAATGGTTTATCCACTGTGGAAAGCAAAATGGTATCTCCTCAAAAAATTGAAAGTAATGGTCCAATAATTTGGGTCAAACAATTAAAAGTAAAATGGTCCAACAATTTGAGTTCTGGATATATACCTTAAAGAATTGAATTCATTGTTTCCAAGAGTTAGTGGCCAAAGCTTGTTATAGCAGTATTACTTACAATAGATAAAAGATGGAGGCAACCCAAGTATCAGATTAATGGATAAGCAAAGTGTGATATTTATATACAATGGAAGTTGAATTCAGCCACAAGAGGGAAGGAGTTCTGATACTACAATATGAATGACATGTGAAGATTATATTCTGAGTGAAATAAGGCAGCCACAAAAAGTCAAATATTGTGTGACTCCACTTACAGGAAGTACCTAAAAAGAGTTCAAAATCAGAGATAGAAAGCAGAATGATGATTGCCAGAGTTTGAGGAAAGGGAGAAATGGAGAGCTATTATTTAATGGATATAGAGTTTTAGGTTTGCAAGATGAAAAAAATGTTCTGGAGATGGGTAGTGGTGATGGTTGCATGTGGGAATTCATAGTGTCTGGCTAGGTAAGATTTAATAAACATATGCTTCCCTGGAGGAGACTAGTTGAAAGGCAAAGAAAGAGTGTCCAGAAAACTGGGCCCCCTTTAAGGTTTCTGGGCTGAAAACAGCCAAATCCTCATGGATTAATGCACTCATCCAGGGAGTGAATTTTTGACTTAGGAGAAACACTTGTCTTTGGAGGTCATGGGCGCAGCTTGTTCTGTTCACACGATGATCCTTATGCCAATGTCTTGATTATTATAGCTTCACATTCTTTCTTTTCTTTCTTATTCCATTGTATTGATAACATTCACAATAAAGATGGAGGCAGAGTCTGGCTCAGGACCTGTTGCCACTTGAGCGACTCGTCCCCATACCCTCTCATTTCTTCTACTACTGCATCTGGAGTAATCTTTCCATTCACTACCTCAGTGTGTTCTGGCCAAACTCAACAGTTGCACAACAATGTAAATACACGTAATGTCATTAAACTGTACACTTAACAATGGTTAAGGTGGTGACTTTTTTATGTATATTTTACCACAATAAAAAAATTGATAAAAAGCAAAGTTATAATATTAATATAAAATTGACACATTATCCTGTAAGTCTAGAGGTAAAAGAAACTTTTCTGATAACTAAAATTAAAACAAGAGAAGTGTAGAGATATTGACTATAAAAAGTTTATTTTATCAGAATATACCTATCCTTTGTATAGAAAAGTTCTATGAATAAGTTAATACATACCTTTGCAAAAATAAGCAAATACCCATACTCAAAATGCTCAAAATTGCTCAATGGAATCCTTTAGCAATAGCAATATTCAGAAAAAAAAAAAAAAACAAAAAAAAAACCTGACTGTTCACTGATAATAATTAGAAGATAAACCATGCTAGAGCATTGTAGTATATGATTTGCTCTTTAAAAATAATGTTTTGGGGTGCCTGGGTGGCACAGTGGGTTAAAACCTCTGCCTTCAGCTCAGGTCATGATCCCAGGGTCCTGGGATCGAGCCCCACATAGGGCTCTCTGCTCAGCAGGGAGCCTGCTTCCTCCTCTCTCTCTGCCTGCCTCTCTGCCTACTTGTGATCTCTGCCTGTCAAATAAATAAATAAAATATTAAAAAAAATAATGTTTCTATTAATAGCAATTGCTATGACCTGAAATTCAGAGCTAAGTAAAATATACAATCTTGAGACAGTATGTTGAGTATAATCGCCCTTTAAAAATACCGTATAGAAAAAAAAAAAAAAAAGAGTAAGATATATAGAACAGGTTAACATTAGCTTTCTCCAAATATTGAGATTGTGTCATTCACTTTTTCTTTATTTTACTTGTACATTCTATTTATCAATACAAAAGTGCTATTTTGTAATAAGAAAATACCAACAAAAGTTATATTTAATTAAAAAATTAAATTAAAATAAGTGCAATTTGGCTTCCCAAAAACTCATTATGAAAATTTAACTGTATTATGATGGCCTTTTGTTCCTCCTGGGTGTTTCCATGGAAGCAAAGTTATTTCACATGTATTTTCTAATTGTTGCATTTATATTTAAGTAACCCTTGAAGATGGAATTAGTTGATTGTTCCTCTAGACAGATTGTTTTGAAAGAAATTAAGTGGAAGGAGATGTCAACCTTCATATTCAGGTAGTGATATTTGTTTTAAATTTAAGTGAATTAAGTGTGAGTGTCTGTATTATGACCATATTTATCATGCTGCTCTCTAACAGTTCTATCTATATACTTGTTTGGTAGCCATTCCATTGTTCAACAGATCGCTTCAGGTGAAAATAAAGGAAAATACGGTGTTGTTTATTAGATCTCACTAACGTATTTTAAACAATTAGAAACGAAGTCTGAATATTTTATAAATTCTATCTTTGTATTCAATTTTATAAAGCATAACTGGAAATAATATACTGGTGTGATATAAACTAAAAAAAAAAAAAAGAAAGAAAGAAAAAAGAAAAAAGTCAGAAAGTATTTCCAAAATGTACTGCTTCCCAAACTTTGTTTTGTGGAACACTAATATTTGAGGGAAGGCTGGTAGGTTTCATTGGGATGGAAGAAAAAGAGGTCTTTTATTATGTATTCTCTGAGAAAAAGTACAGCAAATTGTAGTGACTGAAAACAATCATTTTGTTATATATAGGATTTTACGGGTGAGGCATTTGGGTAGGGATCAGCAGGCTGATTCCTCTGCTCCATATGTTGCCATCTGAAGTCACTCTGTAATTTGAAGCTATCAGATGGGATAGTGTGCAGTCCCCAAGGCAGCTTCATTCGGATGCCTGACCACCTAGTGTGGAGAGCCCAAAAGTTGGTTTTAGTAGTGACTATGTTACTTGAGCACCTACATGTGTCCTCTTTGCATTGGAGTTATTGAACTTACATCTCAGGGCTCCCTGGAATGTTATTTTAAGTGTGGAAGTTGTAAACTTTCTTTTGAGATAGCCCCAGATTCTATCATTCTGTGACATTTCATTAATCAAGCTTGTCACTAAGGCCAATCCAAACTAAGAGAGGGGAATTTGATTCCATCTCTTAGAGAGAGAATTAGTAAAACATCTGTGGCCATCTTTAGCCCATCACAAAGAAGGTTTTGGTTGAAAATTCTGATTTCCTGATTTGAGTTTCTTAGAAACATTAATACTTGTATAAGACACTGTAGATTGTTAAGTGGTTGTGACGTAATGCCACTTGCCTAGACTTCTTTGAGAAAAATGACTTTTTCCTAAAAACCTTTCCTGGAATGTTTTCTTCTTTAAGTGTACTTTCTAAGTATTACTTTTAATACTCTTAGTCACTGATACTCCTCCCTACCCGGATATCCATCTAGTTTCTATTCCCATATTACTTATTTATGCTGAGTTTAAAAGTTTTATGAGTGAATATTTGCTTGTATGAATTGCTTTTTAAAAATAGCTTTTGAGATGCAATTCACATATCATAAAATTCACCCACTTAAAGTACATAATTCAATGGATTTAATATATTCACAGACATTTGAAACCATCTCTACAGTCAACTCTAGATTTTTATCACCTCAAAAAGAAACACTACAGTCTTTACCTATTGCCTTCCTACCCCCAACCCACTGCAACCCTAAACAACCACTAACCTACATTCTTTATCTATAGATATCTGTATTCCGTACATTTTGTTTGAATGGATTCATATAGCATGTGGTCTCTTTTGATTGGCTTCTTTCACTTAGTATGTTTTCAAGGTTTCATCCACATTTTAGCATGTATAAATTCTTCATTTTGATAGGAAAATAACATTTCTTTGTACAGGTATACTACATTGTTTAACACTTATTCATTGATGGAAAATTAGTTTCCACTATGCAATATTAAAAATAATGCTGCTGTAAACATTCATGTATACATTTTTATGTGGACATATGTTATCATTTATCTTGGGTATATACATGGAAGTGATTTTATAGGTTATTTGACAATTCCATGTTTAATTGTTTGAGAAACTACCAGTTTTCCAAAGTAGCTGACTTATTTTGTGTACCTACCAGCAGTGTATGAGTATTCTGACTCCTTTAAATCTTCACCAACACTTATTGTTTGATTTTTTTTTTCCATTGTAGTCATCTTAATGTATGTGAAGTTGTATTTTATTGTGGGTTTGGTTTGAACTTCTCTGATCACTAATGATCTCAAGCCTCTTCTCATGTGCTTATTAGTCATTTACATATATTCCTTGGGAAAATGTTCAGGCAATTTACTTATTTCTTAAATTGAGTTATCTTTATTGACTTCTAAAAGTTCTTTCTACATGCTAGAAGCAAGAAACTTGTAACACATATATAATTTTTAAAACTTTTCTTCCATTCTATGGGCTTTCCTTTCACTTTGTTGAAGATGTCATTTGGAGTGTAAGACTATGATCTTCAATGAAGTCCAATTTATTTATTTTTTCTTTAGTTATTCAAAATTTTGGTGTCATATCTATGAAATCTTTGAGAAATCCAAAGTCATGAAGAATTACCTTCACATTTTCTTCTAAAACTTTTATATTTTTAACTTCTACACTTAGACTCTTAGTGCATTTCTACTTAACTTTTATTTATGATGGGAGGTAACAATCTAATATCCTTCAATCACATGTGTCTAACCTAGAATCATTTGTAAAACAAATGAACAAACAAAAACAAAAACAAAAAACCCTGTTCTTTCCTAGTGCAATAAGTGAGGTTGGAAACAGGCTTGATGCAATGAACAGCAAGCTGAAAGAAGCTGAGGAATGAGTTAATAAACTAGATGACAAATAATGGGGAAAAAATGAAGCTGAACAAAATAAAGAAGACATGCAACATGAGAATAAACTTAGGGAACTCAGTGACTCTATCAAAGGTAATAACTTTAATATTGTAGGATTTCCAGCAGAAGACAGAGAAAGGGGAACAGAAAATTTATTCAAAGAAAGAAGCTGAAAACTTCCCTAATCTGCAGACATCTAGATCCAGGAATCATAGAAAACTTCCATCAAATTTTTAAAAAAATGGGCCAACACCAGGACATATTGTAATTAAATTTGCAAAATGTAGTGAGAAAGAAAAAATATCTTAAAAGCAGCAAGACAAAAGGAGTCCTTAACTTATAAGGAAAAGCCCATAAGACTAGCTGGAGATTTTTCTCCTTCTTTTTTTTTTTTTTTTTTTGTTGTTGTTTTTGTTTTTATTAAAATTTATTTTTTCCCTGTTCTAAGATTCATTGTTTATGCAACCCCCGCAGTGCTCCATGCAATCCATGCCCTCCATAATACCCACCACCAGGATCACCCAACCCCCACACCCTCCCCTCCAAAACCCTCAGTTTGTTTCTCAGAGTCCACAGTCTCTCATCATTCATCTCGCTGGAGATTTTTCAACAGAAACTTGGCAAGCCTGAAGAGAATGGCATGATATATTCAAAGTGTTAAAAAGGAAAATCTGCAGCCAAGAATAATCTATCCAGCAAAACTAACATTCAGAAGAGAGGAAAAGATAAAGATTTTCCCAGATAAACAAAAACCAAAGGAGTTCATGATCACTATACCACCCTACAAGAAATATTAAAAGGAACTCTTTGAGTGCAAAGGAGAGGCCAAAAGTGACAAAGAGAGGAAAGATCGGAGAAAATCTCCACAAACAATGACAAAACAGGTAATAAATGGCAATAAATGCATGCTTATGAAAAGTTACTTTGAAGGTAAATGGACTAAAGGCTCCAATGAAAAGACATAGAGTGTCAAAATGGATACAAACACAAGACCCATCTACATGCTGCCTACAAATTCACCTGAGACATGAAGACAACTTCAGATTGAAAGTGAAAACACTTAACTCACAAATGAATGTCAAGGGAAAGCTGGAGTAACAATATTTACATCGGGCAACTAGAATTTAAAACAAAGACTGTAAAGGCGCCTGGGTGGCTCAGTGGGTTAAAGCCTCTGCCTTCAGCTCAGGTCATGATCTCAGGGTCCTGGGATCGAGTCCCACGTCGGGCTCTCTGCTCAGCAAGGAGCCTGTTTCCTCCTCTCTCTGCCTTCCTCTCTGCCTACTTCTGATCTGTTTCTGTCAAAGAAATAAATAAAATCTTTAAAAAAAAAAAAAACAAAGACTGTAAAAAGAGACAAAGAAGGGCAGTATATAGTCATAAAGGAGATAATACAACAAGAAGATCTAACAAATATAAATATTTGTGCACCCAGACATGGGAGGTCCCAAATATTTAGAACAATTAATAACAAAACATAGAGGAACTTACTGATGATAATACAACAATAGTAGGAGACTTTAGCATCCCATTTACAGCAATGGACAGATCATCTAAACTGAAAATAAACAAGGAAACAATAGCTCTGAGTGACACAGTGGAACAGATGGACTTGACAGATATATTCAAAATACTCCATCCTAAAACAGCAGAATACACATTCTTTTCAAGTGCACATGGAACATTCTCCAGAATATATCACATATTCGGTCACATAATAAGACTCAACAAACACAAAAAGACTGAAATCACACCATGAAGCTTTTCTTTTCTTTTCTTTTCTTTTTTTTAAGACATCTATTTATTTATTTGACAGAGAGAGAGAGAGAGATCACAAGTAGGCAGAGAGGCAGGCAGAGAGAGAGAAGAGGAAGCAGGCTCCCCGCTGAGCAGAAAGCCTGATGCAGGGCTCGATCCCAGGACCTGAGACCATGACCTGAGCCAAAGGCAGAGGCCCTAACCCACTGAGCCACCCAGGTGCCCCACCATGAAGCTTTTCTGACCACGTTGTTATGAAACTAGAAATTAACAAGAAAAAATTTGGAAAAGCCAAAAATACATGGAGGTTAATCAACACAGTACTAAGCAATAAATGAATCAATCAGAAAATCAAAGAAGAAATTTAAAAATGTAGAGAAACAAATGAAAATATAAACACCATTGTCCAAAACCTTTGGGATGCAGCAAAAGCAGTTCTAAGAGGGAATTACAAAGCAACACAGGCTTAACACAAGAAGCAAGAGAAATTTCAAATAAACAACTTAATGTTGCACTTAAAGGAGCTAGAAAAAGAACAAATGAAGCCTAAAGCAGGAGGAAGGACATAATAAAAATTAGAGCAAAAATAAATGATATAGAAAATACAGTAACAGTAGGACAAATCTATGAAACCAGGAACTGGTTCTTTGAAAAAAAAAATCAATGAAACGTAAACCTGTAGCCAGACTTACCAAGAAAAAAGGAGAAAGAACACAAAAAATGTAAAATCACAAATGAGAGAGAAGAAATAACAACCAAAAACAAAGAAATACAAGCAATTTTAAGAGACTAATGAAACTCTATATGCCAACAAATTGAACAACCTGGAAGAAATGGATAAATTCTTAGAAAAACATAAGCTACCAAAACTGAGTCAGGAAGAAACAGAAAATTTGATTGAACAGACCAATTATCAGCAATGAAGATAAATCAAAAACTCCCAATAAAGGAAAGTCTAGGACTAGAAGCTTTCACAGAGAAATTCTACCAAATATTTAAAGAGGAGTTAATACCTATCCTTCTCTAATTATTCCAACAAATAGAAAAGGAATGACAACTTTCAAATTCATTCTATGAAGCCAGCATTACCCTGATACCAAAACCAGATAAACACTTCACTTAAAAAATGAACTACAAGCCAATATCCCTGATGAACATAGATGTGAAAATTCTCAATAAATGCTAGCAAAATGAATCCAACAATATGCTAAAAACTCATTCAGCACGATCAATTGGGATTTATTCCTGGGTTGCAAGAGTGGTTCAATATTCACAAATCAATCAACATGATACAACACACAAATAAAGGATAAGAGCCATATGATCATTTCAGTAGATGCAGAAAAAAAAATTTAACAATGTACATCTATTCAGGATAAAAACCCTCAACAAACTAGGTTTAGAGAGAAGATATGTCAACATAATAAACTCCATATACAAAAATAAATAAATAAATAAATAAATAAATAAACATAGATAACCTTATCCTTAATGGGGGAAAACTGAGAGCTTTTCCTTTACAAAGAACAAGACAGGAATGTCCACTCGCATCACTGTTATTTAACATAGTATTGGAAGTCATAGCCACAGCAATCATACAATACAAGGCATCCAGATTGACAAGAAAGAAGTAAAACCTTCACTATTTGCTGGTGACATGATACTCTATCCAGAAAATCTGAAAGACTTCACCAAAAACTTGCTATCACTGATACACGAGTAAAGTCACAGGATACACAATCGAGGTACAGAAATCAGTTGCACTTCTATACACTAATCATGATGTAGTAGAAACAAAATTAAGGAATCAATCCCAATTATATGCATACCAAAATAAGATACCTAAGAATAAACCTAACCAAAGAGGTGAAAGACTTGTACTCTGAAAATTGTAAAACGCTGATGAAAGAAATTCAAGATGACACAACGAAATGGAAAGACATTCTATGCTCATGGATTGGAAGAACAAATATTGTTCAAGTGTTTATACTGGGCAAAGCAATCTACACATTTAATGGAATCCCTATCAAAATACCAACAGCATTTTTCATAGAACTAGAACAAACAGTCCTAAAATTTGTATGGAACTATTACTAAAGATCCTGAAGAGTCAAAGCAACCTTGAAAAGAAAAAAGGCTGGAGGCATCCTAATTCTCTACTTCAAATTATATTACAAAACTCCAGTGATCAAAACAGTATGGTACTGGCACAAAAATAGACACATAGATTAATGGAAAGAATACAAAACACATGGTGACCCAGTCATTAAACTTCTGCCTTCAGCTCAGGTCATGATCCCAGGGTCCTGGGATCAAGTCCCACATCAGGTTCCCTGCTCAGTGGGAAGCCTGCTTCTCTCTCTCTCTCTCACTCCTCCTGCTTGTGTTCCCTCTCTCGCCGTCTCTGTCAAATAAATAAGTAAAATCTTAAAAAACAAAACAAAACAAAACAAAAACAACAAAAAAAAAAAGCCCAGGAATGAACCTACAACTCTATGATCAATTGGACTATGACAAAACAGGAAGGAATATCCCAATGGGAAAAATACATTCTGTTCAACAAAGTGCTGGGGACGCTGGACAGCAAAATACAGAAGAATGAAACTCGACCACCTTCCTTTACCATATACAAAAATAAACTCAAAATGAATTGAAGACCTAAATGTGAGACCTTAAGCTATAGAAATCCTAAAAGAGAGCACAGGGAATGCTGTGCTTTCAGCCTCTTTGACACTAAGTTTCTGACATTTCTCTGCAGGAAGACGCAAATGTGGATATTTCTGTGGTCATCTTGGATATGTTAGGGCCCTCTTCCATTCTTGCCTTGACCACAAGCATCTTAATTTCTACTAATTGAAGGTCAATGTCTTTAGTGGTTTCAACAATGCTCAATGGGTATAAATCTGAGAACTAATCCAAATTCTTCCTCTTCGGGAAAAAAGATTTTAAGGTCTATGTTTGGTATTAGCTGTGAGCACAGGAAGGTTCCTCCCAGATGTCTTCTTCCCTGCTCCCTAGTTATCTCCTGCAAATGGGCCATCCTAGTATCTGTGTTGTGTCTTCACTCCTCCAGCATCTCCTCCCAACTGCCCTTTAGCACTACCTCCAGTGTTCTGCAGAACACTTTAAGGTTTGAAGTTCGTCTTGCTTTTCTGCAGATAAAGTAGTTTCCTTTGTGCATAGAGTTAGAGCTATCTGCTTTATGGCTGGCTTCTCCTCCCAGGTAACATCTCAGAGCCAGGGCTCTGGAGATGGGAGTAGGGACAATGGTGAGCTTTTCTCTGAGTGACATCCTCCCTACTCTAGAAATTGAGCACTTGGGAGAGTGGCGGTAGCTTGAGGTCCTCCTGCCTTGCACCTCCTGGCGTAGAACTACTTTCTCATAATCCAGGAGAAGGACCATCAGGGTCCCATATCCTCAGCATTTTGCACTCAAGGTAAATCTGGTATTTTATGTGTGGGGAAGGGGTATCAGAAGGACTCTATCTCTCAACAGCAGTGTCCAGGACTTAGTCTTGGTAACAAGTGGCTGGGGTAGGAGAGAAACTCTCAATCTGCTCTTCTTGAGAAGAAAGCTTTCTGGGCAGTGGAAGAGGGAAACCTGAGGTCTCAGATGGCTACAGCAGTCTGGAGTGGAATCCCCACTTCATAAGCTCAAGGGATAAGGGAGGGTGTGACCTTGGTTCAAATATTACAGTTTAAATTGTATATATATATATATATATATATATATATATATAT
>NW_022631048.1:8349128-8559977 GCF_010015895.1 Lontra canadensis
TGGGAGCAGCCAACTATATAAACCAATTAATAACAAAATCAAAGAAACACATCAACAATAATACAATAAAAGTAGGGAACTTTAACACTCCCCTCACTGAAATGGACAGATCATCCAAGCAAAAGATCAACAAGGAAATAAAGGCCTTAAATGACACACTGGACCAGATGGACATCACAGATATATTCAGAACATTTCATCCCAAAGCAACAGAATACACATTCTTCTCTAGTGCACATGGAACATTCTCCAGAATAGATCACATCCTCGGTCCTAAATCAGGTCTCAACTGGTATCAAATGATTGGGATCATTCCCTGCATATATTCAGACCACAATGCTCTGAAGCTAGAACTCAATCACAAGAGGAAATTTGGAAAGAACCCAAATACATGGAGACTAAACAGCATCCTTCTAAAGAATGAATGGGTCAACCAGGAAATTAAAGAAGAATTTAAAAAATTCATGGAAACAGATGATAATGAAAACACAACAGTTCAAAATCTGTGGGACCCAACAAAGGCAGTCCTGAGAGGAAAATATATAGCGGTACAAGCCTTTCTCAAGAAACAAGAAAGGTCTCAGGTACACAACCTAACCCTACACCTAAAGGAGCTAGAGAAAGAACAAGAAAGAAACCCTAAACCCAGCAGGAGAAGAGAAATCATAAAGATCAGAGCAGAAATTAATGAAATAGAAACAAACAAACAAAAAAACAATAGAACAAATCAACGAAACTAGGAGCTTGTTCTTTGAAAGAATTAATAAGATTGATAAACCCCTGGCCAGACTTATCAAAAAGAAAAGAGAAAGGACCCAAATAAATAAAATCATGAATGAAAGAGCAGAGATCACAACTAACATCAAAGATATACAGACCATTATTAGAACATACTATGAGCAACTCTACGCCAACAGATTTGACAATCTGGAAGAAATGGATGCATTCCTAGAGACATATAAACTACCACAACTGAACCAGGAGGAAATAGAAAGCCTAAACAGACCCATAACCAGTAAGGAGATTGAAACAGTCATCAAAAATCTCCAAACAAACAAAAGCCCAGGCCAGATGGCTTCCCAGGGGAATTCTACCAAACATTTAAAGAAGAACTAATTCCTATTCTCCTGAAACTGTTCCAAAAAATAGAAATGGAAGGAAAACTTCCAAGCTCATTTTATGAGGCCAGCATCACCTTGATCCCAAAACCAGACAAGGATCCCATCAAAAAAGAGAACTATAGACCAATATCCTTGATGAACACAGATGCGAAAATTCTCACCAAAATACTAGCCAATAGGATTCAACAGTACATTAAAAGGATTATTCAACACAACCAAATGGGATTTATTCCAGGGCTGCAAGGTTGGTTCAACATCCGCAAATCAATCAATGTGATACAACACATTAATAAAAGAAAGAACAAGAACCATATGATACTCTCATAGATGCTGAAAAAGCATTTGACAAAGTACAGCATCCCTTCCTGATCAAAACTCTTCAAAGTGTAGGGATAGAGGGCACATACCTCAATATTATCAAAGCCATCTATGAAAAACCCACCGCAAATATCATTCTCAATGGAGAAAAACTGAAAGTTTTTCTGCTAAGGTCAGGAACACAGCAGGGATGTCTGTTATCACCACTGCTATTCAACATAGTACTAGAAGTGCTAGCCTCAGCAATCAGACAACAAAAGGAAATTAATGGCATCCAAATCAGCAAAGAAGATATCAAACTATCACTCTTTGCAGATGATATGATACTATATGTGGAAAACCCGAAAGACTCCACTCCAAAACTGCTAGAACTTGTACAGGAATTCAGTAAAGTGTCAGGATATAAAATCAATGCACAGAAATCAGTTGCATTTCTCTACACCAACAAGACAGAAGAAATAGAAATTAAGGAGTCAATCCCATTTACAATTGCACCCAAAACTATAAGATACCTAGGATTAAACCTAACCAAAGAGACTAAGAATCTATACACAGAAAACTATAAAGTACTCATGAAAGAAATTGAGGAAGACACAAAGAAATGGAAAAAATATTCCATGCTCCAGGATTGGAAGAATAAATATTGTAAAAATGTCTATGCTACCTAAAGTAATCTACACATTTAATGCAATTCCTATCAAAGTTCCATCCATGTTTTTCAAAGAAATGGAACAAATAATCCTAAAATTTATTTGGAACCAGAAAAGACCTCAAATAGCCAAAGGAATATTGAAAAAGAAAGCCAAAGTTGGTGTCATCTCAATTCTGACGTCAAGCTCTATTACAAAGCTGTCATCATCAAGACAGCATGGTACTGGCACAAAAACAGACACATAGATCAATGGAACAGAATAGAGAGCCCAGAAATAGACCCTCAACTCTATGGTCAACTAATCTTCGACAAAGCAGGAAAGAATGTCCAATGGGAAAAAGACAGCCTCTCCAATAAATGGTGTTGGGGAAATTGGATAGCCACATGCAGAAAAATGAAATTGGACCATTTTCTTACACCACACACGAAAAAGACTCAAAATGGATGAAGGACCTCAATGTGAGAAAGGAATCCATCAAAATCCTTGAGGAGAACACAGGCAGCAACCTCTTCGACCTCAGCCGCAGCAACATCTTCCTAGGAACATCGCCAAAGGCAAGGGAAGCAAGGGCACAAATGAACTATTGGGACTTTATCAAGATCAAAAGCTTTTGCACAGCAAAGGAAACAGTTAACAAAACCAAAAGACAACTGACAGAATGGGAGAAGATATTTGCAAATGACATATCAGATAAAGGGCTAGTGTCCAGAATCTATAAAGAACTTAGCAAACTCAACACCCAAAGAACAAATAATCCAATCAAGAAATGGGCAGAAGACATGAACAGACATTTCTGCAAAGAAGACATCCAGATGGCCAACAGACACATGAAAAAGTGTTCCATATCACTCGGCATCAGGGAAATACAAATCAAAACCACAGTGAGATACCACCTCACACCATTCAGAATGGCTAAAATGAACAAGTCAGGAAATGACAGATGCTGACAAGGATGCGGAGAAAGGGGAACCCTCCTACACTGTTGGTGGGAATGCAAGCTGGTGCAACCACTCTGGAAAACAGCAAGTAGTTTCCTCAAAATGTTGAAAATAGAACTACCCTATGACCCAGCGATTGCACTACTGGGTATTTACCCTAAAGATACAAACGTAGTGATCCGAAGGGGCACGTGCACCCGAATGTTTATAGCAGCAATGTCTACAATAGCCAAACTATGGAAAGAACCTAGATGTCCATCAACAGATGAATGGATAAAGAAGAAGTGGTATATATACACAATGGAATACTATGCAGCCATCAAAAGAAATTAAATCTTGTCATTTGCAACGATGTGGATGGAACTAGAGGGTATCATGCTTAGCGAAATAAGTCAATAGGAGAAAGACAACTATCATTTGATCTCCCTGATATGAGGGAGAGGAGATGCAACATGGGGGGTAAAGGGGGTAGGAGAAGAGTAAATGAAACAAGATGGGATTGGGTGGGAGAAAACCCATAAGTGACTCTTAATCTCACAAAACAAACTGAGGGTTGATGGGGGGAGGGGGGTTGGGAAACGGGGGGTGGGGTTATGGACATTGGGGAGGGTATGTGCTATGGTGTGTGTAAACCTGGCGATTCACAGTCCTGTACCCCTGGGGATAAATATATATGTTTATAAAAAATAAAATTTTAAAAAGATAAAAAAAAAGAAAAAGAAACATAAAAAAATAAATTGATGAACAGCATATTAAATGGAAAAACTTGTTCATTTACAATGAAGAGATACAAATGCATGGTATGACAGATATAAGACATAAAGTTTCCAAATCTAAGTTCTATAAAACTAGTTTGAAGTAGTTCATTATTTTTATAACAAAATGCACATTAGTCAATCATAAATCATTTTATCTTTCCATTTACTCATTTTTACTTGCTAAATACTCTCAGCTTTCCCACTTTATTTTTCATCATGATACTGAATTGTATATATCATGAAGAAAAAGAAAGGTACTCTAATGAATTCCTCAGTGGATTTTATTATGAACTGTGATTCCTTAATATATTCTTAACATATTCTTTTCTGCTGAAGGACTTGTCAAGTTAAAAATAACTGAGCCTAATATCATGCTCTTATCATCTATTTATATAAACTCAGGGAGTAAGTTCTATCACTTTACAGTCGAACTAAAGAAAAACTGAGTCTGGCTTCAACTGTATGGAGAAAATATTGAGCCTCTATAAGACACTATTTGTGCTCCAAAGAGTAGCCAAAGATTTAAAATCTACTTGAAAACCTTCAAACAATGAAGGAATAAATACAGAAACTAGATCAAAATAACTGGAAATAAATATTTCATATTTTTAATTATAATTAGAAATAAACAACATTTGATATATAAAGCATGGCAGCATAAATTATTAAACTTTTACCTCTGAAACCAAAAATATAGCCTTTTAATCTACTATCACATAGTAACTGTATGCACTTATATGAAGATTTATATAGAGTCTTCACATTTGATCTTAGCCAAATGGGGAGAAGCGATTTATATGAAGAGTCTTAACCACAAATGTGTAACAATTTAAAATATACTTTCAACCAACAAAGTTTCAAACTATCTAGAGCAACCCGGGAAATGGGAGAAAGTATTTGCAAAATCACATGTCAGGTGGGAGATTAATATCCAGAATATATGGAGAACATCTGAAACTCAACAGCAAAGAGCCAAATCCCCAGTTTAACAATGCATAAGGGACTAGAAAGAACATTTTTCCAAAGATGATATACAAATGACTAATGAACACATGTAAAGATGCTCCACATCACCATTAGGGAAATTAGTCATCATTAGGGAAATACATTAGGGAAATACAAATCAAAACTACAAAATGACACTAGTTAGGATGGGTATTCAGAGAGGAAGAAAGAGGATGCCTGGGTGGCTCAGTGGGTTAAGCCTCTGCCTTCAGCTCAGGTCATGATCTCATGATCTCAGGGTCCTGGATCGAGCCCCACAGAGGGCTCTCTGTTCAGCAGGGAGCCTGATTCCCCCTCTCTCTCTGTCTGCCTCTCTGCCTGCTTGTGATCTCTCCCTGTGTCAAATAAATAAATAAATCTCAAAAAAAAAAAAAAGAGGAAGAAAGAAAGAGAAAAAGAGCCATTGATGAAGTAAACTATGAGTAAATATGAATAATTTTTTTAAAAAACCTGAAATAGAAAAGATTACAGAAACTAAAATTTGCCCTTTGATAATACTGTTAAAATATATAGACCACCAACAATAGTAATAAAAGAGAGAGAAAAATCACAAATTACTAAATTTGATGACAAAATGTCAGATGTCATATATGGATCCTGCATTTATTTAAAATATTGAGTATAATACAAGGTTACAAAAAATACCATTACGTGTGAAAATTTCTATGAACTGTAAAAATTCCAAAAAAATTTTGTAGAACTGAAGGATGATATTATCGATTAAAAATATTGAGTGTGAGGGACTAGGGTGGCTCAGTTGGTTAAGTATCATACTCTTTATTTTGGCTCTGGTCATAATCTCAGTGTCATAAGGTGGAGCTCCACCATAGGGCTCTGGGGGCCATAGAGCCTACTTGAGATTTTCTCTCTCAATCTCTCCCTTCCCACCAGCTTGTGCTCAATCTCTAAAAAAAAAAAAAAAAAAAAAAATTCAATGTGAAAATGAGGGCTTATATGTTAAAAAAAAGTTAGAAAAAGAAATACTACCATATTTACATATGTGCACATGATATACAAAACTAATAGCTTCTCTAAATAACATTGCAATCCACTAGACATAATAATAATTTTTAAAGGCTCATTTACTCAGCCCAAAAAAATCAGCTTGCAAAATTTTTAGGAAGAACTCTTAAAGGTATCAATAAGCAAATAAGAAAGGAGTCAAAAAACTAAAAGGAATATGCTCTTCTTGAATAGAAGACTCATTAGAAAATAGAAAAATATTAATTATTACATAATACCCTATTAAAAATGTCCTAACAAAAATAAAAATAAAATTATATTTAGAACTAAATAAACAATAAAAAAACCTAAATAAACTGATCAAAATGTCATAAAATATTCCCAGAAATTCTGAAAAGAAGGAGGAAGAATGAGCGAGGAGTTCTACACAATACCTAACAGTTTGCTAAGTAATAACGTAACAGGATAGTGCAGTTTTGGTGTAGGAGTAGACAAAAACACCAACAGAAAAAAACTACACTTCAATTCAGTAAAAATTGTTGGAACAATCATGTGGCAATTTTTAAAAGAAAACAAGCTGGATTCTTAGGACTTTCGTCATCCCAGACTGAATTTCAGAAAGATCAAGACTAGTTCCTAGAAGGTATGTGAACTTCACAAGAGAAAAAAATGTAAACCAACAGAAAATACAAACAAGGAGTAAGAACACACATTTAGAATAAGAACCATGAATCACTCTCAAACATTACTTGGTTTTGCTTATTATAACTGTGAGACATATTAAATATATTTGACATACCATTTTTTTTTTAACCTGCCATATCGGCAAATGTGAAAAAGTCTAACAAAGCTCCTTGTTCCTACCACTTAAGCAGCCCCCTTTACATTTTTCATTTGGGAGAACAATGTGAGTCACAATTTGAGGGGTGCCTGTATGGCTCAGTCCATTGAGCATCCTGACTCTTGATTTCTGCTTAGGTCATGGTCTCAAGATGGTGAGATGCAGCCCCTGCCTCTGTGCTGGGTGGGGAGCGTACTTAAGATTCTCTCTCTGTCTCTGCCCCATCCTCCTCCTCTCTCTCTCTAAGGAAAGTGATTTGATAGTAAAAGAAAGTAACTCATTTATGAAAGCTAGAAAACAATTTACAAATTCCACTTAAATATCCCAAAAGGCACACTGATACCAGGAACGATTAGGACCTGCTTCTGGGGACCGAAATTTGTTGTTTTTTTCTGTCCCACCAAGAGGCCTTCTCCATAATCGTGCCCACAGAAGAAATGCTAGAAAATCTGATAACTTTTCCCTCCCTCAGTTTGGGTGGGATTCATAACAATGGCATTCACATTTTCTTAGCCTATATGTGTCCACTTAATAGCCAGAGGGCTGGCTCACCTGCCATACTTCTTTTGTCTATTTTGAGTTTCCACCTGGTGAATTTATTACTTTCTTCAAAGAGAAGTGATTAAACGTTTAATACAGATATAAGAGAATAGAAATGATCAAACTCTTTGATTTCACCCACATGCAACTATACAGACCATGTATTTTCAGCACTGCTGATAATAATAGTGAGTAATAGACCTGTGCAAATGAATTGTATTATATAATTTAATATGACAATTAATTAGAAAAGATATGATGACTTTGTAAAACATTATTATTTTAAGCTAAAATTAACTACCTTAAATACATTTTTATCAACTTTTTCCCCAGAAAATATGAAAGCTACCATATTTAGGAATATTAATTATATAATATTTTAATATTTGCATTAAAATAATACCTATATAGATTCCACTGTGCAGAATAAATAAGAAGCCAGTAACTTCCAAGTAGGAATATAAATGTAAGAAAACACATGAAGAAGGGGTAGTATCATAAGTTTTGAACACTCTATCTCAAGCTTGCCTTAATTAATTAAAAAATATTTATTAATTACTAATAAAAGTATAGAAGTACCCCTACTACCAGTTGGAAGAAAAACCAAAGAAATTTAGTAAAATATGAAAATTAAAAAATAGAACATTTTATAATTTTTATTGTAAAAATTATGTATAGGGTAAATCACAAAATGGAAAGAAATATAAAAATATAAGTTTATTATTATTATATAGAAATATGTTTATTGCAATATTTATGATAAAAATAGAGAGTAGAGACATACATCTTTTCCCTTCTGACTAGTAAAATACTTTCAGTTATTCTAATAGCTTGCTTTTTCCCTGATTCTCAAACTTAGTGACTTATAGACCATCACTAATGACTACTAATGCAGTTCAAATGAAAGAGACATTTTAAGATATGTTTTTCAAGCCATACAAAATGTGATATATCACATTTTTCTACTAAAGCATTTAGGATTTTTTTTTAACATTGCAGTGTGTTATTTTATTATAGTCAAGGTAACCATACATATAAGAGTTTACTTCTGGATTGTTTTTTTGTTTCATTGTTTAGTTTGCTTATTCTCACAATAATATCACACACACACACACACACACATATGCACACACACAATAGCTTTATAATGGTAGTATAGTTTTCGAGTTTTGTGATTCTTCTTCAAGATAGCCTTGGCTATTCCCTGGCCTTTGAATTTCCATATGAATTTAAATCAGTTGCATTTAGGATTTTTTAAAACATCTTTTACAATGTATACTCAGTATACATCTTAAAAATTTTATATGTTGCCACATGAAGGGCTTTTTTATTAACAAAAGAAGATGCATTTCATGCTTAAAAGTGTGCTCATAATTATCCAGATCTGACATCCATTAAATATCTCTCTCTAGAATACAATATGTTCTTTTTATCTGCATGCCACTTGGGAAACGAAGGGGAGATAGAGGTCTTTTTTCTCAGCCCTAGAGTGATTTTCTCATTTATCTCTTCAGGGTTTTGTTTTTTGATCCAAATTGGCAGATTTCATCTTGAGTGGTGACTTCTTTTTTTTTTTTTAAGATTTTATTTATTTATTTGACAGAAAGAACTCACAAGTAGACAGAGAGGCAGGCAGAGAGAAAGGGGGAAGCAGGCTCCCTGCGGAGCAGAGAGCCTGATGCGGGGCTCGATCCCAGGACCCTGAGATCTTGACCTGAGCTGAAGGCAGAGGTTTTAACCTACTTAGCCACCAAAGCGCCCCACGAGCGGGGACTTCTAAATAAGATGTGTCAAACTGTAATACATCTAAAGTACACAAATCTAAGGTGCACAGTGTTATAAAGTGAACACAACCCAACCTCATGAAACCACCCCCAAAACTTCCCTGCCACACTCTCTGCTTCATTCAGTTTTCCACCTGTCATCCACCTTTAGCAAAAAGTCCCTTCCTAGGTTCAACCGCCATGCTCCCCCACACTGCCTCTCGGGCTGTCTCACGGTCTTCAGCATGGTCCTTCCCTGTCACAGATGGAACTTCCCCAAAGTCAGTCCCAATGTGAACATCTTCCCCCCTCCCCACCCATGTGGACTTCTGACTCTGATATTTCACTATTGTTTTCTCAGAAATCCTTCTGAAATGATTGTTATATTTCTGTCATTCTCTCATTCCACCTTATCCGTTCATTATAACTTTATGTTTTTATTTCATAGTTAAAATCCTCTTGTATTTTCCTGAGAATGACAATTTCTTAACATTTTCTTCTCACACCTCTAAAGGATATGTTCAAAGGTATTATTCTAACCGAAATCCTTAAAATCAAGTCACCTTTTTGTATATACAGTTTTTCCTTCCTGGCTCCCTTTTGGATCCTTCTGTGTCTCATTTGTGCAGAAAGTCCATCCAGACCCGGTGGCTCCCAGCCGATGAACATGTGGCTGTGTGTCCTTGTTGGGTACCATCCTCTCTGCCACTTACAGATCTGCATGGAGGCTGGTGTGTCTGGTTTTAAACCTCTTCTGCAAAGTAACAGGCTTTCATTTAAAGGGACTCTGTAGGACTGGGTCTTCCTGCCTTCCTACCTGTTTCCCTGGCATGTTTATTTGATGTAGTACATGAAAACTTGCAGACCCTCATATAGGACTCCTCTTTCTTCTCTCCCACATTTAATTTTCAGCAAACTCAGCTCTCAGAGTATCATTGTTCCAGTACCCTCTCCCTTCCAGTTTCGAGTGTTTGGAGATTTGAAATTCCTTGGTAGTGGGAAAAAAAAAATCCCGTGATGGAAATAGTGATGGACAGAACATCCTATGTCTTTGTCATTGGTGTTGAGATGTTGAGTCCTTTTTGTCAAGATGTCCTATCTCCAAATGCCATTCTAGACAAATTTTACTAGTGTTATATTGAGAAGAAATTCTCTTACATTCTGCTGCTCTCTGTCAATCCTAGTAATAACTGCTCCTGTTTATGGGTTAGTTTTCATTTTTCTTTGCTTCATAGGTACTCATTAGTTGTGAACATGGCAAATGAGTAACTCAGCTGAAGGTAGGATAGGGGAATCATGGGATCTAGTAAAGCCTTTTTTCCTCCCCACATTCAGCCACGTTTGTCAATTTGGGAAGCAATTCTGCTCTCATTCTGAAAACTTAATCTCAAGGAGAGATTTTAGAGCTTCCTGAATTTTTTGCAAGTTACTCAACATCACTCTTTTCTCTTCTCCAAAGTGAGGACAGTATACCACATCTACCTCCAAGGACTGCGGTCAAGATCAAAGTACTTAGTTCATGAAAATAATTGAGAGAACAGATGGCAACCAGTAAGGGCCCACTGAAAGTTGCTGCTGGTGGTGTTCCCATTTGCCATGGTGAAGTTGTTTGATGTCCCTCAATATAGGCTCTTCTGCTTTTCCTCAGCAATGTAATCCCTAAATACTCTCTTTGTAGGTGGCAACTCAGAATGAACACAGCATTTCCCAGCTTCCTTGGGGTGAAGTATGTGAGTAACTTCTGGCCCATATGATGGTCATGGAAACAGTAAATGCAACTTCTTAGAAGGGGTCTTGTTAGGAGGAGAGCTATACTACTTTCTCCTCCTGCTGGCTGGAGTACAGATTTAATGGCTGGAGCTCCGACACCCCTCTTGAGCCATACTGCTGCAGGAAAGCAATGAGATAAAAAGGAGCTGGGACCTCTCTACCAGTACTGTGTGGTAGTACTAACTGTCCATTTCACATGGCAAATAAATATAATCTTCTATGTGGAGCCACTTTTCATTTGGATGTTGGGTCCTTGCAGTAGCTGCATCTAATCAGAAATAAGTACTGTGCTTTCTGTTGTTCTGTGCTTTTGATTCAATTTTCATCTAAATGCTAATGACTCTCTTTTTTTTTTTTCAATCTCCAGTTCAGACATTTCCTCTGAGATCCAAGCCCATGGACAGTTAGTGAACTGGCATGTCCAGCCTGGAATTCTAGCCAGTAATCCCCAGGACATCTCAAATTCAATATACATGAAACTCATTATCTCCTTATCTGTTCCCACATCTAGTGCTGTTCCAGGGTTCCTTTTCTCTGTTTCAGGCCCTGAATTCATCCTAAACAATCTAGGAATCTGGAAACCCCCATGGCCACTACTGCCTAATTCTCTAGATTCAAAACTTTATGAAGTCTTGTTGATTCTATCTACAAAACACTTTAATTTTTCCATTCATCTCCATCTTCTCCACAACATACATGAGTCATTGTGAATGATAAATATCACAAATTACCTTCTAGATCTCCAGTTCTTTGCCATTCACAACACTGTTCTCCACAAAATGGTGAGGTGAAATTTTTTTATAAAGGAATGCCTTTTCTAACGTTCATAGGAGAAAAACCCACATTGTTATCCTATCCTAGACTTCATGGAACCACATTCTCTAGTGCCTGCCTCCCTTCCATGCTCTGCCTCACATTGAGAACCCCAGATTTATTGGCTTCTTTGGTCCTGGGAAATTTTATGCTCCATTTAGTTACAACTGTTTTGTGTTTACTTTTCCTGGAAGGATGTCCCTAGCCTTCCACTATGGAAACATACTGAAACAGAACACTAATCAGAAGGAAACACACAAACACAGTCCAGTATATATGAATGACAGTACAGCGAAGTGGGAGACTTTTGCCCAGTTGCCCTTAGAAGAGCCCTGGGGTTCACGTGGTAAGGAGATGCATTGATGCACCCAGACAGAAATAGCACTCCTGGAAGGTGAGTGGGCTTTTCAGCATAAAACCCTCCCCCTTTTGTGATTTGAAGAAGTTTCAGTTAAACCAATAAACCAGCCATGCCCACATCCCCCGGGATTGCAGTGAGCCTTCTCGATCTAGGAAAAGACCTTGCAGAAAACAGATCTATATCCCTACCAGCATAAAATCAAGAACTCTTACCTGCACTCTGAATTATAAATAGAGAAACCTGGACCAGCAAACACATGAGCAAATTTATCAGGGTAAAAAAGAAAGACCAAATCAATAGATGATGGAGAGTGGTAATCCACAGATAACTCCGGGAGCAGAGGAGTACTTTACAGCGACTCCCTGCTGTTTACCTCTGGGGTCCACAAATCTAGTGGGATGCTGGGCATTCACAAGCTTAGGTGGCCAGTAGTAAACAGGGTTTTTCTGGTAACAGTATGCTGAATGCACATTTGATTGCTTTAGAGTCTATAAAAAATGTAAAAATCCAAACAGGTCATTAACATACGGTCCATTGGATCTAGGCTTGGTATTTCGGTTTCAGTTATTGAGCAAAATGCACGGTAACATTGTGGTTTCTCCTGACCCTCCATTTCTTCTAGTGGAAAGGGAGATCTTGGTGAGGCATCCAGGCCAACAAGAACTCTTATCTCCAGGGTGGTTGCAAGCAATGGAGTTGTAATAGGCACTATTGTTTACTTAGAGGTCAGTGAGAAGGGCAATGGTGAGGCTAAGGATACGCTGGTTACTCTGAGGGCCACGGATAACCTGCTCACCCGCACGTTCTCCTTCCACTTCGCCAGGTCCTTGCATTTGCTTGTACCAAGTCTAGCTATAGCTCCCTGTGTTAACCAGATTTATCTTACATGTCTGTTTCATGCAGATGTGGTCAAGTGAGCTAGACGTTTCTCTGTTTGTCGTCAGATGTTCCAGCTTTCCTTAAAATGTACCCCATCTTATAGAACTCAGTTCAAGTCTGCAGTAAAGAGCCAACTATTCCAGCAGACTATTGTTTTTCCAACTGTATTCCAAATCTGCCGCTTTGGTAGACCCCCAACTTGGTCCCAAGTCACAAAAGTCAGGAGATTAGCCACTTTAATCCTCTTCAAAGAATCCTCCTTGCTTCTTTTCCTAATACAGGTAAGTCAATTCCAAACTATACATTCTGCCACTTGCGAATCCAGTAACGGTCCCAACTGTTGCTGAGCCAGGAGTTTTTCAATGACAAGTCAGAGAAATCCATTACAAACTAGCTTATGCAAAACGAGAATTTGGGGCTCAGTGAGCTAAAAAGAACTGGGAGTAGTTTTTTTTTTTAGTTGTGGGTCCACAGGGATGTGGATGCTTTCAGAATGTCATCAGGGGATGGCTGGCATGGAAAGATTCCATCTCTTAGATCTACTCGCTCCTGTGTTTGCCTGTGTGTGCTGACTTTTACTCTTTTCTGTGTGGGGGGCTGTTGCCAAGAGCCAGTTGGAGTAATGATGTCCTTAGAGTTGATGAGGGCAGCAGGGCAAGGATCCTCTCCCTACTAACTGTCACGTTAGCCCTCCAAAAGGCCTCTGACACACTTGTAGTCAGGTGAACAAACCCCCTGAGCTGTCACACACTCCAGTGCTTCCTTTCTTGACATAGTCCCAGCCTGGGCCACCCCAGCCTTACTGATCACATCTGTAGAGAGACAATCACATCCCCAAATTAATTGAAGCAAGGAAGAGAGGTAACAGATTTCCATTGGAGTGGTAAAATGTTATTATTTAGAGCTTCAGAAACACCTACATAAGACCTAAATTATAAATAAATAAATAACAATGTTGCCTCTGGAGGGTGGGAAAAATTCTGAAAGAGATAGAATGGGAGTTTTGTTTTTCATGACAGCTTCATCTGGTGATATTTGATATTTGTGTTCTGCGTTGGATCTACCTCAATATGCATTTCTTTCTTTCTTTTTTATTTTAAATTTTAATCTTTTTTTTTTTAATTTCAGTGTTCCAGAATTCATTGTTTATGCACCACACCCAGTGCTCCATGCAATACTGGCCCTCCATAATACCCACCACCAAGCTCACCCAACCTCCCACTCTCCTTTCCTCCAAAACCCTCAGTTTATTTCTCAGAGTCCACAGTCTCTCATGGTTCATCTCCCCTTCTGATTTCCCCCAACTCACTTCTCTCCATCTCCCCATGTCCTCCATGTTACTCCTTATGCTCCACAAGTAAGTGAAACCATATGATACTTGACTCTCTCTGCTTGTCTTATTTCACTCAGCATAATCTCCAGTCCCATCCATGTTGATACAAAAGTTGGGTATTCAACCTTTCTGATGGAGGTATAATACTCCATTGTATATATGGACCATATCATCTTTATCCATTCGTCCGTTGAAGGGCATCTTGGTTCTTTCCTCAAATATGCATTTTAAAATAGAAATAATAGAGGCACCTGGGTGGTTCAGTGTCTGCCTTTGGCTCAGATCATGATCCTGGGGTTCTGATATCAAGCCCTGCATTGGACTCCCTGCTCAGCAGGGAGTCTGCTTCTCCCTCTTCATCTACCCTTCCCCATCGCTCATGGGCTCTCCCTCTCTCTCTCTCTCTCTCTCTCTGCTGTCCTCTCTTTTTCTCAAATAAATAAATAAAATCTTAAAAAAATAAAATAGAAATAATAAATGGGAGATTCAGTTCATGCCTGTATTTGCAGGATGAAGCAGGTGTTTTTTTTGTCCAGCTCCAAGAGGACACCTGCTCTTCTATTTCCCAATGCAAAATTCGCTGAATACTAGGGGAAGTTAAGACCGATGTAATTTGAATAAAGGTGTAATTGGAGAGCTTTGATTTTGGTTTTTAGTTTTGCCAGAAGTAGTATATTAATAACATAGTAATGCTTATTTTAAATCCTGATCAAAAAATTGAAAAATGATGAACCAGTTCCAATTAAGATTACAGTTTAAAAAAAAAACTAAATTAAAATAAAAGAAAATTAAATTCAATGGTATATTAAAAAATAATCTACCAAGACCAAGTAGGATTAGACTAAGAATACAAGGCTAATATTCTATTTGGGAATCTATTTCTGTAATACGTCAAACCAGCAGACATATTTCATTATCTCAGAAGTTATTCAATGCAATTAAATACACTCACTGATTAAAAAAGCAATAAGCAAAATCCTTTCAGAGGTGAAAGGGTACTTCTTTTTCATAACAAGGCAGATATATCTTCATACATTATTCTTTTCTATGATAAAATTTTACTTAAAAAATTAACACTAGTAATGATTGTTAATATCATTATTATTTTACAAGATTCTGAAATATATAGCCAATTAATAAGATAGGAAACAAACACAGGGGGTATGACTCTTACCACTCCCCAAAAAGGGTGAACAAGTTAAAAAATGCAGTTGCCTTCCTAGAACACCCAGCAAATCAATGAAATTTTAATTGATTTTAAATGAAAAAATTAAACATAAAAATCTATTTAAATCATTTCTATGTATCTTCAAATGGTTATTTGCTAGATCTTAATCCTTGTATTCTTGTATTTTAGTTTTATAGTTCTAATCTTTTTTTTTTCTTCAGGTAAACATAAGAAAAATCTATGCAAGTGCTGTAATCCATGGCAGTTTTTCTTTTTCTTCTTTTTTTTTTTTCCTTTTTTTTGAAGAGAGAGAGAGAGCAGGAAGGGCAGAGGGAAAGGGAGAAAGAATACTAAGCAGGGTACACACCCATTACTAGGGCCAACAAGGGACTCGATGTCACAACTCTGAGATCATGATCTACGATGAAATGAGGAGTTGGATGCGTAACCAACTAAACCGCACAGGCACCCAGTTTATGTTCTTAATGAAGCTACCCAGGGTTACCTGCTCATGGGATTATTCTATTCTCAACAGCAGCTGTCTCTGCCTGCATCTTCCAAACTCCTCTTTCTTTTAGTATAAGTAATGCAAATCCATGAGGATTTTTAGTCTGTCTTGTATCATTCCTAAAAATTATACAAATACATCTCGAATTGCAAAGTCCAAGATCTTTATTCCCTTGTACTCTTTCTCTTCTTTTTCCCAGGGTCTAAGATGCTGCAGTTTTCCATTTAAATGTTCCCTGACCACTCGTGTAATAAACTGTCAAACCAAAACCTGTTCCAGAAGTGCAGACACACCTCCCTGCTGGTCTGATATGAGCACACCATGAGCTAAAATCGTAGCATGCTTCTGTAAAGGCAACATCTAAAAATGATGAAATGAAAAAGTCTCCCTTTCACATAACCTGAACGCCGTATTTAGAGCATAGAGCTCGCTCTTCAAACTGGTACGTTCAAGTGGAGCCGTAGTAGATATTTGTAAAACGTTGACCTAAAACTCGTACGGAGCAACATTCTGGAACCTGCAAGTGTGATCAAGAAAGACATGCATGACAGTCAGCCTGCCTCAGAAAAGCAGCGGTTGCCTGCTGCACAGGGAGTGGCCTCTCCAGCAAGTGGGCCAGTCTGGCTCTAAGGCAGCCACTGAAATGTCAGGGGTCCCTCCTATGGGTACCTTCCCATGCTACATAGAACCCAGTATTTTAGTGGGAAGAAGAAGAAAGCAATTTCCAACAGGTTGCATGAGAAAGGAGGCATGCCCCCACGGAATGTCATTTCTTAGCTTTGGATTTATGATGAAAATAAAAAGAGGGTCTGTATGAACCAGCTTTACCCACTTTTCCTGAAGAAAAGGACACTGGACATAAAGCAGCAGAGCCTCTTCAAACTCCCAGCCCCCAAAATAGGCAATTTGGACACCATAGGAAACATCTACTGCCACCTTATGACCAAGCATCCGGGGAAGAAACTTGTAGATTAAAAAACAAAACAAAACAAAAAAACAGACAAATTCTGAACAAAACTCAAGGAATGAATGAGTATTCAGTAATATCCACTGGCTTCCTCCATGCCCACTATTGAGCTAGACACAGAAAGGATGCCATGGGAGAGAAAACTCCTCAGCATGCCAGCAACACACTGTTATTTGGGAACACAAGGCATGCATGAAGCAATGATGTAAAAATGTTAAGATGAGCTATGGAGACGGTAACTGAATTCAGGGGTGGAGAGCCTTTAGGAGACACTGTCTGAGAGAGGATTGCTGGAAAAATATTTATTCAGAAAGTTCTTCAGGAGTTTACTGTATTGCTTTTAGGAATTTTTCTTCATGCATTGCTTTCTTTGGAGGAAAATTCTTATATGTGCTTGTCTAGGAACACACAGGGATATAGAGTGATAAAATATCATTTTTAAGTTACATTATTCTAAAGTTATTTTGAGTAAAATGTGTATTCTTTTGGGGCAACAGATACCAATTTACTCAAAAAAAGTATGAAATTCCTAAAAACAATATTTTAAGTAATATAATGTTTTTTGTATACTTAATTTTTTTTAAATTTTAGAAAACTTTAAGATTTACAGAAAAAAAATTGCAAGGATGGTAGAGTTCCCAAACATCCCACATCCAGTTCCCTCTATTAACATCTCTCCTGAGTGAACAGATATCTGTACATTATTATCAAAGTCCATACTTTATTCATTTTCCATTAATTCTTATGTAAGGTCTTTTTTTTTTTTTTTTCCTGTTCCACCATCCCATTCAGGGTACCATGTTACATTTCATCATCACATCTTCTTAGACTTTTCTTAGTTGTGACAATTTCTGATTTCCTGTGTTTAATGACCTTGACAATTTTGAGCACCGGTCAGATGTTCTGTAAGGTCCCACACTATTATGATTTTTCTGATGTTTTTCCCATAATTAGACTAAGGTCATGGATTTGGGCAAAGAAGACCACTGAAATAAAATATCAGCTATGACACCATAAGCTTGCATACTGTCAATCAAATTTATGACTACAGAGTTTAACCTTGATCATCTGGCTGAGGTAGGGTGTGTCAGGTTTCTCCACTGGAAGTTACTTTTTCCCCCATTTGCATTCTTCACACTTTGGAGAGAAGCCCGCACTCAGGAAAAGAAGAGTGATGCTCCCTCTGCCTGAGGGGGAGAGACCTGCACACGTCTTTGGGACTTCTGAGCAGGAACTGTATCTACTATGAGGACTCATTTATTTACTGACCCAATCATGTAGTAATGTTAGTATGTACCCGTGGGTATTAATTTATTTAAAACATATTATTCAAGTTATGAAATATACAGTATTATATCAGTTTCAGGAGTACAACAGAGTGATTCAGCAGTTCCACACATGACCCAGTGTTCATCATGATGAATGTACTCTTAATTCCCATCACCTGTGTCACCCATCCCTCCACCCACTTCCTCTCTGGCAACCAACACTTTGTTCTTTGTTTTTAAGTGTTTGTTTTTTGTTTATTTGTTTTTTTCTTGCTAATTCTATTTTTTCTTTAGTTGTTCATTTATTTTGCTTCTTAAATTATAGATATGAGTAAAATCATATGGTGAGAATGCAAACTGGCACAACCCTTCTGGAAAACAGTACAGAAGTTCCTAAAAAAAATAAAAATAGAAATCCCATTTGATCCAGTAATTCCAATAGAGGGTATTTCCATCATCCTCAGATGAAACCACAAATTCGAAAAGATAAATGCACCCCTATCTTTGCTGTAGCATTATTTACAATAACCAAGATATGAAAGCAACCCAAGTATCCAACAAAAGATGAATGGATAGAGAAGAGGTGATATATATGAATATGGCACGTCTTGTATATGATACGTATATATATGGCATGTATCTGTGTGTGTGTGTATATATATATAAAATATATGTGTGTGTATATATATATAATTGAATATTACTTAGCCATAAAAAGTAATGAAATCTTGCCACTTGCATCAACATGAAAAGACCTAGAGGATATAATGCTAAGTGAAACAAAGCAGTCATAGGTACTAATTTATATATAAGTCTATAATCTCATGCTGTTATTATTATTTGGGGGGAGCTCACATTGTTTCAGCTTCGGCCACTGGGGGCCTGTCAGGTGGATCTTGTGTGCTTACAGCACACTTCTATCCATGCAAGGCTATGATTTCTGCTTTTGAGCGTATCTTCATTTTCTGCTCTCAAGGTGCCCCAGGCTTGTGTTGTCTTTTCCCTGCCAACAGCCTTAACATCAGCCATTTTTCCAAGGATCCCTGGTTCTTTTTGTTGGACAGTGATATTAGAAACCAACACCTGGGTGTGAGATGTGCCATTGCTTTTAGGTGTCCACACGGAAAGAGCAAGGAAATATGTGTGATATAACCGATGTATATATGCTTATCTATAAATACTGCTATATGAAGCCATCTGAGCCTATCTTTGCTAAACCTGAGCTTATAGTGATGTCTCCAGTTCTAATCTATCACCCTGTGGGTCTTTCTGGCCTCTCTCCCTTACTTCTCTGTAACTTCCCATTCTAACGGTGAGATATCTGACCCAACCATCCACATCTACTTATTTGTTCAATCCCAAGAATACATGTTCAGTGGTTTCAGGATTATGAACTCATAGTCTTCAGGGAAAACAACTTTATTTACTGGAGTACAGTGCTTATGCACAGTTCCTTTTGTCTGTAGTCTCACAGACTCTACTCACTTCCAAAAATTACTTCAGGCCACCTTTCTCCCCCTCCCCCATTCAGTAAGGTTGTATCATACATTTATAAGTTAAATTCTTTTGCCACATTCTGCATTCCATCCCAGAATCTTTTCCCCCTAAATGCTCTTTAAAAATGTGCATATATTAAGGTTTACTCTTTGTGCTATAAAGTTCAATGGCTTTTGACAAATGCACACTGTCATGTACCCACCATTAAAGTATAATACAGAATAGCTCCTCCCTGATGGAAAGTCTGTGCATTTTACCTATTCAAACACTTCCTTTTCCTGGAGTCCTAGCAGCCACTGATCTATTTACCATTTCTACATGTTGCCTTTTCCAGAATATCATAAATGGACTCCTACAGTAGTTAACCTCTTAAGAGTGATTTCTTTCATGGAACAATATGCTTTTATGATACAGTCATGCCTTTGTGCGGCTTGCTAGGTCATTCCTCTCTTACTGCTGAGTAACATCTCACTGTGTCAATGTACAACAATTTGCGTATCCATTCACCTATAGGAGAAGATCGTGGTTGCTTCCAGTTTTGAGAGATTATGAATAAAGTTGCTTTAAAAGTTTGCTTACAGGTTTTTCTGTGGACATACATTTTCAAATCAGCTGGGTAAATATCTGAACACAGGGGCTTGATTGCATGCGAAAGCTATATTTAGTTTCATAAGAAACTACCAAATTGCCTTCTAAAGTGTCTGTACCAGTCTGCATTCAGGCCAGCAAAGAATGAATGAGAGTTCCTATAATTTACATCCTCACCAGCAACTGGAATTCCAGGAGCTTTCCCACCTAATTTACCACCCAAATAGGTGGGTGATGGTATCTCAGTGCAGTTTAATTTGGATTTCCCTAATAAGAAATGATGTGGATCACCTTTTCATATTTGCCAGCCTCTCCTTCTCTGGCGAGGTTCATGTTCAGATCTTCTTCCCATGTTTCAACTAGATTGACTTTTTACTATTGAGGCTTAAGGGATCTTTGTATATTTTGGACACAAGCCCTATCAAGATATGTGCTTTGAAAATGTTTTCTGCTATATATTTATTCTCATATATCTCTGTATAACCAACTTTGATCACTTGTCCCCGTGAAGGTCGAAACATGTGTTAAGTATGCCAGCAGAGGGCAGGAAGAGTCAGGAAAGAAAGAGGAAATCAACATATGCATTGGCTATTTTATTTTTAAACTTTAGAATTATTATGCACATTTCTCACCAGAACTTCTTGGAGGAGAAGGGATCAGGGAAGGTTGAATAAGACCTAGAAGAGTCACTCTTGGCATCTACATAAACAAACAATAAAGTTAGCATATTCTGATCCCAAAAAAGACAGATTTCACCCAGGTGTTGCAGGAGGGAGGACAGACTCCCAGGAATGGGAGCTAACAGAGAGGCATGGGTGGGGACCCATTCAAGGAAGCCTTTGTCTAGGTAAGAAGTTGGGGCAAAGTCCCCATCGCTCACAGCCTACTGCCTCTGCTCCTGGAGTCCTGAGTGAAAGACAATGGACCACCATGTAGACAGCCTTCTGAGTCCATCAGTGTTCCTCTGGTCCTCTGAATTATTTAAATATGGCCTATCCATCTATGAGCCAAGTTTTCCAATAACCTTTGAGATCAGACAGCTTCCATCAAGGTGAGTAGCTACTCGTCAGATGTAGTCAAAGGCTTACTAGAAAGCCAGAGGGTGCCTCTTTTAGATTTTATTATTATGTTGAGTCATATTTCCCCTGCTTGGGGTAACCCAATGTCACTGAGCTGTCTTGCTATTTAATATCTCGAAAATATCAGCTTGATCTATATCTTATGATTTGTTAAACTCAAGGATCTCCTTATGTTCCAGGAGCTTTGTCTCTTAGCTCCTGCTTCTGCAGAACTGAAATTTTGATCATTTGGTGTCCAGCAAATTCAATCGTGCTTCCTATTTGAAGGCCTAAGAGAGGGAATTGGGGCCCTTTCCTTGATTTCATGAAAGGAAAAAAATAAATAAGGAACATGCAGCACCATAAACACACACACACACATGCATACACACACACACACACACACACACACACACACACACACTGAGTGTTTGAGAAAGCGGCAGTTTTTGCTGAAGTTTTCGGGCTGGGGGCGAGCAGACACAGCAGCAATAGGAAGCATTTACGTCTCCCACCTCTCTCTTTACAGCTCTCAGCTGCATGGACCTGGGGGTTTCCAATGACATGCAAGTCCAGGGTGGCCCCGCCAGGTTTGCAGCAGGTTGCTGGCTTCCCTGGTCTGCTGCCCTCTTCCCTGATCTTTCCTTCCTCTTCTCGACCTCCAGGATGGCCCACCACCTCCATTCCAAAATCCCCAGGTTCTATTATGCAGTAGAAATTAGCTCATGCCTCAAGGACTACACTTTCATCTCGAAACCATTCTGATGCACTCAGCAGAACACCAACCCCATGTAGTCATTGTGACAGATACAGAACACCCAGCAGAAACCTGGAGGTAATCCCTAACTGGCTGCTTGACCAGGATCCTTCATCCTCCAGAGGCGTCTGTGACTTCAGAGGTGTTTTTCCTGGGGTCCACCTGTGTTCGGTGAAGCAGCACGGAAGGGAGATGCAGCTCCTTTCCCTCGGTCCCTCTGACCTCCAATACAAGGTTACAAAGGCCTTGCACGCTAAGGAGCTTTGAGCCCCTTGGGCACAGGTATAGCTCCAGGCACTGGGCCAGTCTCCAGGTCTTTCCATTCATTTGTCTGTGATCTTAGAGGTTCCTGGAAACTCAGGTGTTTATATCCTTTACTTGTGTTTAATCTCAGATTGTTCCAACAGGCTGGCGTTTCCCATGAATGCAAGCCTATCTGCAAATCACTCTCCCAAAATCCTTCAAGTGTGTGTTACTGATGATAACCACCTCTGTTTTCCAAAATGTCCTAGGGTCTGTATATATATTTGGATATGTATCCAATCAATATATCTATATCTATCTATCTATATTTGTCTATCTATATCTATCTATATCTATCCAACTGTATCTGTCTACCGATAGATATATACAATCTTCAAGTTGTATATACAATTTCAAATATATATACAATCTTCATCCAAATATAAAAGGATAAAAAAACAAAATATTTTATATAAAATATAAATTTAAAATATACATATAAAATATGCATTTCAAGTATACACATATATTTGGGGGTTTTTTAATTTATTTTTTATTAACATATAAAGTATTATTTGCTTCAGGGGTGCAAGTCTCTGAATCATCAGTCTTACACAATTCACAGCACTCACCATAACGTACCCTCCCCGATATTTATTTGGGTTATTTTAATGGATGTACTGAAGGAAGGAAGGTCCATCTGTGAGCTGGAACTACTTTTATTAAAAAAAAAAAAAAAAAAAAAAAACTAGTTAAAGCAACTGTGTATATTAATACTGTAATTTTTAATCATATAAATGAGAAAGTCATCACATTAGTTCTAAAATATTCATTGATGGGTGACTTTAAATAGTGCTATGAACTTGAAAAATTTATTAGATTTCTAAACTGAAATTACTGTCTAATTTTTAGGATGGAAATTCTTACATAGAGCATGCTATAACTGCATAGATATGTCATGAAAATTCAAAGAAAAATGTTTTCTAACATCTGCTGTCACATTTACTATGTAAATGATTATATGGAGAGAAGCTGTTACCAAAGAATATTCACAAATAGGAAAAGAGCATAATCTTCCAGGATGCGTACCTTTTGCAGAGGATCCATTAAATATGAACCCACGATCAGCATCCAGTAACGAGAAGGAGCTATGTCCAGCCGCCCAGATCCAGCCTGTTCTCTGTGCCATGTTTGACTTGCATAATTGCTGAGTCTTGGCTGTTTCCTGAGGATAAGCAGCCTGAGTTCAGTCTCCCCTTGTCCTATTGCTTGGGAATGAGAAGTGACATATAACAGTAATTATTTGTAAATATTTTCATATTTATCATCCCATTAGATTTGAGATGTGAAAAAAAATCTACATATCTTTAAGAAGGCATTATTAAATGTCACAAGTCCTTTCAAATCTTATTTTTGATAAGGGGCCCCATTTTCCAACTGTAATTATCAGGAACAACCTAGCAGAAGTAAAACGCTGTCCTGAAAAATACAGCAAGCACACTTGCAATGCCTTAAAGGTGAAACCTGGGGGAGAAAACCAGAGTTTGCCAGAGCAAAATTTAAAATTCCCCTAAAGTGGAGAAGAAAATAAAAGCCCAATGTGCCCACTTGGTGACATTAATATTCACCAATTTGTTGTCCAACTCCTTACTGGAAGGCATCCACCAATGGGAAGGAGTAGCAGCACCTGACAGTTTCGACACCTATACAGGAGTCTGGATTCTGGGGGTAAATCCTGACATCACTAGATTTCTCTCACTAGATTTCTTTCACAGATTTCATCACTAAATTTTCTCTCACTCCTTCCCTCTCTCAAATAAATAAATAGAATCTTAAAAAAAGATACAGGGCAACTTTAAGAAATATATAAAAAAATAAAATAATTGGCATCATGCCTGGCCCTGGCAAGTGCATGCACAACAAAACTGCCATTATAATTTTAGTGGAAATGTAATGTTTTATAGTCGTAATTAACACAAAAGTGCCCCAAGGAAGTAAGACTCAGAACTTAAAAAAAAAAAAAAAATTAGTCGTTTTTTATGTTGTTTCAGTGTCACCGACTAGTCAATGGCTCTTTTATGTCTTTGTGGATGTTTGCTTTGGGTCACCTCTGTGCCAAGACACACCAATGACAAGAAGACTGAATTTACCTCAAAACTAGAAACCTTGTAAGATGGAGGATAGAAAGGAACAGTAGATCTAACAGAAGCATTCACCTAACAGAGCATGACTCAAAGTAGGCAGTTCCTTCTAGCAACTTCCATCACATGAATAAACACCACTCACACAACAGGAACAGCAGATGGCAGAAGCCACAGAGACAATACAATAATCCCCTTCTAAAGGCCTTCTAAACATTCTAATTCTCCATACAAAACAGGGACCACTTGCATATTCTTCAGCAGAAAGCACTGGAGAGAGGGACTTCAAGCTGAGGTGATAATAGGGCAACCCAGGTTGCAGCTGAAGAATAAAGACTCATTAGATCAGCAATTATCTGTAGGGATTAAGAAATAGAAACTTCTGGTTATAAAAGGAACAAATGACAGGGATGAAATGTACCGCCTAGGGAATATATTCCATAACACCATGTTAACGTGTGTGGTGGCCGATGTGAGTACACTTAACAAGCTGAGCAAAGAGAAATGTATACAATTGTTGAGTCATTATGTTGTACACCTGAAACTACTAAAACATGATACAGTAATTATGTTTCAATTAAAAAAACTTTGGTGAAAACTCAATTGTATAAGGTGCATAATGATATTTATGTTACAGCGTACGTTTTAAGGCATTGATGGGAGTATGATTGACATAGAAAGAGCAGTGCATACACAGGAGTTAATGAGTTTGGAGATAGTTGCACACACAGAAAACCATCACCATGAGCTGTGCCATAAACAGACCCAGCCCTCCCAAAATGCCCCACTGCCCTAGTTATTCATTATTATTTTTGTGAAAAGGATGCTTAAGACTTACCCTCTTAGCAATCTTTTAAGCACACAATACATTATTGTTAAGTGTAGACTCCATACCATACTGTAGATCTCTAGGATCGATTCAACTCACAGAAATGAAATTTTGCACACTTGGCTGATACAGTTCCCTGTTCTCCCGTCCCCCGAGCCTTTGGTAATCACCATTCCACTCCCTGCTTCTATGAGTTTGAATATTTTAGATTCCACATGAAATAAGAATATGCAGTATTTTCTCTGTCTTTGGCTTATTTCACACAGTATAATGTCCTCCAGCCTTATCTACATTGTCACAAAAGGCAGAGTTTCCTTCGTTTTAAAGTCTGAATAATATTCTACCATGTATTTATACATTTTCTTTATCCACTTGCCCACAGATAAACATGTGAGTTATTTTCATGTATCACCCATTGTAAATAATGCTGCAATGAACATGGGGATGCAGATACCTCTGTGATCCTGAATTCAATCACTCTGGGAATATACCCAGAGGTGAGATTGTTAGATCATAGGGTAGTTCTATTTTTAGTTTTTTGAGTAACATTCATACTGTTTTCTTATAGGCTGCACCAATTTACATTTTCAATACTGTAGAGTTGTGGTTTTTTTTTTAAGATTTATTTATTTATTTGAGAGAGAGGGGAGGGGAGGGAGGGGAAGAAGGAGAGGGAGGATCCCAAAGAGACTCTATGCTGCATACAGAGCCCAACCTGGGGCTCCATCTCATGACCTGAGATCATGACCTGAGCCAAAACCAAGAGCTGGACGCTTAACCGACTACACCACCCAGGTGCCCCAATTCTGTAGAGTTTTTAATGCAAAAGAGATTGCATGCATTAGGCAGCAAGCATCAGGATTTGGGAAGGAAATATAGTTAGTAACAGAAGCACTAGGTCACAGAGGACAGTGCATAAAACATGATTCTTTTTTTAAAACATTTTAAGTAGAGCTGTACTTGAAATTCTGGTAAAACTGATGTGCTATATATATATAGGCAGGAGGCAGATATATATATCTGCCTCCTATATATGTGTATATATATATGTGTATATATATATATGTATATATATATATCTCCGCTTTGTTGTTTGGGGAAATTTGCAGAATCAAATTTAGGTTCATTTAGGTACCACAGACAAAGAGAAAGCTAAAATATAAATATTTTCATTTTCCCAGTAAGAAGTCTTCATATCATGAAGATAAACTATTATTATTATTATCAATAAGAGAATTATTCAGAAAAGTAGGAAGTGATCCAATGATGACTAAACATTTATTTCTTTATGGATGAGGAGAGTAAAAAGGGGATAGAAAGAAATAGAAAAATAAACAGAGATTGTTATGACTTGAATTTCTCTCAAATTTTTATTTTATGACAACCTGTTGATAGAGTCACATTTACATATTCACTATTTTACTTTTATAAACATTTAATACTCAATTAATGTATTCCCTTATGTATTAAAAGAAGTGGAACCATTTTTTGTATACATTTTGATTTACTCTATGTAGCAACAAAAGTTTTTACTATGAACTATATTTACTTTTAGAAGGGAGTTACGGTTGCCATGTTGGGTCCCTCTGTTAGATTACACACTTTATTTTTAAAAACTTATTTTTACTTTTGCTTAAAATATAAGGATTCAATTAGTTTTGCTTTCATAGTAAAATAATGAGGGATAGCACTGGTAGTAATTTAATTAACTATACATGTGACACAAAATGACACCTGCTGTATAAATGTATACAAAACATGGCAAACTCAGACTATTTTCAGTACCTGAAAGCACCAAAAATTTCAAGACATCAGTAAAAGTGCTTACTATATCATGACAAATAGGTATGTCACATCATGTCATAACCTTAAAGGGTTGATGGCTACAAAGAAATGTATCATTTATATCCCTGTTCTATTAGACTTGACGTTTGGGAAGTGGCAAATATATCTTTCATGTGAAAACTATGATGGCAAAGATTTTCCATCATAAAACAGGTGTGAAGTTGACATCGTTATTTCTTCCAAGAGGACCAAAGCCATCTATTCCTCTGGATCTCGCACATGGTAAGATACAAACATGAAAAGCCCCAAACCCAGACAAATGCGGGGCTGTGATTTTTCACTTGATTGCATGATAGGAATCAGGGATGGGGGTCCAGAAACTTAGTGTAACTATGAAGGGAGGATTAATTAATACACAGGTAAAATAATCACTTCTCATGAAGAAGATTCTAGAAGAAAATCAAACCAGCCTTGGATGCTTTCGAGTGTCCACGAGACCCTGAGAGAGGGTTGAGGGAGCACAGGCATGTTCTCGCAGGACCTCTGCTGCAACCTGGCTCTCTTTGCTGGCCTCACGATTTCTCCGCTCACACTCATCTCCCCATATTTGATGTCTGCCATCCAAGTCCTATATAATATTGGGACTTTCATTCAGACGTTTTCTATGGGACCCTCAGTCAAACAGATCACCAAACCGAAAGGACAAGCAAGGAGAAGAAAAGGCAGAGAGCAAGGAGACTAGTGATGGAAAGTGCCACATAATCGCAACTTGGCACAACTTGAAACTATCCTGTGTTCCAGTAAGATTTGCTATGCGTGCTGCTTCTCATGAGCTTGATATGCCATACCTGGGCCATGAGTTTTGTCAAATGTCTATTTTTAACATTAGGACTTCCTTTTTTTTTAATATTTATTTATTTATTTGTTTGTTTATTTTTATTTGACAGAAAGATAGAGAGCACAAGTAGGCAGAATGTCAGGGAGAGGGAGGCAGAGGCAGAGGGAGAATCAGGCTCTCCACTGAGCAGGGACCCCAATATGGGGCTCGATCCCAGAACCCTGGGATCATGACCTGATCTGAAGGCAGCCACTTAACTGACTGAGCCACCCAGGCACTCCAGGACTTCCTTTTTAATAGCTCCAAATTTCATACATGTTCCTTGTAGGTAAATTGTACATACGAGATGTGTCATAAGCAAAATAAAATCTACCTGAAACCCCACCACCAGAAAAACAAGTCTCCATAGTTTGAACATTATTTCCATAAAAACACGCACTGCATTCATCTTCAGAACTCCACATGTGAAAATATATAATAAAATTTTGTTGCTAAGTTCAAGCTTCTCATGAGCTCCTCACTATGAACTTCTCAGTAGTGAAAGTGAGTAATTTTCTTCAAGCTTAACATTTTGTCATTTCCAGAGTAGATCGTGGTCTTAACTGAGTAAATGGTTTCCCAGGATTCCTTTCACTTGTTCTTCCATTTGTCCTTCAGTCCTGCTGCCTTCCAGGGAGGCTCACACATGTTCGAGTCACAGGAGAAGCATCGGGGAGGAAGGCTCACGCCCCTTAATGCTGGTGACACCGTTGCTGTCTGTGCGTGTCACTCTTGCAGCCATTCCTGCTGCGGGGGCGGTTCTCCGAATCAGAACACGCGATGACACACCGCTCAGAAGGAAGGAGAAAGGGGGCACCTGGGTGCCTCAGTCCATTGGGTGTCTGCCTTTGGCTTAGTCATGATCTGCAGGTGCTGGGATGCAGGAGCCCTGTTTCAGGCTCCCTGCTCAGTGGAGAGTCTGCTTCTCCCTCCCTCTGCTCCTGTTCTTTCTCTTTCTCTCTCTCTCTTTGCCCCCCTTTCAAATAAATAAAATCTTAAAAAGTAAAGAAAAGGAAGGAGAAGGAGGCAAGATGAACGAGCCTGGCATGTGTGGCTCTCTGCTTAGTCTGATGAGCTACAGGAGAGTTTGTGTTTCTTGGACAGAAAACACTTTGGCCCAGAGAGGTGTCTCTAATGAGTGTCCAGTGTGAATGCTTGAGGGCTTCTAAACACAGGGTCCTACGTGCCTGGCTCCTTTTGGTTCCCCTTACACTTGCCCTCCAGGTGACTGATCGAAACATGCCACATGTCTCATGGATTGCTTCCAGATTATCTGAACTCACTATCCACTGGACACCTCTAACACACTTGATATTTTCAAGAGCGCCTTTTGTTCTTACTTGTCTTTAATGGCAGAGTTGAACTTCTACAGAGTGTTCGGGAAACGTGCGTAGTGTTCAGCTTCTCAGTCCAACGTGTCGCAAATATGTTCTGACTATTTTTTGTCTGTTTTCAGAGAATTGCCTGCAATTCTCTTCCGAGTCAACATTTATGGTAAAAAAAAAAAAAAAAAAAAGAAGAATTTTGACAGCTTCATCGATCTCCTCTGTAGACCACAGAAAAGAATGTTCTCTTTACAGATGCTGAGACAATGGGTGAGCTCAGGGGAAAATTCTGCCAAATGGAGAAGATTCACAATTCAAATGTTTCTCATATTGAAGTGTGTAAATATTTCAACCCACAGACTTTTACAAAATTTTCAATTTGTCCTTTCTCAGAGAATCTTTCTTTTGCAAACACCATTAGGCAACAAAATGTGTCAAATATGTCACCAGTTTATTCTTCTTTTGATCATTTCCCCAAATTTATGTTTTGTAAAACCATGGACCCTCTCAACTTCATTTTCATTGTCTGCAGAATATGAAGTATCCCATTAAACTTGGCATACCCTCACAGGACTGCAGATTAGGCATTAAAAATTGGTAGTAGAGAGCTGGAACTCTCGAACAACACCTGAGTTAGGGTAACTTACTTTGTTCTGTTCATTCTTGGCTTTCTTTGAGGTAAATCGTGTCTTCCCTCTCTGCAAGACTGGTTTTCAATGTTTAACACTTTTTTTTTAATTTTATTTATTTATTTGACAGAAAGAGATCACAAGTAGGCAGAGAGGCAGACAGAGAGAGAGGGGGGAAGCAGGCTCGCTGCTGAGCAGACAACCTGATGCGGGGCTCGATCCCAGGACCCTGAGATCATGACCTGAGCCGAAGACAGAGGCTTAACCCACTGAGCCACCCAGGTGCCCCTGTTCAACACTTTTCTGAAGCTGAAAATATATGGGATTTATGTCATCACACAGTCTTATTACTGTTTTCCAACAGAATTTACACAGCATGTGACTAAATTCCAGAGGATTCCTTTCTAAATATAGTTTAATGCAATTGCCAACACCTAGGTTGATTTTTAAAAGAGTTCTTTAAAAGTCACATACATTTCTTTTGATATGCTGAGAGGCAGTAAAGAAAGAAAGTGTATCCTGCCATCGGACACAGATACACACACACACATATAGATGCAGATACTCTGTTACTTGTCTATCATCTCTCTGTGATTTATCATATGCATTTTGTAGTTGTGTAGTTAAGCTACAACAAATGTTGAGTGCATATCTGTGTACATATGTGTGTGTGCACATGTATGCATATAATATTTGTAACAACCACAGATTTTATTTTTATCAGTAGAATAATATATTTGGTTTGGATGTCATAATGAATTATATTTTTATAACAACCAATTCAAGTGCATTTCTACTCCAGAGGTTTCTTTTTTTAAAAGATTTTTATTTATTTTTAAGATTTATATTTATTTGTCAGAGAGAGAGAGAGCGTAAGTAGGGGGAGGGACAGGCAGAGGGAGAAGCAGGCTCTCCACAGAGCAAGGAGCCAGATGGGGGACTTGATCCCAGGACTCTGGGATTGTAACCTGAACTGAAGGCAGACGCTTAACAGACTGAGTGACCCAGGCATCCCCAGAGGTTTCTTAATATAATAAGAATATCATGGGGTGCCTGGGTGGCTCAGTGGGTTAAGCCTCTGCCTTCAGCTCAGGTCACAATCTCGGGGTCCTGGGATCGAGTCCCACATCGGGCTCTCTGCTCAGCAGGAGTCTGTTTCTCCCTCTCTCTCTGCCTGCCTATTTTGGATCTCTCTATCTCTCTCTCTCTCTCTCTCTGACAAATAAATAAATAAATCATAAAAAAAAAAGAATATTATTTCTCCATGATGCTATGAATCACCAGAATCTCAATTTGGGTTTGTTTTGTATGGCACCTTTTCCTTTCCTTTCCTTTCCTTTTTTTTTTTTTTTTTTTTTTTTTTTTTTTTTTTGAGATGGGGAAACAGGGGAGGAAAGGAGCAGAGGAGGAGGGAGAGAGAGAATCTTAAGCACAGAGCCTGATACAGGGCTTGATGCAGGGCTTGATCTCATAACCCTGAGATCATGACCTGAGCCAAAATAAGGAGTTGGACACATAATCGACTAAGCCATGCAGGCAGTTCTAAGTTTGTTGCTGATGTTGTTGTTTTAATACTGAGCTTTAAAATGACTTTAAAATACCACTTACAATAACCTGTTGGATCTGGAGAGAACTGGAGAAGAAAGAAGAGTCATCACAACTCAGTTTTCAGACTTAATCTGGTATTAAAAAGACCACTCTGCTTGCTGTCCACAAGTACTCTCTCACACTACTCAACTAGACTGTGGCAGAAGATGAATTTGACATTATCATATTATAACAATACTTTATTTAAAATCTTAAAAATCCAGAACTAGTGCTAAGCCTGGTGGACTTTGGAACAGCAAAGGTAAACCATGATGGTTTTAATGGATAGTTTTAATGGATATGAGTGGACATTGTACCTGGTGTCCCACGTAAAGCTGCCATCTTGGAATGATCCATGTCTTTGGTGAGAGTCGAAATACAAATAATTGATAATAAAAATAACAGTAATAGCAATAATAATGAACCCACAGGAGAAGTAGGAAGGAAATGGCCATCTCACCATTGGTCCTGGGAGGAAGAAGGAAAACCATGTGCTGAAAATCACACCACCCATCATCTCTCCAGTGCATTTAGAGCCTGAATTCACAAGGCTTGCAGAGTCTCACACAGGTAAACAAACAAAAAACAAACAAAGTGAATAATTGAATATAAGATAGTTTCAAATTATTACTTTCCAAATATCATTGGCAGGAGGAATTCCTCAAATTCTTCTCACATAAAAAACATTCACCACATGAATTCAAAACACAGGAGTACAAAGAAGTTAGTAAGGGTCACCACAATCAGCAGAACAGGCTTTTGTAATGGCCACAGATTTTGGAATTATGAGATCAAATTTTTTTTTAAATTACTTAATTTCTTCCTGGAAATAGAAAATGAAAACCATAAGGAATAGAGAAGATATAAAATGTCCAGGAAGAAATGAAAAACCCCTAAATAAAATGTATAAAATGGGAAATATGAAAATTGACAAATGTTCCAAATGAACTTCTTAACCAGCAATCCATATATTTCAAGAGAAAATCACTGGGCATGAAAATAGAACTAATAAGAAAAGTACCCAGAATGTAGCTCAGAGAGACAAGAGGCTGGAACAAAGAAGGCAGTATAAAAATCCTAGTATCCTAGTTATCAGATTTCCTGCAGAAGGGACCATGGGGATTGAAGGAGGTGTGGCAAAGAGATAACGATGAAGTAAATATGGAAGCATTTATCTTTAGAGATACATATTATAAATTATGTTTTTAAAATTTGTTACTGTTTCAGAGATAGACAAATAGATTGTTGAAACATAATAAAAAGGTCAGAAATAGATTCATGCTTGCTTATATGGCACCTGGATATATGACAGGGCTTTTCAGATCTGTAAGGAAGGCATAGAACACTCCAGAATGATGTAACAGTTATTTATCCACCGATTCATGGGTAAGTCATACAGATCATGTTCTAACAATTATTTAACTCTGTCAAGAAAAAAAAAAAAAAAAAGATCTGAATCTATGGCTAACAAAGTATCTAAAAATATAGTGAATTCTAGTGAATAAAAGCAACAAAGATAATCACACTATTATGCATATAACTACTATTCTAAGAAGTAAGATAAAAAAATGTAAAGGATAATATAAAACATTTCAGGAGAAGGTGTGAATGTCATTTAAGGTAAGATTTCAAGAGGAATTGAAACAGCATAGAAGGTGCACCTGGGGATGTAGAGCCCCTTGAAGAAGATGTAGAGCACCTGGGGATGTAGAGCTTTAATTGGGAAAACCATGACATATATATGGATCAGAAAAGATTCACCTTTTGTTTTAAAGCTATGTCTATTGACAAGATATGAAAATGCAATAATTAATTTGCATTTATTTGATTTCTAATACTTTTCATCTGCTTATGAGTGATGCACATTTCTTTTTTGATCCTGGAATGTCTCTTTATAATCCTGCTCATTTCCTTTTACTTAAAGCAGAAGACAACTTTTAATATAATTGTCAAATAGAAGAAGAAAGGGACTTTCTTGAGAGTGTGGGGTTGATAACTAAAGACTTCAGGACACTGTACTGGCATCAATCCTATCTCCAAAAATGATCAGGAAGAGAAGAAAGGTCCCAGAAACTCACCCAAGGCACAGCAGGAGGTCACCAAACTAGAAAAACAAGTCAGTTTGATTTACCAGTTAGTCCTGTGAGAGTCAGAAAGGGAGGTCAGTACTAGAATAAGGTCAACTATTAGTTTTAACCATGTTTTATCCAGTGTTGGCTTCCCATTATTCTGAACTTGCTTGCTTTGGTGGCATGGGGGCATTATCAAAAAGAAGCTTCTGTGTTGGATGATCAAAGTTGGAGTCCCTGGCCAACTCTGTTCCCATGTCCTCTCCCATTTCAGTAGTTCCAGGCACACCTGCTCTTGGACACTGTAATCAAGCATCCTGTTGTGCTGTCTGGGACAGCCTCATGGTTAACAGTTGGACGACAATGCTTGTACACCCCTCAGCTGGGCTTGGCAAAGAAAATGTTCTCAATATATTCATAGCAAATGAAATAATATTGCATTAATTGAAATAATAATAATACCAAGTATTATTATTTCTTAGTAAAGACTAAATTGAATAAGAGATTTTGTGTATGTAAAAATTATATATACACACTTATAGAGAGGGAGAGAAAAAGAGAGGCATCATATTTTTAAAATAAATAATAATAAATAATGATATATATAACATATATAAATACATGAATCTCACACATATTCTTCCATCCAACAGGAATGAATGGAATAGAAAAAGCAGAGCCTTAACCCCTATATTCAATGTGGCATGAGTTAGACCTGGTATGCCACTATTTGTACTCTACCTTATTTATGTGTTAGGTGTAATGTTGTGCAGAAGATACCTTGAACTGTTTTGAGACTGTTTTTATATTTATATGATATTAATGTGGTGACTTATTCATAAGGTTATCATAAAGATTTAAAATGAAACTAAAAGACAACCTACAGAATAGGAGAAGATATTTGCAAATGTTATATCTGATAAAGGGCTAATGTCCAATATAATATCCAATATAAGGATCTTACATAACTCAACATCAGATAACAATAATAATCCAATTACAAATTAATAGAAAATGTCTCTAAAGAAGACATCCAGATGGCCAAGAGACACATGAAAAGATGTTCAACATCACTGATCATCAGGGAAATGCAGATCAAAACCACAATGAGATATCACTTCACACCTGTCAGAATGGCTAAAATCAACAACACAAGAAATAACAAGTGTTGGCAAGGAAGTAGGGAAAGGGGATTCCTAATGTACTGTAGGTGGGAATGCAAACTGGTGCATCCACTGGGGAAAACAGTATGGAGGTTCCTCAAAAAAAAAATAAAAATATAATCACCTTATGATCCAGCAATTCCACTACTAGATATTTACCAAAATAAAGGAAAAAATAAAAATTCAAAAAGATATATGCACTCCTATGTTTATGGCAGCTTCATTCACAATAGCTAAGCTATGGAAGCAGCCCAAGTATCCATCCACTTCTGAATGGATAAAGAAGATGTGGAATTTATAGATAATGGATTATTACTCATTCATCTAAAAGAATGAGATCTTGCCATTTGCAACAACATGGATGACACTAGAGGTTATAATGCTAAGTGGAATAAGTCAGAAAAAGACAAATACCATATGGTTTTACTTATCTGTGGAATTTAAGAAACAAAAAATGAACAAACAAAGAAAGAGACAAACAAAAGTAGGTTCTTAAATACAGAGAACTAACTGGTGGTTGCCAGAAGGGAAGTTGGTGGAGGATGGGTAAAGAAAAAAAAAAGGACAGATTTAAAAAGACAAATTCTCTGGCCTTGAACAACCTCTTCATTGTAACTATACTTACCTCTTTTTCCTTAATATATGCTAAGCCTATGAACATCTCTCATATCACTAAGTCAATGAGAGAAAATGCCCTTTCAACTGTTTTTTTGGGAGGAATGATTCCAAATCTCACTTTCTAGCTCAATTCTCTGGCAAGGACTTCCCCATCAACAGGTCATTTGCTACAGATTGAATACTTGTGCCCCCCCACAGCAAACATCAAATCTCCCAGTGACTTGACCATAGACATCCAGGCTCCAGAATTGTGAGTATTGCTTACAACCCACCAAGTCTATCATATTTTGTCATAGTAGCCTGAACAGACTAAGCCACCATCCAAGATATGTCAGAACAAATCATAAATCTAGAGTTGCATTCATAATCTTTAAAGTTTCTGATCTTAACTACTGTAGATATATTAAAAAATGTATTTATTTGTACTTTTATACAGTTATAGTTTCATAGACTGGTTTGAATTTGTTTTTGTTTGTGTATCTTGTCATCAGTAAGAACATTTTGAGTAATCTAACACTAAACATCTACCAGTTCCAAAAAATCACCAGCCACAACATTAAAGAAGAAACAAGTGTTTATCATGTGCTTTTAGGAAATATCTTGTTATAACATGAAGCAGATTGGGGTAGACACTATTATTCACCCAGAAGAATGGACAGATCAGAATCCATGTCTGAATCAGTAAGGAATATAAGTGCTTTCCATGGGATCTTTCAACCCATTTTCAGCCTAAATATCCCAGGCTACATTTGCTTTTAAATAATTCAGCCTTTAAATAATAATAATAATAATAATAATAATAATTCAGTATTTAAAATATTGTATGTACAAACATAAAATTACAGAACCAATCATGCCATTCAAACTCACTGTCCTTGATAGACTGAGAAAGACAAAAAAGGGGAGAGAGACACAAACATTTCAAAATGGAATTAAAAAAATTAGTTCAGTATCACTATTTGAATAATTAGATCTCCTCCTGATGAGCACTATATCGGTTGATAGACAGATGTGGCCTAGAACACTCCTGGGTAAACCAATGAACACTGTCTTTATAAGGAAATAGTATAAGGTTGCTTTACAAACGAAGAAATCAGTAACATCCTCCCAGGAAGGATTAGGGTTTCCTGGCTCAATGCCTTTCACCAGCAGGAGCATGAATGAGGTGGACCATATCTCTTTAGGCAGCATGACTCCCCCCCACTTCAGGCCCAGCCCTTTTTGCAAACAGCTAGAGCTGCCCATGTGGCCCCTGTTGTCTACATATTTTCCAGAAGCCAGCCCTTTGCCCAGGAGCACTGACTCATTTGTAGGCTTATCTGGGGCACTGTCACAATGTTCAGGTGTGAGCACACCTGTTCCCCAGTACTGCTGGACTCAGGGGTGCAGAAGCACAGCAAAGGCCAGTGGCCCAGACATCCTGGGGACCCATGTCAAAAGCCCCTAGAGCACCTACAGTTCCTTATCTTTTACTTCCCAGTACAATTCTCATGAAGGAAATATTACACCTTTGGATGTATGGACTGTAAAGGATTCGTTTTAAAAATGCCCTTAGTTGGTGTCCATACCTTATAATACATTGCTTCTGTAAATGGCTGGTCACAAACAAGTTTTACCTCATTCCTCCATTAATTGACTAGAAGACTCATCAGTTAAGACATTAAGTCATTCCTTGTTCATAATTTCAGGTTGGAAATACCAAGGTCTGCCAGTCAACCCATTTTCGAATGGTAAAGCATAAATCATGTAGTTTGTTCCACTCCGAAGATCCTATTTCCAGAATCAGTAATGCTTCTTGAAAAGTATGAAATAGCTACAGTTTGCTATATTAATCCATGTTAGTTTCTCTACCCTTTTATTGGCAATAATCTGGTCAATGATTACTAGCTCTATGAATCTCCAAATACCGATATCCAAATATTATTTTCCCTCTGATCTTTCTTTTATCTACATAAATATCTCCATTTCATGGAAGCATGTCATTCTTTTAAAATATTTAATCACTTGCTCAAGCTTTACCATAAAAAGCACTTCTTTGAAATAGCTGCACTAAGACTAAGAACTCCTGACATACAAAATTTTTGACATACAAAACTATATGACTTTGTATCTTGAGAAAACTTTAGGTGACCTAGCCGCTTATTGAAGGCAGTATCGTACAAAATTTTTCAAACTGCCTGTATGGGTTATTTCAAACAACTAAATATATTTCCAAGATAGCCAGAATTTATAACTGCTAATCTTTTATTGCAGGTTAAATGCAGAAAACCTTAATAGTCATTGATTTTTTCTAATATATTGCTCAAATGATTAAAAAGTGGGAATAATAATTTGAGCTTCTTGTAAAATTTTGTCTTTTTCTAAATTGTAGGGGAATGTTTTACTTTCATGCCCAATGCAAATGTATTGCCACTTGTAAGTAAGAAATTAATTTCAGAGATATCTTCAATAGCATGTAGCAGAGTCCTTGTTGCATTTGGGTGTATGTGTAATTGTTTTCTATGTTAGCAAATCAGAAACTAACCTACACTTCAAAGGGAGGAAAGCATACCATGAGTTAGCAGCATATGGTTCATAGCAGTGATCAGGAGGAGGACGGCAGGACATTTAATACAGTGCCTCCACGCATCAACAACAAAGCAGTTACCAATTCTGTAGCTTGCAGAGAGAGGAGATACACTCATGTATCTGCCCAAATAAACCTGGCCCAGGAAAATCATAGAAGAGTAATAAAGCACTTATGTCAAGGAAATGTTTCTCGTGAATATCTAAGGTCACTAGGGTAGAGGTACGTAGCCCCCATCCCTCTTCCCAAGGGCCAGGGGATATTACGGTGAGAATCTAATCCTGAATCCCTTAGGAGCACACTTCGCAAAATGATAGCTTTTAAAGTTTAATAGAAAACATGGTCAACATATGCCATACATTCAAAGTGAAGACTCTATAAATGTTTGGAAAACCTACTCTTTGGGGAAGTCGTGGTTCTTTGCCTTCCTTTACCAGACCATAAAGATTAGAAATGGGGTGTCCCTGCTATCTTAGATTCCAGTCTCTGTAGAATCAGCTGTGTAACATTTGTGGGTGCAGGAAAATCAAAGTTAATGCCTTGATGGCCATCCCTTAAAGAACTTGGGAATTGCTCAGATTACAACGTATCATGTCTTCCCTGGGAACAGCTGTATCCCTCCTTCTTTGACATAATGTCTTAGCATTTTCTGTATTTTTTTAAGACTTGAGGGGAGTGTTGGCAGAGTCTTATTCCATTCCTGCCCCCAGAAAACAATCTGTCCATGTCAAAGGACCTCATTCCTGCTGACAGTTTTGTTTTCTAAACTTTCCCACTAAAATATAGAGCATTCTAAGTTCCAAGGGCGGTATCTACTAGGCAAATGTTTGGCTTTATAAGATTTTGCATGATGTGTTACTGATTTATAAATGTTACCGTATCAAACTGCTAATGAATTCTTCTCTGGCATACATCTGGAAAATAGCATGATAAAGCCATATTGAATGAGTGTTGTGGTTTTTCAAATGAGGATTATATTGATAACGATGTACAACTTCTTTAATGTAGGAAGGCAGGTTCCCTGAGCTGCATGTGTGATTCCCCCCATTGTTTAAAACAAAGTTTTGCATATGTGAAAATGTCAGTCTCTGCCAATAACAAAAAATGCCAGTGTCTCATCCACCCATTCGTTCGTTCCTTTGTTCATTCATTCATTCATTTTTTTTATTTCTTTTCAGCGTAACAGTATTCATTGTTTTTGTACCACACCCAGTGCTCCATGCAATACGTGCCCTCTCTAATACCCACCACCTGGTTCCCCCAACCTCCCACCCCCCGCCCCTACAAAACCCTCAGGTTGTTTTTTAGAGTTCATAGTCTCTCATGGTTCACCTCCCCTTCCAATTTCCCCCAACTCCCTTCTCCTCTCCATCTCCCCATGTCCTCCATGTTATTTGTTATGCTCCACAAATAAGTGAAAACATAGGATAATTGACTCTCTCTGCTTGACTTATTTCACTCAGCATAATCTCTTCCACTCCCGTCCATGTTGCTACAAAAGTTGGGTATTCATCCTTTCTGATGGAGGCATAATACTCCATAGTGTATATGGACCACATCTTCCTTATCCATTTGTCCGTTGAAGGACATCTTGGTTCTTTCCACAGTTTGGCAACCGTGGCCATTGCTGCTATAAACATTGGGGTACAGATGGCCCTTCTTTTCACTACATCTGTATCTTTGGGGCAAATACCCAGTAGTGCAATTGCAGGGTCATAGGGAAGCTCTATTTTTAATTTCTTGAGGAATCTCCACACTGTTCTCCAAAGTGGCTGCACCAACTTGCATTCCCGCCAACAGTGTAAGAGGGTTCCCCTTTCTCCACATCCCCTCCAACACATGTTGTTTCCTGTCTTGCTAATTTTGGCCATTCTAACTGGTGTAAGGTGGTATCTCAATGTGGTTTTAATTTGAATCTCCCTGATGGCTAGTGATGATGAACATTTTTTTCATATGTCTGATAGCCATTTGTATGTCTTCATTGGAGAAGCGTCATTTTTTTCATGTTTACCAGACACCTAATATGAAATGAGCGTTCTGTTCTGGTGAAATGTGTGGACAGAAAAGAAAATCCCTTGCTTCCAAGGATTTACAGTCACATGGAAAATAGGTTATACAGTAGTTAATATTTTTTGTGTGTGTACTTTGTGCCAAGCACAGTTTTCAACATTTTACAAGTTGCTAACTCATTTAATTCTCACCACTGCAATATGAGATGAGTATGCCACTTTATCATCTGTTTTTCCATCAAGGAAGCAAATATAGAGAGGAGTTGTATAACCTGTCCAAACTAGTGAGTGATGAGGCGTGGCTTTGCATCTAGCCTGATTCCTGAGCCTGACTGCTGACCAACTGCTTTATAATGCATTTTGTTTCTTTTCTTTTCTTTTTTTTTTTTTAAGATTTATTTATTTGAGGGGTGCCTGGTTGGCTCAGTGGGTTAAGCCTCTACTTTCTGCTCAGGTCATGATCTCAGGGTCCTGGTATCAAGCCCCGCATTGGGATCTCTGCTCAGCAGGGGACCTGCTTCCCCACCTTCTCTCTGCCTATCTCTCTGTCTACTTGGGATCTTGGAACTCTCTCTGCCAAATAAATCAATCAATAAGGTCTTAAAAAAAGATTTATTTATTTGAGAGAGAGAGAAGGAATGACAATGGCAAAGGGAGAAGGCAAGAATCTCAAGCAAATTCTGTGCTGAGTGTGAAGTCCCATGCAGGGCATGGAGCCAAACTCAGGGCTTGATCTCACAACCAGGAGATCACAACCTGAGCCAAAACCGAGAGTTGAGTTATTAACTGACTCTGCCACCCAGGTACCCAACATAGTGCTTTTTCTTTAGAAAAATATTGCTTATGGGGATGCCTGGGTGGATGAGTCAGTTAAGCATCTGCCTTCTGCTCAGGTCATGATCCTGGGGTCCTGGGATCCAGCCCTGTATCTGGCTCCTTGTTCAGCAGGGAGCCTGCTTCTCCCACTGCCTCTGCTCCCCCTGCTTGTGCTTTCTCTGGCTCCCTCTCTTGCTCTCTGTCAAATAAATAACTAAAATCTTTTTAAAAATTGCTTACGAATACTTAGCTCTACTCGCCTACCTGCAAGGTTGTCCTAAGTATTTAATAATGGAGCTTTCCCTGCTGAAGTGAAAGGGGGATGGACAATGTTTCAATCTGCCTGGTGCAGGTTTTAATGGGAAATAAGGGCAGACAGGTATGAGCAGAGAGAAGTACTGAAAATTAAAGTCTATTTGTTGTATAAACAGAGTATGTGTGGTTGATGCATTGACTGTGATATAGGACAAAACTTCATGCAGAAAGTTAGTAAGATTTGTGATGCTGCCCATAAGAGGGGTAGCATCATGAGTAACAATCAAGACTTATGCTCAGCTGGCTAGAAGATATTGCCTAGATAGTAGGAGAGTCCTTATTTGCATGGTCTTGACCTCTTCAATGAATGAGTAGCCAATCTGAAAGACAACAGAATATGATTTTTTTTTTTTTTTTTTTTGGAGAAAGCATCAACAATTAGCCAAGGGAAAGGTCTCTGAGATATTGGACACATATCCTCTTTTCCTGACTAACCTTTGATGGGTATGGACTGCTACTGAAGTTTTAAAGTTTTAAAACTTTGCTCTTACGTCAATTTTCTTTTATGCAGTGCGTTTGCATAATTCAAGGAGGCATCTGAGGTTTGAAGAAACATAAGTTCCTCTTTCCCATCAATATGCCCTAGAGCAATATCTATGCCTTCACATTCCATAGTAAATAACAGTCATCCAAAAACTTTTTATGATACATTGGGAACAATACCAAACCAAGGGTAGTAAAACCCCAGCAAGGAATTAGAGTTGTGTAGGCATATCTTTTAAAACAGAATTTCTAACAATAAGGACGTAGTCTCAGATGAGTGACAGAGGAAATCGCAGCGGGCATGTGGGGCAGAAAGCCCAACACTGGGAAAGTTGATTGGACAGCTCATCTCCAAGGACTTCATGTCTTGGCTCCAATGGCCTTGGAAAAGGTGTCTTCCTGCCTAGTCATTAATGACTACTCTCTTCTGTAAAGTATCTGTACAGTCACCTGACTCCCATACATCTTCACAACTTACCACTCATCCCAGGCATTGACTTCACTGGACCACATGCTGAATAAAAGTAGGAGTTTATTCAAAATTTATTAAAAAAAAAAAAACAAAAGGGAGTTTTATTATTTCTCAATTTCTTTTTTTTTTTTAAACCAGGGCTATTTTGCACAAGAAATCACAGATGCTTTCTGCTAGGCTGGGTGTAATTGCTTGGATGTCCATCCCAGAGGCACCACATCTGTATTATGAAACTGAGAGCAAGCACTTAGCTCACCCCTGACGACTTACAGCTGCCAAGGGAACTAGGCGGTAAGAGCATATTTGCTAAACAATTTTACCTCTGTGAACTCTTAAGTCTCTGAATAGATAATCATGCTCTGTAACTTCTAATTTTGTAACAGAATTGATTAACACTCACTTTGGGTGCACCAAATTATGATCCTTATAGTAAGGCTTCGCTCAGCATCTTACTCACTATTAGCCAGATTGTCAGGGGACCTCCAAGTTCCGGAGACTAATTGCATGGGAACATTTAATATACAAATTACCTTGAGCTAATTTATCTGTATATGTCTCATTTTTAAAGTATAACTGAACAGAAACTTATTTCTCAAGCTTGGAAAAATGTGAAAATCCTCAGTGCTTACACGGAAGAAGTTAGCGTGCTGTGTATTCAAGATGGAAAGTCCTGAATTACTGTTTAAAATGGCATCTGTTAACTGCTGCTGATAAAATAACTATAAAGACAGCAAAAGGGAAAAGGATCTTGGCCTCAAAATGTCATGGAAAAGTAGCATGAACTGTTGAGTGGGTAGTGCAAAGATTTTTCATAGGCGATCAATGTTTGCAGCATTTGCACACACCCAAAGGAAATAGACCACCTCTCTCATTGACCAAAGCTTGACACTTCTTTTTTCAATTTAGTGGGTCATTAGTGGATTATTTTGATGGAATATGTGCAGAGAAGAGTTAAAATAGGCTTGAGACCATTATCCTTACAAAGTCTTAATTGCCAGCAGGTCTCTTGTCTGATATATGGAAATTGGAGTAGTATGCCTTTTCCCACACTGATGGAAAACTTTCTCTAAATGATGAGTGGTTCACTGTATCTAAATTGTTTATGCAAACAATACAGTTTTTACTGAAAATCTGCCTTTCTTCTGGGAATGAGAGATACACTAGGCAGAGAGAGACTATGTGAGCAGTCCCCAGTACCAATCTTAGGCACCGAGTCTCTCTCTAAAGAACTGATAGACAATACTACACACACAGCCTGTTGCTGGGGGACAGTGTGCATTCTCTGTGATTTGCCTGGAAGAGAAGAACCCTTGGAAACTTGCCCCTGGTGTCCGCTGGGTTTCACCCCATGCATGCTTTCTATTTGCTTCTTTTCGCTTTTGCTGTAGTAAGTCTGAGCCATGAACATAGCCATGAAGAAAATAAGCTATGGCCATGTGAAGTCATCTTTTGAAAACTACTTTTGATGATACAGCTTTTTACAGTATTCCACATGTTTTACATAAAAAGTCATATACATTTTTTTTAGAATTTCATGTAGGAAAAAATGTTTCTCTCTTCAGTAGTTGGTATGCTTTTTTTTTTTTTTTTTTTGGATAACAGCTATTTACACATCTGCGTTTCTCATTTACCTTTTTAAAATTTTTAGTTTTAATTAACATATAATGTATTAGTTTTTGGGGGGTAGGTCTGTGATTCATCAGTCTTACACACTTCACAGTACTGACCGTGGCACATACCCTCCCCAGTGTCCGTCACCTAGCCACCCCTCCCTCCCAGCCCCCTCCCCTCCAGCAACCCTCAGTTTGTTTCCTGAGATTAAGAGTCTCTTATGGTTTGTCTCCCTCTCTGGTTTCATCTTGTTTCTGTTTTGTTTTTTTTTGTTTGTTTTTTTTTTTTAAGATTTTATTTATTTATTTGAAAGAGAGAGAGGACAAGCAGGTAGAGGGGCAGAGTAAGGGGAGAAACAGACTGCCCACTGAGCAGGGAACCCAATGCAGGACTCAATCCCAGGACCCTGAGGATCATGACTTGAGCTGAGAAGGTAGATACTTAACCAACTGAGAGACCCAGGCACCCATCATTTGTCTTTTTATTGAGATATAACTGACATTGAATAAGTTCAAGGTCTAAAACAAGGATTTGATATATTTGTGAATTGCCAAATCAGAATTGCAAATAGGGGCAGCTGGGTGGCTCAGTTGTTAAGTCCCTGCCTTTGGCTCAAGTCATGATCCCAGGGTCCTGAGATCAAGCCCCACATCAGGCTCCCTGCTTGGCAGGAAGCCTGCTTTCCCTCTCCCACTCCCCCTGCTGTGTTCCTGCTGCTCTTGCTGTCTCTGTCAAATAAGTAAAATCTTAAAAAAAAAAAAAGGCAAAATAACAGAACAAAATAGATTTCCACACATATCTGTGATTTTTTTTTCTTGTGAGGAAAACTCTTAAGATCTACTCTTTTAGCATTTTTCAAATCTACAATAGAGTATTGTTAGCTATATTCACACTGCTGTACATTCCTACCCATGACTTACTTATCTTCTGACTGAAAGTTTGTACCCTATGACCACTTCCTTCCAATTCACCCCTCTCCCAACCACCACCTATGGCAACTAGGAATCTATTCTCTGTACCTGTGAGTTCAGTAGCTGTTTTGTTTGTTTTTCCGATTCTACATACGAATGAGATCACACAGTACTTGTTTTTCTCTCTGACTTATTTCACTTGGTGTAGTGATCTCAAGGTTCTCTAGATAAACATATTATATATATATATATGTGTGTGAGTGTGTGTGTCATATAATATATGTATTTATGTAATAAAATCACATTTTCTTTATCCATTCATCCATCATCAAGGAATATGACGAACATATAGGTTGTTTCTATGACTTGACTATTATAAATGCTGCAATAAATATGAGGTAAAGATCTTTTTGTGATCATGATATTATTTCACTTGGATAAATATCCAGGAGTGCAATTGCTGGAACATATGGTAGTTCCACCTATTTTTTTTTTTTTTTTTTTGAGGCTCCTCTATCCTGTCTCACACAGTGGCTGCACCAGTCTGCATTGCCATCAACAGTGCACCAAAGCTGGCTTTTCTCCACATCCTCACCAGTGCTTGTTATTTCTTATCTTTTTGATAATAGCATCATAATAGGTTGAAGGTGACATCTTGTGATTTTAACTTGCGTTCCCCTGAGGATTAGTTGAACATCTTTTCATGTGTCTGTTTGCCATTTGTCTTCTTGTGGAAAATGCCTTTTCTATGCTTCTGACCATTTTTTAGTTGGATTTTTTCTCTATTACCCTGTGTAAGTTTATATATACATACACACACACACACACACACACAAGAAACACACACACATATATTAACCCTTCATCAGATATATAATTTGTAAATATTTTCTTTCATTCCATACGTTGCTTTTTCATTTTGTTGATGGTTTCTTTGATGGTACAGAAGAAAATTTTAGCTTGCTGTAGTCCTACTTGTTTATTTTCAGCTTTTGTTACCTTTGTTTTTGGTATTCAATCCAAAAACTCATTGCAAATACCCATGTCAAGGAGATTACCTCTCTGTTTGCTTTTCTTCTAGGAAACAGAGTGTTTAGAGAAGCCTATTCTAGACAACAAATATTGTCTATTCTAGACAATCAGAAGGATAATGGCTACTACCACAGAGATCACGAAAACTGGTTCAATTAGCTCTTGAATTCATCTAGTTAGTTGACGTTGATCTCAACCTGCCTAGAGATTAAAACCCAACATTTGGCTGTTTGAAATGGAAAACTGCCAAAGAACCAGCCCTGACTGAATGGATAAACCTGAGTTCCAGGGTGGGAATGAGAAAGAGACACAAAGGATGGGATCTGGAGGGTCACAGCCAATGCTGCTAAAATGAGGTTTATGCAATTACAACAGTTTTATAGGATTCAGGCACAATACAGTCACTTGGAGTCACCTTGATCATTGCATTTACAATTCAATAGATCAATCAACGAGAGAATCTACTGGTGAATACCAGTTTTCTCCTGTTACTACATTGTGTCAGATCAACTAGCTTCAGGCAAATCCACTCTGTGGTTTCCATGCTTCTGCAAGCTATGGTTATGGTGCTGCTTTAGAGCTGAACTGTGGGGAGTAGTGCTAGTCCCTGACCTGGCCCTAAGACCGAAAGGACCCTGTCAGCTTGCTGCCTGGTCACCACAGTTCCCCTTTTATTTATTTATTTATTTATTTATTTAAAGATTTTATTTATTTGACAGAGAGAGAGATCACAAGTAGAGAGAGAGAGAGAGAGAGAGAGAGGAAGAGGCAGGCTCCCTGCCTAGCAGAGAGCCTGATGTGGGACTTGATTCCAGAACCCTGAGATCAGGACCTGAGCTGAAGGCAGAGGCTTAACCCACTGAGCCACCCAGGCAGCCCCCACTTTTATTTATTTTTTAAAAGAAGCTCATGGAGGCCGGATTGGAGGGGCCAGATAGGTGGGAATCCCTGCTCGGAGGTAGACCGGCAAAAGACATGCAAACAAGACAAAAGTTAGGGTGACGGCAATTGAATAAAGAAAGGAAGTAAGACCATTCGAGTGCAATAAATTGTGTATATTATCAGATGCTTGTTTGGCAAGTTCAGATGGCTTGAATAACAGACCGGGGGGGTTGCTTTATTGCCTGTATTTCAGAATGTAATAGAGCCACATCTAAAGTAAAATCATCTGCTGTCCATATGCTCATAAGATGACTTTTTACTTTATCCCATCCCCAAGTAGTATCATATTCCTTCTTTGTAACACAGGTCCAAGAGAATTCTGCACGACGTCATAAGGCCGTCCGTATTAAAAAAAAAAAAAAAAAAAGACTTTTGTACAGTTTCTTCTAAAGCTTTAAATCTAGTTTCTAATTTTCTATCTATAACTTTTTGAGTCCCTAAGGCAATAGATACATTCTTCGCTAAATTATTAACATAATGAGCTGTGTGCACTTCTTGTGTGAGAGCAATAGCAGAAGCAGTAGCAGTGGCAATGACGATCACTAACGAAACTATTCCTGCAATAAGAAGCCCTAAAAAGTGTTTGCCTCTACATAGCAAATTATTAAATTCTTGGAGAATCCGAAAACCGGTACTTTCTTACCAAGGTCCTGTAACATTAATTGGAAGCATGACAAATGAAGGTTGATGTAAAATAATTATAGCCAATGGGTAATTATGAGAAGTAATACAATTGGTGAGATTACTGTTATTACAGGCAATGTCATAATAACCTGATTGAACAGAGATACGAAGACTTCCTACCAGCAATACATATGGGGCAGGAACACATGCCATAAGATGATGTGTAAGGACAGACCGATTATGGGAAATGACAACGGTGGATAAAGATGCCAGGAGGTGCCAACCTCCCAACTGAACATGACCTTGGCGAGTAGAATATATCCCTTCCACTCATCCCGCCAAAGGTTGTGATTGTAAATCCCTTTGGGAAAGAGGATTAGGATGAGACCAGTCTAAGATAGCTTCAAAAAGAGAAGGGATATGATGCTATAGTGGGAGTTCATAATGGCATCAGCACCAATGTGGAAGGGGTACAAAGGGGCAAGGATTGTTATGATTACAGACTGGAATGTGAGAAGGTGGGGATTCATCATAAGCTACAAGAACTTGAGAAGGCAGGCCCAAGGACTGGAAAGTCCATTCCTTATAGGTCTTATCTGTAACATGCAGTATGGGTCCCGGGGCACGTCTAGCCTCATAAGAAATCCCAGCCATTGAGCAGTAGTAGTAAAACAAAAGGGAACTTGTGGAGGATTTCCCATGATAAGTATAATTACCAACCCATCGAGGGATTAAATGATCAGCAAAGGATCCACCAATTACTTGTGAAACATTGATAAAAACGGACACTAGGATCTTCCCATGTAACAGGTCATAAAAAGGGGGTTCGGGGATCTAGGTCCAATAAGTTGTATCAGCATATGCAATGGATACCTGCAGGCGATAAGCACTATCATGGCTAGAAAAAGTGTTTGGGGTCATTCTTAACCTTCTGACCCTCCAACGTTTCCCATGCCTGCACAGTGAGGGTCTTCAGATGCCTCCAACTTGGGATCATTGTTTGGTGGGTTGTTTTCACAAGAGGTGGGCGTCATGGAGAGGCAGGCATCAGGGGTGTAATCTTCAGCCTCTGCAATGACAGGAGGAGGCGTTGGGACAGATCCAGAAGTTCCTCTGGAGTGGGATCCATTGTAGGTACGCACGAGGTGCTCAGGGAGCCAGATAGGTCCATCAGCATCCCTAGGAAAAATACACCCATGCCCTCACCCCCAAATTAAAATAGGATCGGGGCCAGAACATTGACTTATTAAAGGATCCTTATACCTCACTTAAGCATAATGTGTTCCAGGCAGAAACCACAAAATCAGCTGGAGAAGTACCATCAGCAGAGAGATTTAAAAATTTAAATTATATAAACCTTGATTAAGATGAGAATGTGGGGAGGTTGCAAAAGAACTTTCATATGCTAAAAATGACCTACAAGATACCAGAGGCCTTGAGGTCTTGCCATTGTCAGGTTAAGGTTGTTTTTCTCCCTCTACCAAGGTATTAACATTAAGATGGGTGATTCCTGCGAGAATGTCATATATGTCCCACCCAGGAGTAGCAGGGTGGGGGATGTTGTGGGGTGTCAGCCTCTGCTTTGTCCTCAGCTGCCTTCTGTTCCCTCATTATTCCCCCCCTGAACAATTATGACCCCTAAATATTTAAGGTTGTTGAAGGTGGAAGGTCTCATCTTCTGCAACTTCTTCCTGCTGAATAAGGGGCATAGCAATGTTTCTACCTACTCAGGGTCAACATTGGTCAGTTGGGGAATATGTAGGGGAGTTACAAAAGACAGAGGCAGCTGAATCCAATGCTGTCAACACATGAACCTCCCTGAAAGAAAGGATCATCTGTTAGCTGGAAATCATGGCAATGAAGGAATCTTGGCACCAGGCAGGGAGGCACCAGAAACGACAAAACAAGCTTAATACTGAAAGGAGAAAGAGAAGTCCAAGTAAAAGACCTTCGATAGTCAACCTCTGAGATATATATATATATATGTATGTATGTATATATATATATATATCAGTAAAAGACCTTCAATAGTCAAACTCTGATTATATATATATATAATATATATATATTATATATATTTATATTATATATATATAATATATATAATATAAATATATATATATATAATATACATATATATATTATAATATATATATTTTTTCCCCTCCAGTCCAGGAGATTAAAGTGATCCCTAAAGAAAGAGATCATTTAAAGCACTATTTTGAGTATTGATGTCAGTTAGAAACCTAGAAATTTCATGATAATCTGGAACATATGCATAGTATTTCATTTTTGTGACAGCACAACTTCCCGCTTGTGTAGCAGCTAAAACATCTAGTGCCCTTCTATTTTGGAAAGCTGCTTTACACATCTGTATTATCATAGCATTTAACAAATGCTACTTTGAGGATCATTTAGGGCTGACCATGGGCTTAGTAAGTTTCCATGTACCAAATAACATTCTCCAGTCTGAAAGAGGGAACAAAGATGGAAGCTATATACCAATGCAATACAAAACATGTCCCCCATTGTTTTAATTAAATTTGGAAGGCCAGCTGGGTTGGTATGATGGCTTTAATAATGCTTCTGTGCATTTGGCAAACCCTAAGGTCCAGCGACCTATCCACCTTGGAGGATGCCAGGGCCATGAGTTAGGTCCGCATACTCAGTGGGTTCCATTTGGAGCTGGACATCTGATGCCAGGTCTCCTTACCCAATCAGTAACAAACCAGGCAGTAGCCAGAAGTACTATTATTTGGGAACATGTTTAAACCAACTCTCATTGTATTTTTAATAGGGCCATCTTACATCTGGTTGACTTGAATAAGCAATATTAATAACCTCCGAACAGTACAATGGTCAGGTCCAGGCATAAGGGTAGCTGGGTTTAAGTCTGACAGGTTTCAAGTATTATTTTAGGCACATATATAAGCATAGCCTGATATTTAATGTCAGCCTCCATCATCCATTGGTGGTCTTTGGTCTTTAAGATGTTCTGGACCTGATGTGAAGTCATTACAGTCAGGGACTGTCCTGTAGTGAGCTTTGAGGGTTGTTTTACCAGGAGTACTGTTGGATGCTTAGCTAAATCCTTTACTTGTAATTGTTATCTCAACAGAAGTTGCTTCTAGGATAAATATGACTAAAAAATAATACCATTAAGAAGACCTCTTTGTTTGAGGTATATCATTACTGTTCTAATTACAAGGAATCACTGACAAGTGGGAGAAAACTTGTCTCAGGAGATAAGGCTATCCCCAAGTTCATTATCCAATCCAGTCACAAAGGAAGTGGGGCCATCTATTATCTCCACAAGTCTGTAGTTAACCCTATGGATTGGCGTATGCTCTGGCTTTTAGGGAATTATTTCATTATCCCAGCCACATAGGGATCAAGGTGATAGTAAAGTTATACAATTGTTGGGGAAGCAATTCCATTTTCCAGTTTTTTATCATGTGCCCATGGGGTTCTGTTATTATCCCCACAGAATAAAAGACAAGAAAATTATCTGAATGAGCTATTGTGCAACTTACCTAAAGTTTACCTCAAGTTGTCTAGCTTAGTTAAACAACAAACATTTAAAGACAATCAGATTTAGTTATAACATCCACAGAAGTTTGTTACTGAAACATAACTTTTCTCTCTAAAATAACCCTCATTTCCAGAAATAGCCAAATCAGGACTAATTTACTTGAAAAACAAGTCCAGTTTTAACAGACTTGGCCTAATTATTTACATAAGCTCAGCAAGAATAGTGAGTGATCATATAGATCTTTTAGAATCTGCTTTGCTGGAACTTTTATAAGGAATCTCTAAGTTAAACTTTTAGTAGCCTCTCCAGGCCAGAAGCCAAGCCACGTACTTGCCATCAGACATGCCTGCAATACCTGTAGGATTTGGGCAAATTCCTCTTCCTGAGGTTTCCAAAGTATCCAAGGTTCCTGCACCTGCCAGGAAGTGGCATTCTTTACTCACCTGGTGAGGCCACTGGGAACTCTGTAAGCAAGGTATCAGGCCAACAGTTCTCAGGGGCTTATGGCTCCAAGATATCATAAAGTCAACCTTAGTTTCTTTAAGCTGTCTGGTCATACCGGAGTTTATGCATGTCTTTCTCAAATATGACATTCCAGTCAAAGCCTTGGTAAAATAAACCATGTTTCCAATGGTGTCCTGTTTACTGAATTTATGCAAATGACTGGGATTGCCATGGAAGAAGGAATACTGAGACCTTTTGAGTTTCAGAGGGTTTAGATAGAAAAGTTGAGTGCAAAAAAAAAAAAATTGAGTGCTTTGATTTGTTTACAAATGGCTATTTTTACATTTCTGTAAGTCACAAATATTTTAAGAAAAAGCTTCTTTAGTCTGCAAAAGTGGGCATTGGGGAGCCAGCAATGTTTCAAACAAGAGTCACAACACTATAATCTTTTAGTTTATTTAGTCCTGTGTTACTAATTCTGGTATAGTTCGATGCAATTTTTAGTTAGTTCTGGAAACTCTTACTCATTTCAGTTCTGATCTTAAAGATATCGTTTACTTGTGTTTGTCCTGAAAGTCCTTTATATCAGTCTCCTTGAAGAGGAAACTCATTTTACAAGAGAATTAGAACAATTACAAATGACAAAAACTCAGAAATGGACCTTGTTAAAGATCCAGTATAAGAGTTTACTATGATGCTATAGACAAGGAAACTCAGTTATTCTGTGATCCACTGACACATAACATTTCACCAGCCAGAACCAGAAGGTAACATACCAAGCAAGCAAGCCTAATTAGTCAATAAGACTTTGTTCATGATTTAAATCTTGGGGAACTTTGTTAAAACCTTAGACAGTTTTAAAGCGCATGCCTAAAATAGGCTTAGGGATGGTCAAAGACTTGATAAAGGCAAAATATAGAAACTGTTTTTTCTGGGTAGGCAATGAGAAAACAACTATTTACATTTTCTTATCAAGAGCAGACCAACAATTCTTTGTCCTTTAACAGAGGCCATATTTTAAATCTTTTACCAATGTACTTAAAATCCACTCATTTTGATCTTATTCCATGCTGACCACACCTAAAATCTGTTTCCAAAGATTTCCCATCACAAACCTTTTACAACTTTCCTTTGCATTCTGTTTTTGTCCCAAGCCATTTCTTCACCAACAACCCTCTCATTTAGGGCAAAATTACCTTATTTAACCTTCAACAAAGATGTATCCCTATTTCATATATTTTTCTTACATGTCTTCTACTTTTCCACATACAGAGTTGTTTCCCTAATTTCTATCAGTCTTAGTTACAGTTAACAGAATTCTGCAGTCTTAGAAACACCTTAGTCTCCAGTGACAACTAAGTATTAACCAACTGTGAACTGTTACACCAGAATTCTTCAGATGGCAAATCTGTGAATCAGTTATTACATGTTTACTAACAGATTTAAATATCCAGTTTCTTTGTAGTAAGAAGTCAAAAGCACAAACCTATGTCCAGTAATCAATGATGTAGCACTTTATCGCATTTGGAAAAGATGTAGATGTCCAACGTATTTAATTCCATTTATCATCCAAGCAAAACTTTAAAGTTTCAGGTTACCAAGGACTTTGAAAGCTATCTTAATTACCCATGGTAATTAATTACCAATTAATTAATTGCTTTGAGGCAATTAACAATCAGTTTAATTATCTTTTTGTTAACAAATTTCAAGAGATAATATGACCTTATTTGACCTTCAGCCAACCTTGATAGAATAAGTTCTACTTTTAGTGCTGATAACTTTAAAGACACATCTATCTTAATTAACCAACAAACTTAACTTAGTTTAAATACTGATTTATGTTCCACCTGGGCCCACCCGATTTTTAATTTTTACCTGAGACCCTGGTGGGGAAATCTGGAGTGGGAGGTGTTAGGTCCAGCGGTGCTCTTCTTGCTCCTAGACAGTGAAGAGAGGAGGAACCATTATGCAGGAGGCACTAAGGATGGTCTAGAGGCCAGTTATGTGAGCTGCACCCAAGTTGGTATAGAGACAGAAGAAGGGGGAGACAGAAGAGATGAGTGCTGCCAGAAGCCAGAGAAAGGGTTCCCGGTTTTAGAGCTCATCAGCTCCAGCAGAGGACCAGATGCCAGGCTTTCCCGCCAACAAGGAGGGAGGGGTTAGGCAGTCTACATTGGGCCAGAGAAGACAGGGAATTTCCCTGAAATAAAGGGAGTTTTGTCAACAGCTTGGCAGTATCCCTTGAAGTCTCCATCCTGAGGAAGACTCACCACAGTTGGCTCCCTTTACAGCCCTTGACCGGGAAATGAGCGAGGGAGAAGCCCCACATCTATTAGGAAGATTAACTATGCCCTCCTCAGGAAACCAGGGGCCAACTTCTTGGAAAATTTAAGAAATCTATTTGAGCATCACTAGCTTTTGTTCCACAATACTTTCATAGATTTAAGAACTTGTACACAAAGTACCCGATTCTTGGCCTGTAGCTGCCCCATAGTTTATTCCTCCCGACGCACATTGCTCCTTCACTCACCAACTCCAAATGCTAAGCTGTCCCTACCCTGGAGGAGTTCCTCACCTGCTGTGGCGTCTGCCCATCCTGAGTACTCAGGCCCCTGTTCAGGTGCCTCTTGCCAAGGAACCAGCCTTAACTGAATGGAGAAACCCGAGTTCTGTGGTGGGAATGAGAAAGAAAGAGACACAAAGGATGGGACCCGGAAGGTTGCAGCCGATGCTGCTAAGACGAAGTTTATTCAATCACAGCCATTTTATAGGATTCAAGCACAATACAGTCACTGTGGAGTCACCTTGATCATTGCATTTACAATTCAATAGAACAATCAATGAGATAATCTACCCATGAATAACAGTCTTCTTGCTGTTATACTACATTGTGTCAGATCAACTAGGCTCAGGGCAAATCTGCTCTGTGGTTTCTGGGCTTCTGCAAGCTGCCATTATGGCCCTGCTTTAGGGCTGAACCCTGGGGGGGTAGGGCTGGTCCCTGACTTGGCCCTAAGACTGCAAGGACACTGTCAGCTTGCTATCTGGTCACCACAGAAAACCTGTGACCTTGGCTGGCTTCTCTTCAGCGTCTCATTTAGAACAGTCCAAGAAAAGCCAAAACAACCATTTAAAATGCATATATAATTATGAATGCAAATGTTTTTAAATAACCACTCAGTGCCAGGCTTTGCTCTAGGCCCTTCATTGCTCTTCTGTTTCTCTCCTAATAATAAGGCATTTGTTTCTTATACCACCTTCCTAACATCTGGGTACAGATAGAAGTTCTCAAGATGGATTTCAACCTCTTTAGTAAGAAATTAAAACTTAAGAACCAAATAGTAATAGTAATATTACTATTCTGCTCATAGCCCTTGCCAAAATATGCCAACTATTTATAGCTTTGATTATACCAGCTTATACCAGAAAAAAATTGGCAAGCAAGTGGGAACTTCTTCCTTCATAAAAGTGAATCCACATCACCCAGACTCCTTGAATGATGAGTCACTGAGAATTTTTTTTTCTTTTTTTAGTTAGAAAACATCATCAGGCATTTTGTGATAAGCATTACACATCCTTAAGCTCCTCTCCAGAGCACTGCCTGGGTAAAGTGGACTTTACAATTGGAATATAGTCTATGGCTGCACTAATGAAAAACATGATCAAAGAAAAGAAAATGTTAGGAAATACACCCAAATATGTAAAACATGATACAAACCTCTATCAAGAAAAGCAACCATTTTGTGTGAATTTTCCCATGATTTGATGCAAGTTCTAAAATACATCATTCCCTATTTTTGTTGGTAAACTCTGTGCAGTTCACTGTTCTGTCAATGGATGATTCTAATTTCCATGCTATGATTTTAGTATCTTCAGGCCAAGGCAATGTTAGAAAATAAGAAGCAAGAAAATTTATTTTGTACAGGACCTGGAACTTTTCCTCCTTCTCCTCCTGGCCCTTCTTAGATGCCCCAGCATCAGGTCTTTGCTTTTTATCCAAGTAACTCAAAGAAAACAGGAACATTCATCTTTCCAAAGTGCAATGTCTCTAAGTGACACCTCTGATAGGACTGTCACCAACCTGAAATGTTTCAGGTAAAGGCTGTTGCTCCCTAATGGAATTCTAGTGTCCAAATCAGGATGAAGTCTGATGAAGAAACTGACATGTGTTACCTCCAATAACTGGGGTGCTTTGCTTCTGTTTGGTGCTGAGCCTCTGCATTCCCTTAAACAAACTTTGCCTTCAGGGATTGTAAAGACCTTACTACTTATCCATTCCACCTCTGTAGGCCATCTTCATACACAAAAGTCTACTTTAGTTAAGAAACTTGTGCTTGTTCACTGAAGAATGTAGATGTTGAGTACTCTGCCAAGTTTTTCTGGATACTTGAACTTCGGACATTCAAGAATCGCAATTTAAAAATCAATATGGGTTGAGGAACAGTAACCAAGTTAACATCGCACTCCTGTTCACACCCAGGCTTTAATGAGTCTTCTTTTTTATTTTCTACAAGACTGATAATTATAATTATTTATGCCTCAATTAGTCAGATAAAGCAAATGGCTTTGGTTCTATTAAGCTATATTCTCCTTTCAACCTGTGTCTCCAATATGCCCCTGCCTGCTGATGTTGCAAAATAAAACGTAGCCTGGTTCTGCATTCCCACAGTTTCCTGAAGTCCCATTTGCTTTTACAGTTTGCTGGTTACTATTTTTCTTGTGATTTCCTCCTAATATCGATATTGTGTGAAAAGTGCACTCTTTGAGACACCCCAGGTTTATGTTCTTTCTGGGTCTTTTTACTAACTTCCTGAAGTGTCATGATAAATAATAAAGCATGTGAAATGTCAATGTGTAACCAGCATACAGGGCACACCTGATACCCATCCACTCCAGTGAGACACTGCCAAGTTGAAGGAGAGTCTGTCCCTTTCAAACATTTTTAATATTTAAAGGACTGTCTAATTTCAACATAGAATTAAAGCCGTAACTATCAGATTTCACCCACAATCCATAAAGAGCCATTAATTTACTTAATCTAGATTGATTTGATCTCTAACACAATCCAAGAACAACCTATACAAAAATTTTAATTAAAAAGAAGAAAATGTAACATTTATTATTTATTATTTACTGTTCCATTCATTAGACAATCAATAAGAAAAAAAGGTGTCCTTCTTTCTACATTTTTCATCTTGAAGTAAAATACATGCAAGTTTTTCAGACACGGTCTTAATATTTAGGTCATGTCACAGTGCTGGCGCAGGCACAAGACACCTCAAATGGAAATGAGCCCTATGCTATTTAAGCAAGAGCTTTATTACCTGAGTTGAGGGTCTAATATTTGAGACTTTATTCTACCATTAATATTCCCACTTTATCAATTATGGATCAAAAATAAATTTCCCTCTCCTGTTATTACACATAAAAGAGCAAAAGTGTTTTTACCAGATAAAATTAAATTTAACGTGACTATTTTGACACATTTCAAATTTGAAAAATCTAATATCATGGTCCCGGTATCATATTTAGCTAATATTTCAGTGTCATTAATCATAATCCCGTGCATACATGTGTGCAAGAACGCACACTGCAGATATACATTCTAACATATGCGCACACCCAAACACAAACACAAAAATCTCCAATAGTAGATTTCAACACTTGGCGTTTCTGAAAGCAGCAACCCAATTAGCAGGAACTTGGCTTGTTTAGTTTTATTTAACCAACCTAGGCTTTTTCTCTATTACTACAAGAGCTTAACAGAAGAATTAAGCACCCAAGAAATTTTTTCTGTTCTTTTGGCTTGAAAATAAAGGTCTTAGTCTCTGAAGCTGTAACATATTTGAATTATAAGGTTAAAATTCAGATGTTTAAAAACTCATCTATATACTAGGATCAAATGGAGAGATTTTTTTTTTTCATTTTTACTTTTTACCTGTTTGAAAAGATAAAGTTTTTTTTTTTTTTCATTATAATAAGTGTACTTAATCCCCATCACCTGTTTCTCCTATCCTCTCTAGCCCCACTCTCCTCTGGTAACCATCAGGTTGTTCTCTATAGTTAAGAGTTTGTTTCTTGGCTTGTTTCTTTTTTTCTTCTCAGTTATTTTGTTTCCTAAATTCCACAGATGAATGAGATCATATGGTTTTTGTCTTTCTCTGATTGCTTTATTTTGCTTAGCATAATACTCTCTAACACCATCATATCATTGCAAATAGCAAGATTTCATCCTTTTTTATGGCTGAGTAATATTCCACTATAGTGGAATACACAAACACACACACACACACACATATATATATATAATATATAAAATACTATTTTTTATCCATTTGTCTATGGATGGATACTTGAGCTGCTTATATAGTGTGACTATTGTAAATGGTGTTGCAATAAACAGGAATGTATGTGTCCCTTTTAATTAGTGTGGGTTATTATTATTTTTTTGTGTGGTAATTATCCAGTAGTGTGATTACTAGATCACAAGGTAGTTCTATTTTTACTTTTCTGAGGAAACTCCATACTTCTTTCCAGAGTGGCTGCACCAGTTTGCGTTCCCCACACCAGCACATGAAGGTTCCTTTTCCTCCACATCCTTGCCAATACTTGTTATTTCTTGTGCTGTTGATTCCTCCCATTCTGATAGGTGTCAAACGATACCTCATTGTAGTTTTGATTTGCCTTCCCTGATGATCAGTGATGTTGAGCATATTTTCACGTGTCTGTTGTCCATCTGCATGTCTTCTTTGGGGAAATGTCTATTCATGTTTTCTGGGTGTTGACGTCAAATGGAGAGTTTTTAAAACATTCTGATCAGGAGGTGCTCTGTGAGATGCTGATTAAACAAGAGCGGTGTGGTGTATTAGTCTGGTTTCTCCAGAGAAACGGAAGCTACAGGATGCGTGGGCATATACAGAAAGAGATTCACTATAAGGAATTGGCATGGGCAATAATAGAGGCTGGTGAACCCAAAACCCGCAGTGCGAGCTGGTCTGCGGGAGACCCAGGAGGAAGTGTGCTGCAGCTCAAGTCCAACGGCCACCTGACGGACAATTCCCTCTTGCTCAGGTACATTGAGTGTTTATTCTTTCAACTGACTGAATACATATGACCCCATTACAGAGCTTTGTCTCTTTATTCAAACTGACCAATTTAAATGTTAATCTCATCCAAGAACACCCTCCAAGTTGACACATAAAATTAACCATCACAAATTTACTCCCTGTCAGTTTGCCTCCGATCTGCATCTCCTTAAACGACACTTAACCTCCAAATAAAGGCAATAATAAGATTGTGCTTTCATCTAACATAAACAACTGTAGACCATAACCAAAACACAATCATCCTTTCCACAGGAGAGGGATACGGAGTCTCTGGATGACATTTAGTCTTCCTGATCTCCATAACTTATATATTGGGATATAAAGTTAATGGAACTTAAATATGATGACATTCTGATACTAAGTCAACACATCTTATGTCATATGATAAGAGGATAACAGGAAAGAAAACAAAGATATCTGTGTGTGTGTCTGTGTGTGTACAGTCATACGCACACATACATAAATTTATAAAAGTAAGAAATACTTATGGCAATTATAGTCCTTGTTTCTATAACTGGTCACATGGACATAGTTGGCATTCATAACCCCCTTCCACTACCCATTCTATATTTCCTTTGCACTCTGCAAGCACCTTAGCTGACCTTGGTTTTGGGCCATGTTTAGGCAACCCTAACTTAATTCTTGATGGGAGCAGGCCATTAGTAGTCCTGCTTGCGCTGATTTCTTATAGATTTCCATTGATCTCAATCACAGGGCCTGCTAACACTGAGACACCCTAGGGGGTCTCCTGCATTCCAAGCATATGCTTCCTTACCTGCAATGTGGAGTAGCACTCTGATTTCCCCATGGTGGTCAGGATCAATACCTCAACCAGCACAGGAACTCCTTTCTTTGTCTGTTGATTCTGATGCATGAAGAGTACAAAATGGCCAGGTGGGAAACTTATAGTCTAGTTTAATAAAATCAATGTGTCTCCTGCTGAAAGCAGGCCTCCCTTTGGAACTAAGCCACCAGAGTATAAGAACACAGGAACAAGAAGCAAAAATTTTGGTGGTGGTTTACCAGGGGGTAATAGTGAATGATGCCACTCCCATTTCTATCCCTTGATTTCTGAACCCGGGAGCCCTGGCTGTGGGAGAAATTGAACTAGGACCATACGCTCTTTCAGAGCATACAGTCTCCTGGAAAACCTCATGCCACCCTACAAGGTGTTGGTACCTGGCACTTAACTGAGTTTCCATCATTCTATACAGGAGGCTGCTTCAGTGTGGTGGGGAACATGGTAAGATCAGTGATCCCCATACCCATAAGCATGGGCCCACTTGCTGTGTAGTGACTTCTTTCATCAGAATCTATACTGTATGAAATATCATGATAGTGGATAAGGCACTCTCGGTGCATGAATGTAGAGCATCAATGGTAGTTTTGGCAGAAGCATTGTGTGCAAGAAGGCAGATCTCTATCCAAAGTGAGTGTGCTTATTCCAGTAAGGGCAAAATGCTGCCTGCCCCGTGGTGGAAGTGGTCCAGTGCGATCTATCTGCCACCGAGCTGCCGGAGGAATGGTGTCTGCTAGGAAAATATTATCAGGCCCCCATTCTGTTTCTCCTTTATTCTTATACTATACCACACTCCTCATATTTCTGGCACTTCTGGTCACCAGCTGTGTGGTCTTCTCTCCCCATTCTGTGAGACCAGCTGGATGCTTTACAAGTTAACTCAATTCTAATACTGTCTACCTGGAAATAGTGTCAAATGCCACAGATTAAGGGCTCAGTCCCACAAGACTGTCCCCTAATTTCAGACACCAAATGTAAGTAGTGAGTGCCCAGTCCATCCATAACTTCTGTCTGACTTGACTATAAATTGACCATGACCTCCTCCCCTGGATTCAATCTTTTGCTACAGCAGCTCACAGGATTTAGGGAAACACATTTCCCAGGTTATTAAAGGATATGGTAAGGACACAGATAAGTAGTCAGATGAAGAGATACATAGGGTGAGGTCTGGGAGGGTCCCAAGTGGGGAGCTTCTATCCCTGTGGAATTGGGGTCCATCACCTTCCTGGTGTGGAGGTATTCAGAACCTGGAAGCTCTCTAAACACCATACTATTAGGATTTCTACTGAAGTTTTCTCATGTCAGCATGATCAGTTATTAACTCAATTTCCTCATCCTTCTTTGGACAAATATGTGTGTGTGGCAGGGGCTGGGGGAGGGCAGCAGGATGACCTAGGGTGAGTAAGTTTGAAATGCCAAACTTGCCTTGTCTACTGTAAAGGAATGTATTCAAAGGCTTAGGGAGATTGGAATGTTAGAGTGGATTTGTCATTTAAGACCTACAGACCTACGTGAAAGGACCCAGGGAACAAGTTTTCACCATAACTGTGAGAAATGAATTCCTGAGAGGTGCCTCAGCACCTCTAAAGAGCTCTAGGATTGTTGTTCTCTGTATGTCAGACCTTACAGTGGAAACTGCAGCCACTGAATTGAGATTCCTAAATGCGATTGGGTTAATTGGGTCCTGGGGTGGCAGAGACCGAGTGATGGAACTCAACGACCAAACGCAAGGCAGGCATGGTCCCTGTGAAGGACCATAGAGCCAAAGCAGCAATTAGAAAAGTCTGACCCTCACACTTCAGGCTTGTGTTATTCGAGTGCTAGCTGTATATATTTTCTATTTTCTCACAGTGACCTGTTTGGTCAACATTTCAGCCAACCAACCAACCAAACAACGTTAGAATCTTTCTGATTCTCCAAGCTGCAACAGTAAATACAGAATCTCTCCTACGTGGACCCACATTGGTAAATTTGACCTGATCCAGTTTTAGTTTCCTTCAACCATTAACCCACACACTTAATATTTATAGTCACACTTAATTCTGAGAATTCTGCCTGTATAAATTCATAAACTTAAGTAGTTCCTCCTTATGGGTTGTACTTTGTACCTCACTTTTAGAGTCTTGTTGAGACTTTAGTCAAGTTATAGGTTTAGAAGCAAAAAGGGATGGTAGGGTTGGTTTTCCAACCTGAGGAAAAGCAACATTAGCTTGCAAGGCAGCTGCCTCAGTGGAGGCCATTACAGTTTCCCCAGGCAATGCAGAAGTAGTACCCTGAAGGAGAATCTGCTTCTGATGGCAAAGAAGATGCATCAGAATTTAGGGGGTTAATGTTTCCAGTTTCATCCCGGTCTTCCCCCACATGTCCCTATTCCAACTTCAGGATTCCATTTTTCTCTAACCAATGCCCTCACATTAACAGTTGATACCCTGTGAGGCTAAGAATTAGATAAGCTTCATAAATGAGTTATGGCCATTATGAGATTCTGGGTTTGGTTTTCAATAATCTCTGTCCAGGGGTAACAGAATGGGTCTCTTTCAGGGCAGGCAGAGAAACTTTCAGCTCATGTACTTGGTGGTTGAGTTAGGAATATGAATCCCATGCTTTCCTTTCTTTTCCTTACTTTGTCCAGTGACATTAGGACCAACCAGTCAATTACCTTGTACTCATTAGTTTGACAAAAATGTTTAAAAGTATCATATATAGGTTCACTCAGATCCTAGCTTCTTTTTTTTTTTAACATCTTAATTTAATTTTATTTTTTTCAGATCCTCGCTTCTTATAGGTGTTTGATTAAGAGTATCTATAGGTGACATTTTTGGGTATCTCTATTGTCAGATCATACCATGGACTATCAATTCTCTTTTTACCATTGGAAATAGAGGCATTAGTGTCTTTTATTCTAATCAGAGTCAAAAGTCAATTCCAGAAACCCCAAAATCTATTCAGAAAATATACCTCCAGATTCTATTCCTCTAGAGCCCCTCCCAGTACCTAAATTTGTATTAGTCAGGGCTCTCAAGAGGAAAAGAAGCAATCCCAACACTCTGTGGCCTCTTACATAGAAGAGCCCTCCTGTCCTGATCAGTTCCAAAGATCCCACCTTCTAATATCATCAAGTTGGGGCTTAGGATTTCAACATACAAATTGCGGGGGTGGGCACAGGGACATACACAATCAGACCATAGAATTCTGTTATAGTAACCACAATAGAAGGCAAACCTTAAAGAGCCCTATATTAAAATCTACAAAACAAAATGAAATCCTCCCAAAATAAAATCTGATATGATGAACAATGAATATTTGAAAAAAAAAAAAAACCTGAAATCTAATCACTGTACTATTACCTAAACATGCATTTATTTTCTTCTGTGCATGGATCATGATCAGGAGGGAGGTTTTTGATCTCCCCATCCTCGTTCCCATTGCTACTGCTGCATTTGTCCATTCAGAGCTCCCTAATCACATGCCATTTCTCTCTCCAAGCCTTCTAGCTAGCAATTTTTGTTCTCAAAGATTCAGCTCTGGGGTCAGGGACTTCCTCTCCAGCCCTCATCCTCAAACTCTTCAGTCCTTACAGAAACATCAGCAGGAGGAGGAGAGGAGAGAACAGGGGGTGGGTAGAGGGTACAGATTCGGGGGGAGAAACAGCCTGATCAGGAGGCACCTGGTTTAGTAATGCAAATGTATAGGTAGGAACATGGGTGGGGGGTGAGGGGTCAAGAGCTTCCTTGTGTTGTGCAGAAGACAGCCTCCCCCAAGAGACCTGCCAAGCCAGGCCTTGCCTGTAGTCAGGCCCAAGCCATGACACAAGAGATTCTGGCCTAAGTCAGACTCCTCAGACACCATGATGTTGTCCAAGCATGAGACTCATCTTCCCCCTTCATTTCTTTCACCATCTGCCCCTAAGTGACCAAATGTGTGATCCATACTCCCTCTTAACCATATTCTGGACCAACGTACTTCCTCCCTGTGGCCCATAACCCCAAGCCCCTGAATTTTTGAATTCTTGCAGGAGACTCCCAACAAAAGCTCTGGCTAGGAGTCCTGGTTCCTTACATCTGTCCTCCACATTCCAGACAGCCTGTGCCTCCCTCCAGGACTGAGCTGGACTCTCACTGTTCACTGGATAAATGTCAAAACTCCCCTCCACCCATTTTATGTAGCATCACTTTTCTCTTAACATACTTTCCAGACAAGCCAGAATCTCCCCTCATCTGGGCTTCAGCCACACACATGCAACCCTTTTGTTTGAAAGAGCCAAATTTTTTGTTGTTGTCATGACTTCAGAATGCTGCTTTCTCAGCTTGCAAATGCTCACCCCTCCTTGTCCCCCCAGCCCATCCTGCAGCCAATGTCCACGCTTGCCCTGTCTGCCTCACTCACTTCTGTTCACCTTGAAATATCTATCCAGGTTCTTTCCTTCAAAATGCTGACACCAATACTACCTAACCCTCCCAGGTCATTTGCTCTTCAACTACATGTTTCAGACCCTAAACCAGTGACTCATTTGTCTTTGTTTCTCACCATGACAACAGCCTGGGAGGCCATGCTGCCTCCCTGTGTCTCCCTCCCGAAAGGTCTGCAAGGTCATGTTCAATGAATTGTGATCAAATGGGTGAAGTTAGCAATCATTAATGGTGTTTTGGCTTTCAACATGCATGCAGGTATGAACAGCAAATTGAGTTGACTTAATAAGATAAAATATTAGGTATAGGGTGGAAAGATATTGTGTGTTAAAAGAGAAACTGAGGTATACTAAATATTTTAAGAGTCCATTTGAGCAATAATCAATTCAATTGGGTAGGCATACCATCTCACAGATATCAAGGAGCTCCTGGAAGCTGTCCCAAATGATAGACTTTTATAGACATAAGAAAGCAGGGACAAGGAAGCTGTACTGGCTAAAATGGCAGGTTGCTTACTGCAAGGTTCCTTTCTTTAAGGGACTGCAGGGACCTAATAAGGCAGATGACCTAACTAGTGCTGCTCAGGTGAGTCCTGATCCATCAACGGGCTGAAGATTCCATTTCTGGGAGAGCCAGAACCATGCTTAAATCTTGGTTTGGTGACGTGGGGTTCAGCATAATTGGCTGCATTTGGGGCCTGTTATCTTGTTTTTTTTTGGCAAGTATTTAATAAAAAAGAAGGATTGGAAATTGTAGTGTTTGTATAATCAATGTGTTTTCCAAGCACGTACATGAGTGCTGGAACTCTGTAGCTTGAAAATGCAGGTAGTTTTATTAATGTTTAAAGAATTTTAAGAAGTACTTCAAATAAAATACAAGATTCTTATTTTTTTCCTCCCCCACCCCCTAAAACAGAAATTATGATATATCTCTCGGGGATGAAGGGAAAGATTGTTATCAAGCTCGATGCCTTTCAGGGAATAGAGATGACTATTTATTTCAGAAAAAAATCTAAAACCTGACTTTTCTGGTCACCAGGCAGTGTGCTAAAAATGTTTAGTTATCAGAATGTGGAAAACCAGAAAATATGTGTACAGGCTGGTGCTTTAAACTGACGTGAGTGCAGAGAGACAAGTAACTGAGAAGGATCTATAGGTTTCCAAGGTGCAGTCAGTGAAAATGAATTCAAGCCGGGCTCTGCAGCCAGGGTCCAAATCAAGCAGCAGACATACATTTCACCTGCAGAGAAGGTCTGGAAGCCAGGATTAAGCTCAGGAAAGAGTGATGTGATACTTCTCCAGCAACAAATCTCACAGAGAGCTCTATGATTTTTGTAATTCCAAATAACATAAACTTTCTACCCATGGTAAAGCTAAAATATTTCAAAATTTAGTACATTCACCCGATTCATAGTTTCCTTTCACAGGGCTGCTTCACAAAACTGGTGAATAAATGCAACATTTCCAAAACACAGGAATCCAGCATGGAATTGGAAATTTTTTTGGTGAAAGGATGTGGGGAAACATCACGGTGTGTGCTATATGGCTGTGGAAACTGATCCAAAGTGGTTACATTTCTTGAGCCTCTCATTCCTCAAAAATGGAATTTTGGTTTTTGGAAAGAAAGCACTTCTAAAGTAGTCTCTCGGATTTATGTCTAATAGCACTATCATTGAAATGATATTCAAATAACTTTCCAGATACTTTCTGTACTTCTAAGACCTCAGAGTTGTAAGTATTGTTGAACCTCTAAGACCTCAGAGTTGTCAGTATTGTTGAACTTCTAAGACCTCAGAGTTGTTAGTATTGTTGATGGTCACCCTGTGTTTAAATTCATCTAACATCTTCTCCGGTAGTGCCCAGCTGAGTAGGAATCTGTGGTTACCGACACCTCCCTTACAAAGAATGTATGATCTCTCAGAAGGGTGTTCTCAATGTCCTGTGTTCGTCAAAGCATTTGTGCAGGATGGTCAACACACAGAGATCCTGATTATACCCCCAAGCCGGCAGAATATCCAGAGCATACCCAGGAGAGGAGCCTGGGATGAATACCGTTGCTTACCCTCCATCTGTGACTCTGGTGTACACCCTTGATGGTGAACTGGTGTGTTTTATCACAGGAGTATTACAGTAACCTAGACAGTGTTGATGTGTGACTGCACCTGTATTTGTTTCGAAGAAATAAGGGATACGTGTTCACTTACACAGTATAAGCTCTTTGATACTGAGACATAACGAACAGTCTAGGAAGGACCCAGACACTGCGCTTCTGACCCTCGTGGTCTTCCGAGGCTGTTCTCATCATCATAATGCCATAGGCAAGAATTAAAGTGATTTCATTCACTCAGAAAATTTGAAATGTTGAATTATTTTTTTACAAAAATACTGGAGAAGTCACTCAAGAGTTCAGGAATAAGGCAGGTTGGAAACAGAAAAGGTTGTGGACGTGAAATTAGGCTACTTGTTCACACAGGCAGTTTTTGCTGAGTGTCAAGAATGTGCCCAGCAACGTGTGAGTTACTGTGGACCGAGAAGGAGCAAGAATGAGAGGCTCTCGGGCGCCTGGGTGGCTCAGTGGGTGAAGCCTCTGCCTTCAGCTCAGGTCATGATCCCAGGATCCTGGGATTGAGCCCCGCATCGGGCTCTCTGCTCAGCAGGGAGTCTGCTTCCCCCTCTCGCTCTGCCTTCGTCTCTGCCTACTTGTGATCTCTGTCAAATAAATAAATAAAATCTTAAAAAAAAAAAAAAGAGAGGCTCTCTGCCTGCACGGAGACTGAGTCCCTAAAAGGGAAGCAGGTGATGTGCCGGTAAGCACACATGGGTGGGGATAGGTGTAAGTCATGACAACACTGTAAGGGGTTAAACCAATGTGGTGTGGTAGAGAGTGACGGGGGCGAGGCCATGGGTTTCTGTCAGCGAGCACTCAAGGAGGTGCCTCTGAGGCAACGGTGATGAGGAGGACCCCAAGCAATGTGGGAAGGCTGTCTGGGCAGAAAAAATAGGAAAACAGAAAGAAGACAGAGTAGTGGAGGAGTGTGAAAGTGGGGGAGAGCAGGAGATGAGGTCAGAGCGAGGCAGGGACCAGGTCGTGCACCCTTTACTCCATTCTCAGTGTGAAGGGAAGCATTACAACTTAGTTTTACACTCAGTTCTAGAGTGGGTTGTGGATTCCAGCATGGGGGCATAGTGTAAGTAGAAAAACCACTTAGTGACTGCTCACTGGTTCACAGGAGTAGTAGTGGCTTAGATTGACCTTGATGGTACTAGGAGCAGAAAAAATCCACAAGTCTCACTGACTGGGTTGGAGAAGTAGAAGAAGTTGTAATACCAACTTTGAACGTCAGTAACCTCAAGGTCATTATTATTTGATGCATGTTTCTCTAGTTATCCATTTTCATCCATTGTCCTACATGTTTATAATGATTGATATTAATTTTTTTGACAAATGCAACTTATCACAACTTTTTTTATACTTTTTAAAACTTTTACCTAACTCAACATGTATGTAAAGCATTATTGGACCTAATAAGCTATAATCCTATAAGTAATGATTAAATCTAATTAAATTTATGAAATTTATACAATCCTAAGAAATTTCCCATATTTTATGTCATTATTGAGTATGTGGAGGAATTTATTAATATTATTTATAGCATAGTGAGAGAAAACACTTATATGTTCATCAAAGAAGCCTAACAGTAAATGATTATTTAACATAAATTTGTTTTGAAATCCAAAGTAGCTACTCAAATGAGTCATAAATGTGAAATTAATTTGGAGAAGTTTCAAAGTTGGACCAGGTGGTTCTAAAGGGGTACTTCAATCATCCAGACTTGGATTATCAAAATACCTGATTGTGACGTGAAGTGGAGACAACTTATTTTGCACTGTGCAAATGACTACATCTAAGAGTATGGCATTTTGATCGCTACCAGAAAATCAGTGAGTCAGGGGAGCAGTTGGGAGAAGCAGTTGTGTGGTGGTATGTATGTGAGAGAAAAACCACTTACAATGCCGATTTTATGTTTGCCTCATTATGCTTTTCTCCACACAATTAATTCAAGCTTACTATAATCCATATTCTTGCCACTGAAAGAAAATATATACATTTTTGATATTTTGAGATACCACTTTCCAAAAACGTATTTTGCCTAGATTTCCTTTTTTTATTCTTCTTGGTGGTGGTGGACAGTTGGGGAGATGACACTGTTGTATCCTTGTATACATAAATTTGAACCAGATTTGTTTTTATTTTTTTTATTTTGTTTACCTATGATAAGAATTTTCATGTTGTTAAATTTCTTTGAAAGTATTATTTGTATATGATCTGAAATATTCCATCTATGTAGCTCTAAAAAATTACTTAACAATATTTTTTCCAATGTTGGAAGCCTGTGATATTTATGCACACACACACATATCACCCATACATATATAACAGTACACACACTCACATGTGTCTGAGTGTGTGTATCTTTTTTCCTTATTTTTTTTTCTTTAAATTCCATAGAAAGAATGAACACTGACTCAGTGTCTTAAATAATTTTGATTAATATTTTTTTAATATGATATTCCAAAGTAACTTCAACATTGAGGTAAGGAAAAAACCTCCAGATAATCATTACATTTCAGAATGTAATAAGACACAGATAAAATTCCAAGTAATAAAGTCAATAGCCTCAGGGCAGCCTGGAGATCTTTCAAAATACACACATATACTTCTGAAAATATAACGTGAAGGTAAGAAAAATATCTAAAATACATTTTTAAAAAGGAAATCATAAATACATTGAATGAAATATTACTCAATAAAGGAAAATAAGAGAGTGTACAAAAAGTGATAGATCATATGTGAATTACAGTTATCTCATGGGTCAAAAATCACTCTATAAGATCCTTGTGAATTGTCAAAATATCAGAGCCCTCCCTACACTGAATTTCCATAATATCAGAGGCTTCCTGCTGATGTCCAATGTGTTGGTCTGTCTTGTTCCTTGTGCTGGATCTTTTCCTCTGGACCAGAGCTCTGGACAACCCATGGTTTTCAACTTATTTGTCTTCAGGCTCAATCTCACCTGACTTTGGATTACAACTTTCCTTTCTCCTATAGCTGCGCCATAGATCAGGTCTCCAAAATTTACCTCCATCCAGATCAGCATCTTAGGCCTCACTCATCTTGGAGAGGTTTTAGGAGGAGAACAAATAGAAGTATAGTATCAAAAATAAAATATAAAAACGTCTAGGAAGCACCACCAGCAGTGTGGCAAAATGAAAGGTTCTATGGACCCAGTCCACAGTAAGACAGCTAAACATTATAGGAAAATACATATTTGGAAATGACCCTAAGGGTATACAACAAAAGAAGAAACATTTATTCAAAAATATATACTAAAAATCAATAACAATATTCTGTGGCATTTGTGGCACAACCCACTCCTTCTCTCTACCCCAGTTTAGCATGATGGAAACTCTACTCCAGATGGATGCAATGAAGAACATTCCAGGTTGGAAGGTTGCAGTATCTCCCAGAAGGGACAGGGTGTCAGCATTTGTCACACAACTGTGGCTACCTGCAGTAGAAGCTAAGTTCTGGGTGAGAGGCTGAGGATGAGTGAGAGATGGGGCTTCCTTCTCCCTAGCTCCTACTCATATGATAGAGAATTTACTTGGAGTGCACTAAGAATACTGGGGATGGGATTATTGACATCCCAGCTCATCAGGTGAGGAATCCATGCTGGGAGAGGAAAACCAAGAAGACCTGAGGCTATAACTCTCCCCACCGCACCACTCACAGCATTTCCAAAGCAGGGGTGTAACACAGAAGCATCACACTGTCCCCATCCCCAGCTCCAGACCCTGGGCTTATATGTTGCTTGGGAGGAGAAACAGGCCATAAAAACAGAGCTCCAAATTTCTTCCCAAAGGAACTTACTCCCTTTGAGACAAAATGGAAGAATCTCAAACTTAGGGACACACTCAAGATCAATGGAGGCTATGATTAATAGCAGTTGAGAGGATACTGGTAGACTCATTAGACTTACGAACTAAATTGTAGGGCACAAGTTTACCGGAAATGACCTTGGAAAGACAATGAATAGCCCCTCTGGGGGTTCTCGACACTGATGGAAAAATCTATCCCTCTAAAAGAAAGAGTTCCGTGTAGGGAATAATTTGTGCCACAAAATACTGTTGAGAACAGTAAAGCAATCCACCAGCAATTAATGAAGTTTAAGAGATGGAAGACAGAGTCAGAGAAAAGCTACCCAAACTCTTCCTCCAAGGGTGACTGTGCCTGTGCCCAAGGCAGCAGCCACCAAGGGAAAATATCAAGATGTTCACACTGTGAGGATAAAGGAGGAAGAACTGACTTTGTGAGCAGAAAGAGTTAAGAGTCCCTGGAAAAAGAAAGACAGACATAACTTTCCTGACATAAGAAAAGTCTGTCTCATGAAAGAGTATAAGAATAAATAGCCACTACCAGGCCTGGAGACAGCCTAATCCTATTGGAGACAATAAATCAGCGATAATATTCCAGTGTTGATTCCCAAGTGAAGTCTGACCTGATGCACACTCTTGAGCTATCTTTGCAGGATCTATTCCTCTCTGAGCACTCAGACACTGGACCAGATCCTCATGACTTTGACCTGGACTCAGTAACTTTAAGATGACTTTTGTCCCAATTCCAACCTGTATCCTCTTTTGTGTAAGTCCCTTTCCAAATCTGAATACACCCTGAGTTTAAAACATCCCCAATTTTGTTGTTCAGGAAGACACTGTTTTGGGAAAGATCCCCAGTGTTCTCCTTTACTTGTTTCAAGTAAAACTCTTCCTTTTCCTATTCTTTGGCTCAGTTGTCTTTTGGCTTCACACCCACCAAGAGGTGAACCCACAAGAAAAAACTTCACTGAAATAATGCAGCCACTCACTAAATAAAGAAATAACAATAATAAATCCTGAGGGGAGCAGTATCCAGAATTGCTATGATATATTATCAAAAATGTTCACTTTCTAACAAAAACTTGTGGGATACGTAAAGATACAGAAACGTCTGACCTATACATAGTTCAAAAAACAGACAACAGAAACTACCGGTGAGAGCAGCCAGATATCAGTTTTAACAGAAAAATACTTCAAAGTAACCAGTATAAATATATTCAAAGAACTAAAGAAAGCCATGCTTAACAAAGAAAAGGAACTTTTAATGATGACCATGATTCATCAAATAGGGATAATCAATATAGAGATAGAAAATTATAAACAAGAAATTCTGGATTGAAATTATTATAATTTTATAATAATATTATAATAAAATATTATAATTGAAAATTATAATAATTAACTGAAAAATTCACTAGTTAGGTCTGTTGGTATATTTGAACTGGTGGAAGAAAGAAATAGTAAATTTAAAGATAAATTGATAGATATCATGTAACCTAATGGATGAAGAACAAAAAAAATGAAAAGAAATGAACAGAGCCTCAGAAGAAAGTAAGATCCCATCAAGGGCACCACAATATGCAAAGTGGGAGTATCAAAACAGAGGAGGGAGAAAAGTGCAGAAAAATATTGGAAGAACTAATAGTTTAAAAACTTGCTAAATTGATGGTAAACATGGATCTACACATTCAAGAAGTTTAACAGACTCCAACTGGAATAGGTTCAAAGAGATGCACTACAGACATATCACATGAAAAACACCAAAAGATAATGACTAAGACAAAATCTTGAAAGTCCTAAAAGAAAATGACTCATCACTTATGAGAGAACCACAATAAGAGTAAAAACACAAGTCCTTCTCAGAACAACAAAGATCAAAAGGCAGCAGGACACATGTACTCAAAGTGCTTAAAGAACAAAATAAATGCCAACCCACAAACCAAGCTATCTTTTAAATTAGAAGTCCAGGTAAAAGTGCTCCCAGATAACTAAAAATGGAGACAATTTTGTGAGCAGTCATACTTTACAAGATAAACTAAATGGAGTTCTTCAGGATCAAAGTGACTCCTGATATCAATTTGAACCCACATGAAAAAACAAAGAGCAGTGATAAAGTTAATTATGTAATTAAAAAAGATAGTATAAATGCATATTTCTTCTCTGTTCTTCTCTTAACTAATTTCAAAAGCAATTATATAAAACAATATGTGTGTAATTTTATTTTTCAGCCCATAACAGTTAGAGAATAACATATTTGCTGAAAACAGCATAAAGGAGTTTGCAGGAGCAAAGCTGTTGGGGCGACGTAAGTGACTCCAGATGGTAACTGGAATCTACAGAAACAAGTGAAGAGAACCAGAAGTGCTAAATAAGAATGTTAATATAACAAAACCTATAAATATATACTTGTTCTCTCTTTTTCTTTCAACTTCTTTAGAAGACAGGCAATTACATAAGGTAATAATTACAACAAGATATGTTTTGGTTTGTGACATATGCAGTTGTAGTATATATAATAATAAGCCCATAAAGGAGAAAAAGTGAACATGTAAGAATAATGTGTCCATATCTCACTGGACTTTAGTTGGTGTAAGTCTGAAACATCTGAAAAGTAAAGGTATGTGTGGCAAAGCCCAAAGGAATCCACTAAGGAAATAACTAAAAAATACGTAGATAGTGAAAAAAAAATTGGCAATTAAATTTAAATATTATATTAGAAAATATACACTTAATGCAAAATCATGCAGTAAATGAACAGAGGAACAAAAAAGCATGAGATGTAGAAAGCAAGAAGTAAAATGGTAAGTCCAAATATCCAACCAAATTAACAAGTAATTGAATGTGAATGAATTAAATAATCCAATAAAAAGGCAGAACCTATCAGACTGGATACAGAAATAAACAAGCAAGATCCAAATGTACACTATCTACAGGGGACTTATTCTTGAATCAAAAATACAAAGATATTTAAAGTGAAATGATAGGGGCACCTGGGAGGCTGAGTTGTTGAGCACCTGCCTTTGGCTAGGATCATGATCCCAGGGTCCTGGGACCCAGCCCCACATTGGGCTCCCTGTTCAACAGAAGGCCTGCTTTCCCTCTCCCACTCCCTCTGCTTGTGTTCCTGTTGCTCTTACTCTCTCTCTCTGTCAAATAAAAAAAATAAAATCTGTAAAAAAAAATAAAATGAAATAAAGTGAAATGATAGGGGAAAAAGTCATGCAAATAGCAACCATGAGAAATCTGGAGTAGCTACATGAGTATTAGGACAACATAGATATTAAAACAGAAACAAAGAGAGAACTTGAAACTTCAACAATAACAATTAGAGCCTCAATACCTCACTTTCAATCACAGATAGACAAGTGGGCAGGATTTCAATGAGTTCACACAATAAACGAGCTTGACCCAATGTATGCCTACAGAACAATGCACCCAATCCATACAGAATACATATTCCTCTCACCTACACATGGGACTTTCTTCTGGATAGAATGAACTAGGCCATAAAACAAATCTCAATACATTTAAAAGACTTGACACAATACAAAGTAGATTCTTCTGACCACAATGTAATAAAATTAGCACTCAATCTCAGAAAGAAATTTAGGAAATTAACAAAAATGTGGATGAGGAAGAGCACACTGCTAAATAACCAATCACTCAGAAAAGAAATTGGAGAGGAAATTAGAAAATTGGAGATGGACAAAAATAAAAGTGCAATACATTACAACTTATGAGATATAGCTAAAGCAGTACTTAGAGGTTAACATATAGCTGTCACATATACCTTACATTAAAAAAAGTTGGGGGGGAGCACCTGGGTGGCTCAGTGAGTTAAGCCTCTGACTTCAGCTCAGGTCATGATCTCAGGGTCCATTGGGTTCCCTGCTCAGCGGGGAACCTGCTTCTCCCTCTCCCTCTGCCTGCCTCTCTGCCTACTTGTTATCTCTCTCTGTGTCAAATAAATAAATAAAATCTTAAAAAAAATGAGATTTCAAATCAATAACCTAAACTTCTACTGGAAAAACAAAAACAAACTAAACTTAAAGCAAGTTGAAGGAGAAAATACCAAGGATTCAAGTGGAAATGTAATGAAATAAAAAGCAGAAATATAAAGAGAAATTTGATGAAACAACAATCTAGTTCTCTGAAAAGGTTAACAAACTGGGGGGCCTGGGGGGCTCAGCCAGTTAAGCATCTGCCTTTGGCTCAGTTCATGATCCCAGGGTCCTGGAATTGAGTCTTGCATCAGGCTCCCTGCAGAGGGTCTGGTTCTCTCTTTGCCCCTCCCCCCTTCATTCTCTCAATCTCTCTCATTCTTTCTCTCTCAAATAAATAAAATATTAAAAAAAGAAAAGATCAACAAACAGTAAAATCCTTATTTGGTTAAGATTAACATTGCCAGAAAGAGAGAAAAGAAAAAAAAAAAAAAAGAAGAGGTAAATTCCTACCATTGGTAATAAAAGTGAAGACATAAATGCCTGACCTTGTAGAAATAAAAGTGGTTCTAAGGCAATGCTATGAACAATTGCATGCTAACATATTAGGTAACACGATGAAATGACAAATTCCTGGGGCATCTGGGTGGCTCAAGTCGGTCAAGCCTCCGATTCTTGATCTCAGCTCAGGTCTTGATCTCAGGGTCCTGAGTTCAAGCCCCATGTTGGAGTCCATGCTGGGTGTGGAGCCTACTTAAAAAAAAAAAAAAGACAAATTTCTAGAGAGGCACAAACTACAAAAACAAATTCAAGAATAAATAGAAAATGTTAATACACCTATAAGAGATAGAGTAATTAGTATAATTAAATTAGTAAATTATAATATAATATCAGATATAATATATATAATATGTATTATATAATATATAATAATATAATATATAATATAATTAATTATAATTATAATTATAATTATATTAGTAAACAAACAACTGTCCACCAAGGAAAAGTCCAAGATGGCTTCACTAGTACCAATACCAATTCTTCACAAACACTTCCAAAAAAAATGGAAGAGGAGGGAACACTGTCAGTTCATTCTGTGAGGATCGTATTACCCCAACCCTAAAATCACACCAAGATATCACAAGAACACTACCTACAAATAGCTCTTGATAATAGGGTGCAAAAACCTCAATAACACTGGCCAATTAAATCCCATGATAGATGAAGATTGTAGATCATAACCAAGGGGGATTAATCCTGAGAACACTAATATGTTCTAAAACCCAAAGTCAATTAATTTAAAATACCACGTCAACAAAATAAATGCCCCATACCACATGATCTAAGTCTTTCTTGCCTTAGTGTAGTTGGTTTCAAAACCTGGAGTGGGCCCAGCCCTAGAGAGTTGAATAAATAAATGTAAAGATGTTAGGAGAACATAATACATAGATTCTCACCCTAATACTGGAGTACATATCTCTCCATCTACCAATCTTCCTCTAAATGAGTGTGGTCAAAGGCAGAGCATAGGCCTAGAAGACAGTGAACCTCCATTATTCAAATGCTTTTATCTTTGTTTTGCATTACCTTTATGTTTTTGAAAGTATTATTTTTTTCTTAAATATGAACCCCTCCCTCAACATATCATGATCATTTACCGCTTTGTTAAATGACATTTTAGTGTCCAATTTATGTTCTTTGTATTCATGATTGCCAGTTTACTTTCCAAAATTCATGATATTAATTCAAAATTACATTGCAGATTTCCTCTACAATGAGTATATTTCTAATATAAAACTTTTTTTTCAAAACCATGCCCCTAAATAAGGCCTCTTCATGTCTTAATAATGTTTCTTATATGCTATATGTTCAGGCAAATGTCTTCATGCCAACTCCTTGGTTCAACATAATTGCTTATTTTAGGTATATGGCCTTCTGCTCTTTCTTATTCTCTGAACTGAAGCTTCTAGACACATTATACAGATAATTGGGGATTTTGTATACATGGGTTTGTAGCAGGTTAGGGGATTAATTAGGGTGTTCTGCTGGGTGACATTGTCGTATGCATGTTTCCTGGGTAGTTTTAGACAGAATTGTTAAAGGGGGCTGCATTCATTTTCTCAGATGTATCACCTTCTGGGACTTTCTGGAAACTCTGAAACATTAAGAGGTGAGATGAACGTCACATGGGGATAGTGATGGATAAGGGACTTCACTGTAACCCTTGTTGTATAGAGATATGTATAGCATATCTATGACCACTGACCAGTGAGACTCAAAATAGTGTTAGAATGCAGACTCTATCACTACAGAAAAGTGTGTAAGCATGCGTGATCACCAAGTAGATGACCAGAGCAGCAAAGCCACATTCAGCTTAGATAATAGAAGTTTATGATCCACACATACCTAGAATGGAAGAGGCAGCCAGCACCTGGGTTTGGAGTTATACCTCCTGGGCTGGTTCCCTACTCCTGCCAAATGCCAGCTGATCCCTGAATAACCCACCTACCCTCTCTCCACCTGAGACTTCACATACCTTCAGTTTGGATAGTGATTGTACCCATTTCTTAGAGCCAAGAGGAGCTAATTCATCTGAGATGCTCTAAGCAGGGAACATAGAAAGTGGTAAAGCCTCAATTAAAATCATTTTTATTTTTATAGTGTTTAGTTCTGATAGCTGCACATCCAAAAAGAAAGAAAGGCTTCAGCAACTGTTAGAAACTTTCAAGTTAATGGTAAGATATGCACAAATAAAAAAATGCTTTCCAACTCTCATTAAAAGGGGCAACTTGGCAGTGGTCCTAGAAATGAAAGAGTAGGACAGCATGTTACAGTACAGAGAGAAACTTTCAAGTAAATACCTACATAAGTAAAAAGAGATTTAGACTGCAAGCCCTTGGCTGCAAACCCTCAGTACTCTGAATATAGGAAGCTTTAATGTGAATAAGAACTGATACCAAATCCTTCCTTCTGTCAACTTCCAACATCATGACAGAAGGGATAGATGTCAAGAAACACTCTGAGTCATTTATAAACCAGAGATGGGAGGGCGTACTGCAAAATGCAAGGTTGAACAAATGAAAGGAAATTAAAAATCAATAGCAGACACAAAATAAAAGCAGAATTGGCACTTCTGAAATGTGATTCAGCAATGTGGCAGACAAATCCAAGGCAGTCTCCAAAAATGAAGAAGAAAGAAGGGGCAAAGCTATTAAAACAATAAAAAACAAAAGATGGCATGCATTCAGGAAGGGGACTAGTGCTCCAGCTTGAGAACTGAAGATCCCAATCAGAAAACAAGTAGTGGATGAAAACAATACCTAAAGAAGTGCTTGAAGAATGGAGTCTGGAAAATAAAACTCAGAAGACATACTTATGAATGTTCGAAATACTCTCTTGCCTAAAATTCAGAAGACTAATTAAGCTACATTATTGAAAACAATATAAATACTGATGTGATAATTTATTATGGTGGTAAAAAATAAAGCAGGTAAATATAAATAAATGGAAAATTTATCTTCCTCCAGAAGTATGCTATAAAAATGCTGGATGTTTTTGAGCTTCTTTTCAATCTTTTTTATAAGGCACCACAATATTTCACTCTGTCTTTGTGTCAAATTATTCTCTGTGGCTGTCTGTTGATTTCTTTGTGACACGCCATCGTGTTATTGACATATATGAAGTATGCATGTACCTAAACCTTCTTCTTTCCTAACTTGTGTGGTTCACTTTTATAGAGCTGATTTAGGGACCCATATTTAATATTCTGGATACCTAATTTTATTTCTATTGATAGATATTTATAGACTGCTCAAGTCAACTTCTCTGATCCATGCTGGTCCTGTGGAATTCAATAACATTTACCAACATTTGCAGAAATGCAAAAAGGACGACACCTGAACTAGCTATGGTGTCTTTACCTGTGGCTGCAGAGATTGCCATGGAACTGTGTTTTAAAAGTTTCACACTTACAGGGTATGCATGAAAAAAATCAGTCCAAAAATCTGGCACAAATTACATAAAACAGTGCTCCAGAAATCCTTGAGGAACCTGCAATTTCATTTTTAGAATATAGTCATTTTTGACAGTGATACTGAAGCCTCGATATGTAATTGTTGAAGGCAAATGCACTGAACACAAGCACGCACACATACATGAACACACACAGACAACACGCGTACACATGCACACACACAGAAATATACACACACAACCACATACTCATATAACACAAAGGAACATAAAGAATAAAATTAATTGAACCATATTTTTCAACTCTGAAAAGGGATGGTATAATAAAGGGCATTTTTCCCCTACTTTTCTTTAATGTTGGGTTATCATTAGCTACAAATGTCAAAACTCACACAAATGTGTTTTCTTTAATATAGTGATTAGTCCCAAATTCCACCTATATCAGAGCCATACATCTCATTTCCAAAATTATTAATCAGATTTACATATCATAGATAAAAGGTGTTTTGATTATCTTCCAAAGGTGTGCTTGGTGGGACTTTCTGAAAAGGAACCAGATGCATCACCGGGTTTGCAATTGCTTAGGCTGAAAGGAAGCTCTCTTTGATAAATTTAATCACATAATTTATGCTTAACACTTCAGTAGTTGCTATGGAGACTTCAGAATCATTTCATATGTTAAATATAGTATTCTTTTACTTGTATCTAATTTGCATTTTAAAGACCTAATGTCTATCATTTCTCCACAAGTAACTTCTGTGTTGGTAGCTTGCTTTTAAGTGCTTTATCTGACATGTTTTTAATGTAGTCTACAATTTGGGTGTACCAAAACTGATTTTACATGAAATACCTTTTCTAAATTACCCTTAGAAGGATTTACATTTTCATTTAATTTTTTAAAGTAGTGGATCATTTTCAATATTCAAAAAAGTGAAGCATTATTATTATTAATCAAATATCCAATGATTTAATTTTAATTCCAATCCCATTATAGTCAACATAATGACACAGACAAATTGATAAAGCAGAAGGATCACCACATTTGCAGAAAGATGACAAAGCTTCTGTCTTTTCTCCACTAGTAACAGGTGGATGTGCTCTTAGCTCTTCTGCGAGCTTCAGTTTACTCAGTGATCAAGTGGGGATAACTCTTCTCATCCCAAGCCCACAAACATTTTGGACACCCCAAACTGCAGACACAAAACACACTTCTAATGTGAAAATAAAATGCAAGCGTTACTTGTTATATCCTTCCCCAATATTTAAGTAGAAAGAAGCTCATATGCATTTTTTTTTTTAAAGGAAGAAACAGGGAGGCCAAATGAAATGCTGGACGCCTCCTGCATTGCAAGTTCTTGGGGCCTGGTTTACACTGATGTGTGATATTTGAGTCAAGAGCTCAGAGATTCTGTTTCATCATAAAGTGGTATTTTGGGGGTTTTTTGTATTTTTGGTTTTCTTCCCCTACCACAGTTGTAACTTTAAGTGCTAACACACTGGGATGTCTTGCTGAGTTTTAAAATACTTTATATTTATACTACAGAGAAATGGGCCATAAGAGGTTTTCAAGCAAAGCACATACCCTCTAAATCAAAAAGAAATAGTAGTAAGAGAAAGAATGGCATATTCTGAAAGTCACAAAGATTTGATATTAATGCTTAAGCAAATATATAGTACACCTTGAAAACTGTTTTTAATTATGATTTTGCTTCCTTCTTAACGCATAACTGGTCACCATATTTGAGATTTAAAAGAAGTGATATATGTCTTTTTTGAGTAAGATTTTTCTAAATAAATGTTGATTTGACTTCATGAACCTTCCTGTCCCTTCCAATACATTGTTCCCAATTAAAAAGAGAGAAAGTTCATCTTGTATGATTGAAATCTGTCCCCTTTGACTGGAAAGCTCTAGAAACCTACTGGACAGATAGTGCCTATAGGTAACAATACTCTAGCTCAGGCTGACAGCAAGAGCCTTGGCAGATCTCCTTCGCACAAGTTTTGCCATGAGATTTTGTACATGGAGACTTGACTTTGAGCAGGCATTTAGAGCCTCAAGGCTCATGGAAGATTAATACCAGTTTTAAGATAATGTCATTGACATCATAACCATTCTTTAATGTTTGTCAATATAGTAAAATAAAATGTTGGAGTTTCACTGTAAGGTGTGATGGAATAAACACATTGCATCTCTCAAAGAATGCAGTTATAAAACCTGAAGAGGGGGGCAGCTGGGTGGCTCAGTTGGTTAAATGTTTACATTAGGCTCAGGATCCCAGGGTCCTGGGATGGAGCCCAGCATCAGGCTCTCTGCTCAGTGGAGAGTCTCCTTCTCCCACTATCCCTCCCCCTGCTTATGCTCCTTCTTCCTCTCTCTCTCTCAAATAAATACATAAAATCTTAAAAAACAAAAAACAAAAAAACAAAAAACTGAAGTAATGCAAAGAGCAGATATCTTGGGATTCGAAATTAAATAACAGCAGATTGATTAAAGAAAAACACCAGAATTCAAACCAACTACCTCAATGACCTGAGTTTCCTGTTTATTTTATTTATTTTTTTTTCCTCTAGTGACACCCCTGGACTGGTATCAACATAGCCCCAAACCTTAGAAGGAGACACAAGGATGTAGACAGAGAGCCCTGTAGTTCTGTCTTAGAGAGATAAAGGGAAGTCCTAATGCTCCAATATAGACTGAAAATCCCTGCTGCTTTTGTTTCCTTTTACTCTTTTCTATCTGGGCACTCTCCCCATTCATCCCTGGGGCAGCAGCAGCCACAGGATCCACAGAGTCCAGGTGGAGCTGAACTTTCCTCTCAAATCAGAAAAAAATAAATATGGAAAACTTTCATTATTTTTATTTCTCTCTCTCTCTATCCTTCGCTCACTTGTTTCTAGATGCAGACAGAGTTACAACATTGTGAAGCAGAGAGTCATTAAAGGCCCAGCTTTCTGGATGGAGAATTGAAAAGGGAAAGCGTTGACAACTGTGAAGTATTGAAGAGATGACTGAAGAAAGAGCTGAAGAAAACAACCTCATAAAGTTGCTTATGAGCTGGGCTTACTCATGTGCAGACTTGTTCCTACCTGGCATTCCAAAAAAATTGAGATCAGAAATAAAAGAGAGCACCCAAGGCCCAGACTGGACAAGCGTGGCACACAGATCCAGCTGGTCAAAATAGCACTTGCAAATAACTTAAAAACAAATGACCCTGGAACCTCAAACCACAGAGTGCAGGTTAGAACTTAACAACCTCAACCTCACCAAGTGATTGTTTGACTACCCGCTAAAAAAAATCAATACTCTCCATAAGGTTTAAAGATTTATACTATAGTAATAAATGCCAAGATACAACCCCAGACCATTTAGTATCTGAAGAAAAAAGGATTATGTCAACTTACAGAGAAAAAGGCTTTTACAAGATGTTAGTAACAAGAGGACACAGATGTCAGAATTCTCTAACAAAGACCAAAAGCAGGGATTATAAAAATGCTCAAACAAGTAACTGCAAACAATTTTGAAAAAAATATATAAAAAAGAAAGGCTGTGACAAAGGAATAGAAAATGGAATGATGAACCAAATAAAAAATTGGGAACTGAAAGGTATAATGATGAAGAAAAAGGAGGAGAAGGAAAAAGAGGAGGAGAAAATGCAGAAGGACTGATATATTGAGTGGGCAGGACAGCAGCATGGAAACAACAGAGGAAAGAACCAGTGAAAAAAAAGACAGATGAATAGAAATGAATCCTCTGAGCCACAGAGTGAACATGATTTTTAAAAATGGGTAGAGCATCAAAGACATGTGGATCAATAAAAATGTCAAACCTCATGTCAGGAGAGGGGTCTGAACCCCTGATCAGCCAACTCCTCCTTGCTGTACTTGTCCACTTACCACAGAAACTGGGAAAGAGAGCACCAAAAGATGCCAAGCAGATCAGAGGATGCAAACATGTCCTCCCTTGCCCCCATGTCTGGCAATAGCAAATTCAGCAGGTAGTCAGTTCACAAAGAATAAGTATAGGCTGCATGATTAATTTTCAAATACGTCACCTTTGCAATGCCACAGTTAGGAGATTTTTTTTTTAAGTTTTTATTTTACTTCCAGTTAGTTAACATACACTATTATATTAGTTTCAGGTGTACAATCTAGTGATACGTAAAATTTTCCCTGAATATGATAAGACTATAAAAAATTTTTTATTGCCTGCAATGAAACCGTCACATGCCTACTATCTTCTCATAATGACAGTCTCTTTCTTTCCTTGAAACAGAGTGGAACAATACCCTAGATAGCTAACGTGCTGAAAAATCAAGAGTGGACCTAAAGAATAGTAGGCTGGAGGCAGGAGACATCTGCATACCAGCCAGTGTGGTGGGGTGGGGAGAGAGAGCCTCTGTGGACATTCCAGAGCAAGTGAGGACATGGGAAGGGTCCAATGGGAAGTTCCCCCTCTCTATTCTTTTAAAATCTATGTGGTATGCTGCCTAAAACCTCATCTCCAACTCCTATGGGAGTTTCTGTAGGTAGATTTTCATAGTTCATGCTATAGGGAACTGTGTGCTACTTAACAGAGACTAGGATGAACAGAGAGGCCACGTGGAAGCCAAAGAAGTCTGGACTTTGCCCTCAGTTTGACTGAGAAATTAATGGAAACCCTTGGTCTCCAGAGGAGGAGACCCTTTGATGCTACTGTCAAAGTCAAAGCTGTTTCCATAATGCTGTGAAGACATTACTGGTCTTTTTCACTCCTGTGTTGTCATGAGAATTCAGTAGAGATTTCCTGACGCTCTGTGACATGGGATATCAGATTCAAATTCAAAAGCAGATTTAAGACTGAATATAAGCAAACTAAATATAAACCAGGTTCTAAAGACATTCACAAAAATATTAACCAATACCATTCTTATCACTATTTTTCTTTTTCAGTTTGGGAAACTATAGTTATATTTTCACAAAAATGTTATGTTAACGTAAAATGGGTTATTAACGTTATTTATAAATGAATCAACAAAGGAATTTCTAAAATAACTGAGCACTAATTTTTAATTTGTTAAATGTGGAAAATTATAATTCATATTCACAAAAACACTTTGGGGTCACAATAATTTTAAGATTGTAAAAATGTGGAGCACCTGGGTAGCTCTGTTGTTAAGTGTCCGCCTTCCACTCAGATCATGATTCCAGGGTCCTGGGATCCAGCCCTGCATCTCGCATCAGGCTCCCTGCTCAACATGAAACCTACTTTTCCCTTTCTCACTCCCCCTGATTATATTACCTCTAGCCCTGTATCTCTCTCTGTCAAATAAATAAAATCTTTAAAAAAAAATCAAAGATTGTAAAAATGTTCTGAGACAAAAAAGCTGTAAATTACTGACATTGAGGAAGAAACCTCACAGCCATCTTTCCCAGACGACAGATGTGTGGATCATGATGTTCTCACCTAAAAGCCAGTAACCACCAAAGAAGAGGAGATTCAAGAAAAAAGAGAGGGTTTGGAAGGCATGCTTTTTCATGGGCCTGAGTTCAGGGTATTGAACTACTTGAGTTAGTGAAATGTGTTTGAAGTGTGTCAACATAGAGAAGATAATTTAAGCTAAGGTAACCCAGAGACAGTGTGAAGATCAAAGACCCAGGATACCAAAACCCCAAACTTCCCAAAATCAGCATGTTTGGAGGGTAGGAGTAGAGGCAGATGTCTGAGAATATAGCCAGAAATTCCCTGGCTTTGCATTTTTATTTATTAGTAATTGTCTTATTATCCAGTTGGCTTCACTCCCTACCAAATGACATTCAGTCACTAGTGTTACCTAGAGAGGTTAATTTGCGTGGATATAGCCATAGCATCTAACCATGATATATTAAATAGTATGTGTGTTCCACTTACATATGACAATGTTTTCTACTTTTTAGCACTCTCTTTGTCTTTGATTTTCTTTTGCAAGTTTCCGAGCCACTCAACTTCCAGGTAGCATATTAAATGGATTCACATTTCAATTTTAAGAGAAATTATTCTCCGTATTGTCTGGTTTCAGCATTTATGAAAATTGAAATGTCATTTTGGAAGTGTCAGCAGGAAGCTCTGAAAATTGCATGAGTTAACTTCAATTGTATATTCCAAATCCACTAAAAGACCAACCACCCCCTCTACCAGCACAACAGAAACAACAGAGATGTCTGGAGACCAGGAAAATTAAAGTTTGGTTTTTAATTTTGACTATAAGGTACTGTCCAGCTTGATGTGATTTTGATTATTTCTGGCCCAAAATGACTGAAAGAGCAGAGGGTGGGATCTGCAGTAACTGGCCATAGCTAATCCCAATTCAGTGGCTGATACAATTTAATTCAACTTTGCTCTAAGAACAGATTTTCAGCCATTTATAAAGATATGTTTTCTTTATTCTATTTATAAAGGGGATAATAACCCCACATCTCATTCTCCGAGTTTCCTTCACCTCCTGTGCCCTACAGTATCTAGATTGGTTTGTTTTGGTTTTTTTTTTGTTTGTTTGTTTTTTGCAGACTGCCTATCAGTTTACTGTGATTCCTCCTCTGTATGCTGATTGGTATGCTAATTTAAGGGACAATTATAGATCAGTATTTACAGGCTGTATATAAGAATGGAGGGATAGAAATGTTAATGGAGACTGTTGTTTGTCTTGCTTCTATTAAGCAAGAGGAAAAATTGCAAATGGAAACAACAAGTGGACCAAAGTAGGAGAACTTCATGCCTAAGAACTCTGCTCATTAGTTCCATTCACTCCATGGTTTCTGATCATCACTCAGGATATTTTCCTCTGGGTGTTTTAATAAGTGACAGGTTACCTTTTTTTATTAGCATGAGAGGAGGTTTCTTATGTCACAACATGTAATTTTTTCCCAGTAGATGTTTTATAAAAAGCTAGGAAATGGTGTTTCATGATAATAAATCTCTTTGATTGGAGGCAGTCTTCATCACTAAAGGAATATCCAAAAAACATGGTGCACTCTAGCACTTTAAGAGGCAAGATGCATGATAGGTAATGCCTCCGTGGAGACTTATCTAGACTTTGGAGTAATGATGCTGTTTCTTTTCTGAGTTAATCCATGACCCTGAGCAAAGTAAGGACATAAAAGGAAGTAGTGGATAGAAATATTCAGTGACTTGATCTGCTCCCAGAAATAATGACAAATGCATAACATGTTTAAAGATGAACAAATCAAGAAATGGCTAGAGTGCCCAAAATACTATATATTCAGAATGAATTAATTCCACTCTTAAGCTGGTGCATGGCAGACCTACCTACTTAATAATAGCTTTGATATTTTGTGTACACATTAAAAATGTGGATTATAATACCTTAGTCTTTTTTTTTAATCAGAAGAAAGAAAATAAATGGTATTCTCACATCTAGGGTGTGAATAAACATAGGGAACCTCTATGATATTCCAGTTTAAATTTAGTATTTCACTTGTTAACATGTCAATATTGAAGATCTCCTCTTCGCAAACAACTTTAAGAAAAAGAATAGAAAGGGCAATGCTCAGTGGAAATCGAGAGAGAAAAAATGACTTCTTACAGGACATGCCTTCACAGGACTGGAAACTAGTATATGACAGTCACTGGCCAGAAGCTGGGAGAGTGCATTTGAATTACTCTACATAATTGTGACTTTATAGTCATATTTTATTTGCTGTTTTATTTATGCTTGTGAGCCTACTCCAGTATCCTTACATTTCTTTAAATATATTTTTAATGATTATGTAATGATCATTGTATAGATATATGTGAATGCAATTTTCATTCATTTGGAATATCCAACCTAATAAAATAAAAGAAGTCATGTTCTAAAAAATTTCTTTATCAATCTTGGTCTATATCTCTTCTGGTGTTCTTAGTAAAAAGAGCTTTCTAAACAAAAGGTTAAGAATACATTAGAGCTATTGAGATACATGTTCAGTTTGCTTTCTAGTAGGGATGGAGCAAATTTATTCTTTTATCTGCCTTGAGGCACATCACATAAGTGACTTCAATAACTCCAGATGCACTTAAAAACCATACTCTGAAGTTTTTGATCTTTTATATAGTCCATTATAAATAATCTAGTCAATTAAAAATAAGTCAATTTTTTAAAGATTTATTTATTTATTTGAGAGAGAGAGCACACATCAGCAGAAGGGAGTGGAGATGGTGGGAGAGGGAGGGGAGAGAGAGAATTTCAAGTAGACTCCCCACTGAAGGGAGAGTCCAATGCAGGGCTTCATCTCATGACCCTGAGATCATGACCTGAGCTGAAACCAACAGTCAGATGTTCAACTCACTGAGCCACCCAGGCAACCTGAAGTCAATTATTTATTTTGTCAATTTTTTTTTATATTAGTATTGATTGCTTTGTCAGGCCATTCTAATAGTTACTGATAGAGGTATTCTAATTTTCCACAGTGCTTGTTAATATGTATTTTTCTTTTTTATTCTGTTAATTTCTGATTTATTTAAGACCATGTCATTGTATACTGCAAGATTTAGAATCTTAATATGTTTCTCATCATATTGCCCTTGGTATCATTTTGAAAATTATTTAAATCTAATGGTTCTTGCTTTAAAGACTATTTTTGGTATCAATATGACTCTATCAGTTTATTTTGATTATAATTTCCATGTTTACATTTTCATTTCTTAATTTCATCTTTTTTTGTTTTCTTATATTTAAGGTGTCTCTCCTATAAGAAGTATATATTTTTATTGATCTGAAACAACCTTTTAATTAGAATATTTTGTCCATTAATATTTACTACGATTACTGGTGAATTTAAATCTACAATTTTTTTTTAATTTTCTCTGTTCCTCTTAACTCTTTTTAATTTTTAATTTTTAATTTTTTCAGGTGGAAGGGTTAGATGACTAGGTTAGCTATAGTAATGAAATAATGAATTCAATCATGAAGAAAATCTGAAGCTGGCATTCAGTCCACATAAAAGTCAGTTCACTTCCCACTTACCTTTCTCCTTAGAATATAAGCCTGAATATTTACCAAGGATTCTGTTCCATGACAACATCTGAACTTATTTGTACTCCCTCTTTAGTGAATCTGCTGAAATTCTGCTAAGTTTCTGATCCCAGACACTATACTCAGTGTTGGCAATTGCTTCAAAAGGGAAAGAGACCAAATGCTAGGCTCAACTCTGTCTTCCCATTGTTCCAGATTCTGAGCCTTTAATTCTTCACTGGCTTAGAGAATCCAAGCCCATGTTTTCTTGGAAATGATTTTATCCAACTTTTCTAGTTTTCAGCATGGAGGATTGTGCAAAACAATCCATTTTGCTATTGCCTGAAGCAGAACGCTGGTTTGAATCAACTTTCAACTTACAGATATATGAGTAATGTTGTTCATTCTGTGTCTAGTTTATTATTGGGCTGGTTTCCAAAATTTCACTTTTTACAATTAGCTTGTTTTTCTCAAAGAAATAAAGTAATAAATATTGATTAGTTACAGGCCAAGGCATAAAGCACTTTTTATCTATAACACCCTTGAGCTGTAATACCAATAATGCTCTCATTAATCATTTAAACCCATTTCTTTTCCTATGTGGAATTACAGCATACTTTCTGTGATAATGAAGGCTTTTAGTTATTTTGGAAACATTTGTAGGTTTAGATTTCCTTCCTCTTCCTTATCTCCTCCCCGGGATGGTGTGTTGGTCCTTCAGGGTAGTTGTACTACCCTGTGTCAGCTAAATGGAAGGATGCCTCAGGTCTATACTACCAAGTGATCCACAGTGTTCTTGTGTCCTTGGTCTTGGATGCAGACTAAGTATCGTCCCTGCTAGGTGGTCACTGAGATACCATTTTGTCTTTCCATTCAGGTGACATGTTTCCACCAATCACAAGGTCTGAGATTTCTGGCATCTGCCCCAGTTCCCAAGTTTCTGGTTCCTGCTTACAAATTTCATTCAGTACCTCTGTGCCTATAGTATTTCTGGGATCTTTCAGAGAGGTTCCCAAGGAAGAACCCAGGATTCCTGGCTTTCTAGCAGGGAAATATAAGGAGATCCTTTAAATCCAAGATCCCAGAATGGAAATCAGACATCAGCCTCCTCTCTTTGCCAGTGCTGATCTTTCCTACCTGGTTCTGCGATGGTAGCACTGGTAATATAAATCTCTTCCAGGGACTCAGACTGTGCGCTGGGCAAAACCTTTCTGCTTCCATCTTTCTTTTCAGCCTATTAGTACATTGCTCCATTCTAAGACTTGAGTTCAAAGAAGAGAGTTTGGGACACTTTATTTGACCACATGATTTTCCTTAAGTCTTTGCTACTCAAAGTGTGGTTCCCTAGACCAGCTGCTGCCACATCATGGGCCTGTTAGTAAGAAATGCAGAATCTGAGAACATGGTCCAGAACTGCTGAATCAGAAGCTGAAATTTAAAAAGACTTTCGGAGAGTATAATACCTGAAAATTCAGAAGCACTGCCTTCGTCATATCCTGAACACTCTTCAAACGTGGGCATCATAATCACTGAGACTAATTTATCAGGTCCGTCTTTTATATTTTAAAATTACACTTCGGGGGCACCTGGGTGACTCAGTTAAGTGTCTGCCTTCAGCTCAGGTCATGATCCCAGGGTCCTGGGACCAAGCCCCATATCAGACTCCCTGCTCAGTGGGAAGCCTGCTTCTCCCTCTCCCACTCCCCCTGCTTGTGTTCACTCTCTCCCTGTGCCCCTCTCTGTCAAATAAATAAAATCTTTAAAAATAAATCAATAAATAAAGTTACACTTGTGAATTAACTGCCTTGTCACAGATTTAAAAGTTCTATTGAGGTGTTAGAGCAAGCGGAGTGAGGCTTCTTTTTTCATTGCTACCACTAGATGTGTATCAGTCAGTTCCAATCAGAAAAACAGAAGCAGGGGGAAATACACAGCAAGAGATTCATCACGAGAAACTGGCCAGGCTTGTGCACACTCTGTGGGCAGGCTGTCAGGAAGAAGAGACAGAGGGTCCCAGTTACCACTGCTGGATAATTTCCTGTACATAAAGTCACCTGATTATGGATTATAATTTTCAATCCTATCTTTGAAACACCCTCCCAGGAACACTGGCTTCGTGAGTGGTTGAATGACTGGTGACCGAAACGTGGTCACACTGACATGCCTGAAGACAGGGAGGGATGTAAGTGGGGGCGGAGGTAAGGAATAAGAAGTACAAAGGGGGCAATAGAATAAATAAATAGGGGGCACCTGCATGGCTCAGTGGGTTAATAAGCCTCTGCCTTCGGCTCAGGTCATGGTCCCAGGATCCTGGGATCGAGCCCCGCATTGGGCTCCCTGCTCAGCGGGGAGCCTGCTTCCCCTCTCTCTCTGCCTGCCTGTCTGCCTATTTGTGATCTCTGTCTGTCAAATAAATAAATAAAATCCTTAAAAAAAAATAAAGGAATAAATAAATAGTAAATAAGCATGTCATAAACAGTCAATGAACATGCTTCTTGAGACAAAAGTAAAAGCTACAAAAGAGAAACAATCCCATGGCAGGGGTTAGAGAGAACAATTAACAAAGAACCATAAGGTCTATTCTATCCTGGACATTCCCGCTTTCACCTCAGAGTTCTCTGACAGGCAGTAAAGCGGTCAGGTTCAGACCAGGACCAGACAGCTTTGGCTCTGCTCTTGGGTTTAGGGACTACTTCTCTGTGGAAGGACATCTGTGTCCCTGATCATCCACGTACCCAGGCCCCACGTGATGGTTAGGTCAGTCTGCCACCTCACCTCAGACTTGCCCGCTAGCCTGCAATCTTTCCTCATGAGTTTAAAAAAGCATGTGTGTGTGAGAGAAAGTCTTGGGGGGGGGGCTTGTTGTCATGAGCTTGAAGAGCTGAGAATTGTCTACGCTGATCTTTGGGTCTTCAAGTACCTAGTAAATACTAGCGACGGCTTTTACTTGGGCGTTACCAGCTTTTACTTTGCTGCTTTCATTAGCTTTAATCCCTCTCTCATAATCAAAATTTTCTTCTGAGCACACTCACATATGCTCGGGTTCATCAGCATCAATTTCTCCAGCACCTTTTCATAGGTTAATATTAAATATTGATATTTAATGATACTATTTTAATATTGACTTGTACTCAGTAACAAAATCTATATATTCAAGGAAAACAATAATGAAAATCTCATTAAAAATACGTGTCATGTTTGCTTTCAAAAAAAGCCCAAAGGACATCTATGTAAAATGTGATTTGATCAAAATTCACATATACCACATACACATTCAAAAACACAAATTCTATGGCATATATACATGAAAATTAAAGCAGTATGCATGCAAAAATGTAGTACACGAAAAATTTGACTCTGCAACATGACCCTTCTGAGAGCTGGCAAATATAGTTTGGGAATATTTAGGGAATTTTCCCCCAAGATGCAGAAGAGTACTAATGTTTATTAGGGTGTTTCCGTGTATGTGATCTCATACATGGATGTCTTTGATGAATGGAAACTAAGCTTCAGGGAGACCGGTAGATTTAATGCTAAGTGAAGGAAGAATCAGGATTGCAACCTGGGTCTATGGCTGCCAGGTCTCGGTACATATATTCAGCGTTTCCTATATCTGCTATTTTTCCTTTCCCCAAGTGGCTTTGCTGGGAGGGAGTAAATACAGAGAGGACACAGGAATTCCAACTCACAGCCTGCTTATTGGTAACACAGCTTGACTTGAAGTGGTTCATCCTGTCTATTGCCTTCCCAGAAAGAAGCAAAAAAATATAAACCAGAGCCGTTATGAAGAACAGCATAGAACTGGACATATAGGATGGGAGCATACCCATTTGCTAGGAATTCTGTGACTTCATTCCTTCACTGCAGCCCAGGATTAATTCAGCCATGCTCCATGTGAGCGTGAACTCAGTTTTGGGTTTGAAAGCAGTGGCAGGAGGGTGTATGGAAATGTTAACTCTGAGAAGTGCGGTTGTTGGAACGAGAGCGGATCACGATTAGGGGCTTGATATGTAAAGTAAAATCACTGTGGATTCTTAAATCGTGAAACAAATATGCAAAAATGTATTTTAGGGAAAAAATTTGGGCCATGTAATAGGAACAACACCAAGTGTAGATAGCAGATCCATCAGGAAATGTGTTAAAATGCTGTGCCAGGAGGCAGAAGCAGTGTGGACTCCCTGAAAGGCTGACTGCCACTCTCCATCAGATTTCGATCTCTTTTGTCCTTATGGTCGGATCCTGCCAGGACTCATTCCCAAGCCTCCCTTCCTTGGAGTTTACACGTGTGTGAACAACAAGAAATACCCCTTCCACACTGATGCCTTCTTTTCTACGTTCTCCCATCTTGTCTCCAGACCACAAGAGTGGGTCTAGTTACATTTGGTAGATAGCTTGGATGCCTTGCGTTTGAGTTCCTAAAGAGCTTGCATGAAAAATACCACCCAAAACACCTCCTGTTCTCGAAGCCGCCTGCTCCGAGAGTTATGTGAGAGATGAATAGGCATGTATTCTGTTTGAGCCACTGCATTTTAGGGTCTGTTTTGTTTCAGCAATTTAGCGGACACAAGGAATACAAAAATCCATGTAATGCTGAAGACAGGAAGGTTATTAAAAGACGGAGACAGAAAGAAGCACACAGGATTCCAAATAGCAACAAAATTGCCATTTATTGAGCACCTAATGCAACTCAGGAACATTCACTTTATAATTTTGTGTCCCAGAATGGACAGCTTCCCGACAACTTCTAATTTGCCCATTTTTGTCAGTAAGAATACTGAGACTCTGATAGTGAACTTCCTGAGATAATGAAATTTGCATGGCATGATTTAACTTCAAGGATGACTTCAAAAACACACGCTTTTCCCGTAAGTTGTCTCAGATCTTCCACAAATACTTGTGAGATTAGGAAGACAGTGTTTCACTCGGCTTTCCCCCAAAGAGAATCTACCCCTCATTTGTCCTAAAAAAATGTAAGCCTCTCATAGTGAAAAACTTAATGGAGGCTAAAGAGTACTTACCATGTTTGAGAAAGTGACTCATCTTTTTGATGGTTTTAATTGTTTATTAGTAATATTTTCCTTGGTTTTACTTCATAGAAATACTGAGGTTGCTTTCATTTGAGAGTAAAACAGGTCTTAAAGCAAAGGCTTAGAGGCACTTATTAACTTGCTAGCTTTTTAGGAGAACCCTTTATCTGCAACTTTAATAGCTTTGTGCTGGCAAAAGTCCTTTATGGACAGTAAATAGGCTTCTCTTGAAGTTCACAGAACCATATAATTTCTGAAGTAGGGAAAGAAAAAAAAAAACACTCAGAGGTCACATGGCCCAGCCCTTCTATTTCATCATAGTGAAGGAAAGACGCAAAAATGGAAAGGAACTTACCCAATGTCATAAAACCAGCTTGAGACAAAGGCAAGAGCACCTGTCCATAATTTTCTCTGAGCTGATTTTTCTGCTGTAACTAACCCGCAGATTTCAGTCTCTCATGGCTCTTCTGACAAAGGAAGATAGGTCAAATTAACTGCAAACACAACCATGAAATTGGCTTTTCTAACGAAAACATATCTTCTAAGACAAATTTAAGACAATTTTAAAATTTTAATTCCTTTGGTTAAAAAGCAAACAATACTTACCATCCTAGAAAGACTTTGTTTTTAAATTCTTCCCTTAAATGTTGCTGTTAAAGTTCATCTTTACTTTTCTCGGAATATCAAAATGGGAAGGCATCTATCTCCTGACATAAGAGGGAGGGAAATAGAGGGAGGGGAAGAATGTGCTACCCTGTTAAATGTTGAGACTATATAGGGCTTAATGCAGAGATGGACCTGGAGGGCTATTTGGTCCCATGATTACAAAAAGCCTCAATTACCTGTGTTGACTTAATATCCCATTTAGGTTCTCCAGGGCAAATTTGAAGAGATATTATATATATATATTTTTTTTTTCTTTTAAAGATTTTATTTATTTGAGAAAGAGAGCCTGAGACAGAGCATGAGCAGGGGGAAGGAGGCAGACAGAGAGGGAGGGAGGGAAGGGAGGATTCCAGGGAGCACGGAGCCCAACGTGGGGCTGGATCCCAGGACCCCAAGATTCCAGGACCCCTGATCCAAAGGCAGAAGCTTAACCAACTGAGCCACCCAGACTCCTCAATATGATGTATTTATAATTACAGTTTCATTACCTAGCTCAAAGAGAAAACTTCGTATTTCGTCATTTAGCTTATTTGTACTGGACTTTTGGGAAGCTATGTAGCACATTAAGGAAGTTTCTGCCCTTTTCTGTTTCATTGTTTTTTTAAAATTATGAATGAGTGTTAAATTTGGTCAAATATATTTTCTGCATATATCAAGACTATCATGGATTTCTTTTTCTTTTTAATGTGACTATTGTGTAAAATTAAATCAATTGATTTTTTAAATACCTTATCAATCTCAATTTCCTGGGGGGAAAACAACAGGGTAGTGAGAAATTATATGTTTTCTATGTTATATATTCAATAGGCTCATACTTTCTTAAGGAATGTTGGCTTGCTGTTCATGAGAGAGGTTGATACATAATTTTCTTTTACTGTGAGGTACTTTCCAGGATTTGGTATCAATATTACACTGACCTCAAAATAGTTAGGAAATATGAAATTTAAATTTAGAGGAGGATTTCTTTGGTTTTCTCCCTTAACTGTTTTATTTCTTATATAATTTTTCTTAAGTAATTGCTATTACTGAGTCTATAGAAATCTGAGTCTATAGATTTCTTTTTGCAGAGTTTTTAATTAAGAATACAATATGATATAGGACTATGAAGATATTTTTATTTCTCTTTGCATTAGTTTTGGTACCTTTTTTGCCAAGAAATTTGGGAATTTTACCTTAAAAAATGTGGAATTTCCAAATGTTCTCCTAATATATATATTTTTATTATCAGTAAGACCATAAATGATGCATGCATTACTAACAATTAAGAGACTACTCTATTTTCTTAATTATTCTTTCTAAGTACTTACCAATTATATACAAACATAAAAGTATTATTTATTTTATGTTTTTATTTTATTAAATTCTTTTATTATTTTTGCATGATTTTTGTTACCTTTGGATTTAAACTGCTATGTGGGAGCTTCACCCATTGCTTTATTCTGTATGAACAAGCTCAAATTTGTTGATAATACTGATCAAAATTTCTATACTCAGGCAACTTGTTTTATAAGTTATTGAAAGAGTCTTGAAATATTTTCCACTATAAATTTGGATTTTCTAATTTATAATTGAAATTCATGAGTTTGCTCTTGTTGCATATATTCTGAAGCTAGATTATTAGACACATACAAAATAAAAATGGTTAGATTTTGCATTTAAATCGAAACTCCTATTACTGCCAAATACCTCAATTTATTTCCAGTAATGTTCCTGTCTTCCTCTCTTGGAGCTCCCTTCATCTTATTAGCATAGCTAGTTTAGTTTATATTTGTTTGTATTTGCACTGGGTAACTTTTTCCCCTCCATCCATTTGTCAGCTTGTTTGGGTCTTTGTTTTTAAACTGGATTTCTTGAAAGTAGCACATAGTTAATTTTTTCAGGTGATAAATGTTGCTTTTTATGTGGAGTATTTAGTCCATTTAAATTCATTGAACCACTGACACATTTGTCAGTGGGTCTTTTAATCTCCTTTCTTGCCCCCTCCCTCTGTTTTTTTGGAATTATTTCTGTGTTTGTAACATTCCATCTCCCCACCAATTACTTTGTTTCATTATTCATTAGTTTTACTATTCTTTTCCTAATTAAACTACATTTTTGATGTGTTACAGCCCATTATAAAGGAGCACATTTAGTACCAGGAAGTAGTGAACCCAGGATGTGAGAATCAACTTTCCCCTTTTGAGTGATTGTTTTCATGTTTTGTTGTCATTTATATGTTATTTCCTTCAAGAGCTGTTACTGTTTCACATAGTCAATGTTCTTCTAAATTAACCCACCTGTTCATTCTGTTACTCTTAGCTCTTCCCCACGTTTGCAGACTTACGTTAGCAGTTATTTTGTTCCATCTGTATAATCGCCATTAATATTTCTCTGCATATGCAACTTTAATAACACATTTATCAGTTGTTTTTCTAAAAATATCTCCATTTTCACTCTTCTCTGGAAGACTGTGTTTCACTTTGTACGCAGTTTTCGGTTAGCAGTTATTTGCTGTTAGCACATAAAGGCATAATTCTATTCTGTCTACCACAGATTCTGTTGAGAAGTCAATTTCTAATGTTATGGTTGCAACTTTTTCCCCCCTGGCAGATTTGTAATTTTACCTTTGATTTAATTATCTGTTTTCTTTATCTGGACACATAATTATATTTATGTTAGAACACATTTCTTTATACTACATACATTATGCAATACTTTATGTATCTTCGTCCTTTTTCTTTTTTCTTCTGCTTTAGTCTGAACATCTGTTAAACTATGTTTCAGATCATAAAATCTTTCTTCTGAGATGTTTTCTTTGAAACTCATCAATTGAGTTCATTATTTCAGTTAGCATATGTTTTATTTTGTTGCTTTAGACTTTTCATTGTATTTTTTATTAATATCAGTTCTCTAGGGAGTTTTTTTGTTGTTGTTGTACACTTTTTTTACCATCTTAATCAAAATTACTTTAAATTCTGATAAATTCAATATTTGGATTTCTCTTTTTTTAATTTTATTTCTTTTATTATTTTTTTAAGATTTTATTTTTAAGATTTTACTTTAAGATTTAAGGCAGAGAGAGAGAGGAGGAAACAGACTCTCTGCTGAGCAGAGGGCCCAATGCAGGGCTCGATCCCAGGACCCTGAGATCATGACCTGAGCCAAAGATAGACTCTTAACCAACTGAGCCACCCAGATGCCCCAATATTTGGATTCTTTAAGGGTCTGTTATTTTTCTTTTTTTTTTTTTTTTAATTTTATCTTTCACTATGTATGCCTACCAGTTCTTTTCTGAGCAATAGAAGCTCTGGGTGATGGTTATTTCCCTCAAATATGATTAGGCTTCTACTGCTTGTAGGTAGTTGCAGGTAGTTCCTACCTGAAATCATGTGAATTCAGTCAGTGATTGAGCTAATCTGAAGTTGAATTCCATCTTTATGAGAGTGGACTGACATTTAGCTTTTACCTATTTCCACGATAAGTTCCCTCAAGAGTAGAAATGTGTAGCTAGAGATTTGACCAGGTCTGTCCTCCCTGTTTGCTTTTGGATTTCAGTTTTGTGTTTCCCAAGAGACCAGTGAATTCCTTTTGTCTCTATCTTAGACACTGCTTTCCGATAGCTGTCACAGTCTACCACCTCAGTCTGTAGACACCTGCAGGGACGGGTGGTAAGGGGACCTGGGCTCACCTCAGGGCGTTCTCTTTCTCTCCTGGATCTTGGCCACCTCACAGTAATTCTATTAGTAGAATTCAGATACTTTCATGCAGATTTCTTATGTATTTTTTTTGTTGTTTTAATTTTTGTGGTAGTTTTCAGAGGGAAGTTTGGATTGATATGTTATTGCTTTAGATGTGGAAACAGATATCATACAATTTTAAACAGCATTCACCTCACCGGAAGAGATTGTATGTGGACGAAAATTGAGCCATATTTTAGGGTTATTTAATTATCTTCTGAGCACCATAATTATTTTGCATTAAATTTGTGAGCGTGTTAAAAAAAAAAAAACGGTGTTATTTGGCTAAAAGTAAACAGTTAAAATGACAGCCAAATGACTTTGACTTCTGGAAAGTGGAAACCTCCCAAGAAAATATTACTTTCTACCCAAACAATGAAAGCAGGGATGATAGTCTACAAAAACGTAATGTTTTCAATTTAGCAGAGAGCTGAAGATTATTTGAAGAACTGAAAGCCTAATGGTGACAAGCCCTTCCAAGGAGAGATAGTACTCAAAACGGTTTAACCCTAGGAATAATAGCAAGAGATGTCACCATTATGGCATCCCTCATTTTGGTCCTCTTTTTAACACCTGAAATGTGGCATCCACACATGGACTATGAGAGGTGTGGGAACCAGCACCATATGCCAAGGAACATGGGAGAAGACTCCCCCACCTGTGCATTGGGTAATAGGACAGACCTCAGTACAAGCTGCATATCTGGCAGTAGACCCTGAACCAGCTTCAGTGCCTCGTAACCATGGCCAGGAGCACCTGGAGAACACAGACATGGAAGACACCCTCAGACCAGAGAGACTTTATAGAAGTTCAGGTTTCAAGAGAAGTCTCAACACTGCATTGAGTTTGGGCTCATGGAATTTTCCAGCATCACCCCATTTTCCAAGGCAGCACAGCTTAGAGCTAGCAAAAGATAATGATCACTCCTGCAGGAACAGGGAGAGCAGTGGGAGAATGCCCAGCTTACCCAGGAAGCTGTTAACATTCCTAAAGAAACCCATGACGTTGGTCTTGGCAACAACTTTTTAGCTATGACAGCAAAAGCACAAGTGAAGTGTAAAATTGTCTCTGTTGTACCTCATTTATTGGTGCTATTGGAAATAATGTAGTTGATTTTTTCCAAGTACCACTTGCTCATTGCTGATATATAGCATATGATGGCTTTTTTATATCAAGGTTGTAACCTGTGACCTTACTAAACTTATTAATGCTTAGAAACTTTTGTACATACTTTGGGGTTTTCCACAGTAAATAGTCATGTCTGACTGTGAACGAAAATACTTTTCTCTTCCTTTAAGGCCATGTTGGTTCTACTGATGAGACAGTTGTACGAAATCTTGATGTCTGTCTCTAGTGTCTCCATGTCATTCTTTCATAGAGCTTCCATTTTTCTGCAGAAACAAGCTGTTTGATCTTTCATGTTGTCAACATTTTCCATTTGAGCAATTAACATATTATCCAGAGTTCAAGTTCCCCGTCGGATGCTTTCCACATTCCCCCTCAGTCTGGTTGTGATAATTGTTTCATTTCTCTGGGTTGTGCTATTTATTGCCTATTTGTATACTTCACAATTTTTTGTTGAAAGCCAGACACAGTGTACAGTACTCAGGTAAATAATTACACTCCGGGATGAGCACACATTTCCGTCTGTTACGGCTTTGCTGTGTGGGTTTGTGTTCATCTACTTAGGCGATGGGCTGTGTTTAAAATTTGTTATTGTTGTGGTTATTCTCAGAACACAGAGGCTTGAAATATCTCTAGAGATGACAGTTGTTGGTCTGGGTGAACTTTCTAGAAGAGTTCCCTCAGGTGTTCTCTAAGCCGGACTTTGGGTCCTCCCCAGAGAAAACTCATTTCTGGTTGGTCTCCCAGGTGTGTTGTCAGTGCTTGCCAGTGTGGTTGTATGGGTGGAAAAGGAAGAATTCCCTCATGTTCTGATTAAGCCTGAGGAGTAGGCAGGCCCCGTCAGCCAGGTCCCCACGTCTGCATTTCATGAGTGTCTTTATTTCTCTTCTGGATGTAATGTTGGGCTGAGTGTCTCTTCTTATCCCTGAACCAGGGGTAGAGCTTGTTTTTTCCTTCCCTTCATTCTCTTTTATATATGGATTTTTACTCTGTTCTCAGGCAAGTTCTCACTCTGTGTTGTACTTCCTCCTTCAGATTAAGGATTATGCTCCATCGAGGGAAACAGGAAGACTGAGTCCAGCCAGAATGTTCCCAAGGCTTCCCTCACCCATTCCCAGCAGCTCAGGGACAGCTTTCCCAGGATTCCGTTATCCCCCCCCAGGAGTCCTCGATGGGAAAAAGCCAACCAGAGGGTGCAAATGCTTCAAGTCTGAAGCCAACAGCATCATCTCACTCCCACGGTGGCCACACTACACATTCAGCAATTGGTGGAAAATGTCTACCTGCATCTTCCCAGCAACTATGGCAGGTGATGATGTCTGCCCGGGTAAGCAAATGCCCAGGGCCTGTTTCTTTCTCCAGAATGTTCTCTAAATTTCAGGTTAGCTGTTTGCTCTGACATCCATTTTTGGTAAGTCCAAGAAAAGCTTACAGTTTGCCGTTTGTCCAGCTTTTTCCTTGTTGTGAGGATGCAAGTGACAAAGATTCTGTCCTTGACCAAAACGTGGCCAGGCTCCTCTGATCTGTCTTCTCAAACAGGCTTCAATCTTAGCCTGTACAGATGTGAACAAACACGGACATCATTTCTAATAGCTTGAGGCCACATTTGTAATAATGCTAACCCTCCACAGAGTGGTCCTTTGAGAAAACTCAAGACTGCCAGAAGGATTAATTGTGTGTCCCCGCCAACACCTGAAGATGTGGCCCTGGTTTCCAGTCTCCTAGTCTGGGAGTGTAGGAGCTTGACTTCAGTAGGCTCAAGTCAGCAAACTCAGCTGGTATCACGTGGACCAACCTTCTGTAATTTTTCACTTCCCCGAATCTCTGCGCTCCAGCTATCCCCCTCCTCACTCCTTCCTTCTCCTTTGCAAATCCCCAGTCACCTCTGCATAAATCAAAATGGAGTTTAGTTTCACACTGTGCCCTTTTCTAATGCCATAGTTGTTTCCGATTAAACCCTGCCCTTATCACTTTAGCTAGCGGCTGGCCCTGTTTATCTCTGGCAGGAACAACATTCCTTCCAGCTTTCTTGATCTCTGAGCCAAAAGTGGAAGTCTATATTATAACATGGGTTTATGTGGGCTTAAATACAATGCTTTCTTCTTTGTAAGTTCCTCCTAGATTCCAACACAAATATCCCTCACTATCCACTCCATAATCTTAGCAGAGGACTTTCATTAAATTGACTTTGTCAACAGTACAGCCCTGAGATATGGAAGGTCTAATTTCTGAGAGTATCTAACTGACCCACCCAATAATAAGCAAGTGTAAATGAGCCTAAAGCTTTGAATTACTTTATCTCAATCCACACTGCCAGTCTCCCTAATAACCCTCGTAGTGGAAGCCGAAAGCCATCCCTATACCTCTGTAATATCTTTTCATTTCCTAACTAATACAGAAAAGTGAAGCTCTATACTCCTTGAACATAAAAGAAAATGACTTTTATTTTATTTCCGAGATCCGTCAAATGTAGCTTTCCAATTGAATGCAGAAGAGTTATATCTCTCTGCATATTTACCGAGAGCCTAAATCTTAGACTTGTATTTCTCACATTCGAGTGGCTCTCAAAAGTGCAGTGGTTGATGAAGTAAAATGCTACATTCAGTGACTTGCAAATATAAAGCAAAATGCTTTTTGGGAAATCAACTGAAATGCTTTCATTACTGACATGATCACTCTTATGTTGAAAATACAAAGTTAATAAAAGCACAGTGGAGGGTGGTCTGCCATGCCCTTTGTTTTATTTTATCCGAGTAGAGCCTGGCTGTGGCAGTTACAGTAAAGTATGGTGCTGTTTCCATTATAAATTCCAATTTACATGAGTTTATAACGTAGCTCTGAGAGATCAAGATGGGCTCCAATTTCCAAAGAAGCATCAGCCCAGAAGCAACATTTTAAATGGCTTGTCTCTGCTATAGAATTCAAAGGAGGAGAAAAATGAAATAGAAGTTTTCTTGACTGCATGCCTTTTATTTTTTTGTAAAATATATACCTATAACTGAAAATATGTGCTGCTATATTGAATGCAGAATTGCAAGTCATTTCTGTGTATTGTGTGCTGCAGGGCCCTTGAATATGATGTTAAAATAATAGCTTATACAATAATAAAACTTAGAATCCTCTAAAAAACATCAGTACTAAAAATCTTACTTTCCTCTAAATTCAATAACATAAAGGCTCATGAAACATTAGGATAAGGTGACATAAATAGTATATTGTAATTTCTTGAAATCTATGTATAACTATTGAAGAAAAATAATGTGAATACCTTCTTAGAACAAAATAATAAGCTTGAACAAAGATTGCTTAATTTCAAGAGCAAAACTACTGTTACTCAAAAGGAACCACACTTATCTGTATTTGTGGTATCCTTCCTACAATTGGAATTAAAGGGTGTTGAAGAGGAACAGATAAGCCAACTCTGATCATTTCGGCACTTGCTCAACATTATGATGAAATCTAAGAAAGAAAATGAAGTCAATCAAATCTATTCCTTATTTAAAATCCAAATTATTTGAAGACGTTTTATTTATTTTAGAGAAAGAGAGAGAGATCAGTGGGAAGGGACAGAGGCAGAGGGAGAGAGAAATTCTCCAGCAGACTCTGCACTGAGTGTGGAGCCCAAAGTGGGGTTTGATCTCACAACTCTGAGATCATAACCTGAGGAGAAATCAAGAGTCAGAGACTTTAACTAAACCACCCCAGCACCCTTAAACCCCAGCATTGATAAAAATACTGGCTACTGTGAGCTCATAACGGTTCTTTTAGGAATTTATTTAGGAATGGATTTGTTACACGAAATCACTTAAAATATTGTAAGCTTTTAATAATTATTATTAGTGTCATTTATTAGAGACCAACACCTGTAGGTCTGCCAACCCTTGTCTGCTTTTCAAAAATGTATGTTGACCAGATGGCTGAGCAAAACAACATCCTTCAGCTGTTTTGGCTGTCAGCTTACTCATATTACAAAAAAATCTCTTACAAGCTGTTGTACACTAATTTTTATGGAAGCATATTTCTTAGTTCCTTTTTCTTGGTTATTTGTTCAGACACCTAGAGAACACTTTGCAAGAATCATATTATTAAGTTTTAGCCTTGATTGAAATATATAATTTTTAACCCCAGAAAAATTGATTCTTCATTGTGGAATTCAGAAGCACGTAGTGTGCGTGGGTTAATTTCTGTTTAATGCTAGTAGAAAAATAGATTTTAGAAAACTAGAACTCTAAATCGAGGTGGTCTTTTCCTAGAAAACAAATATATGTATATATAATTCAGTTATTAAAAGATATAGAAAAGAGAATAAAAAATAAGCATCCTTTCCAGGACATGAACAAATTTAGAGTTCTGTACCTATCCACAGGGGCTAGTCATTGTTATGCCAACAAATACATGAATAACCACTGATTCTGTGTATTTGAGTAACTGACCATCATCATGAATATGGCCAAGTAAATTTTAATCATTCAGTCTACATAATCAAAAACTAGGTCTATTCTAAATTTAGAAAAGATAATTTTACCCCTTGGAATTATTTTCTGTTCCTAATATGGATAACATTTTTAAAACATCAAGTAACAATATTACTGCCAAGAGAGTAGCCACCTACAATATTTTTTAATGTTTTGTAAAATGAAAGCAAGAACATTGCTTTTCCCTACAGCAAAACACTGAAAGGAAAAAAGAAAAATCCTAATGAATGTTTGTAAAACACTTTGGCTATTGTAAGGGGTGTGACAAATTATTCTCCCACACCACACACGATGAGAAACCAGGGTAAGTGAGCCGCAACCAGACAGTCGGGAACCCCGGGGTGTTATTTCATGCTCTGAAAAATGTCATTTCTAACCATTTCTAGAAGAGTGGGTTTCCATCCGCGTTAAGGGTCTTAGGTTCCCAGAGGGCATTTTACGCACCATCCTTCACTGACTGTCTGGAGGATGAGACCCTCTCACGTGAGAAGGGCTCCTCCATTTGATCAAATGCCCTCTTGGCTCTTCTTACGTGAGCTGAGAAGACAAATTCAGGTAAGCCTGGGGCTCGTCTTGCCCTTGGTTGAGCAATGAGCTGGCCCAGCAGATCTGAAGGAACTCAAAATAAGAGGAAGGTACAGGCTACTGGGCTTCAGAGGCCCCGTCCTGGACCCATACAGTTCCTAAGTTACATAGTCAATAAGATGTCCCAGTCCGCTCACCCAATAATCAGGTAGAACATAGATAGGGTGCGACCCTTTCAGGGGAATGTTGGCCAATGTGCATACACCATCTCCCTGATCTAAAATCTGGGATGTTGAGATATCAGAGGACTACAGACACTTTATTACTTCTCTACTTGTTGGTTTTCCCTCACTTCTATCTGTACCACATGGGGTGTGTTCCTGCCCCATTGATAAGACCCTGAACCCAGCTAACAGAACTAACTTGCATGTGTCTATATGCACAATACACACATGTATTCAATGTATGGAATGCTCGTTTTTACATGTCTCTAAAGAGTTCTTTCTGTCACTTTGTATTATGTTCTAAAGAACAGAACCTGAGTAAGTGAACAACTTTATCTATATGTACTTACAGCCAAGATACCTAGGCAGGTGATCAGCTAAGAAAGCCTTCATAGTCATCACTATCTTTATTCCCTGGGACAGTGAGTGACCCTCTTGTAGCAAAACTCTCTGTGTGGTTAGGGACAATGACTTCACTGTTGGAATTCCAGTTTCTTTATTTGAAATTTGAATTTGATGATTCTATTTTTTACAGATTTTATTTATTTATTTGACAGAGAAAGAGAGAGAGATCATAGGTAAGCAGAGAGGCAGGCAGAGAAAAGGGGAAGCAGGCTCCCTGCTAAGCAGAGAGCCTGATGCAGGGCTCGATCCCAGGACCCTGAGATCATGACCTGAGCCAAAGGCAGAGGCTTAACCTACTGAGCCACCCCGGCCCCCTGAATTTAATGATTCTTATTTCATGTTTGGTTCCTTAGGAATGATAGATAAATCGATAATAGATAAAAATCTGTCTTTTAAATGAGCTGATGCAGTGCCTGGCATAGAGCAATGACTTCATGACTGTTAGTTAGTTCCATTCACCTCTTTTTTGGGGGGAGGGGTATTCCTTAGCATTTAATATCTCTTAAAAGCTGTCAAGGGATTTCTGGGGCTTTGAGGTTAAGGATAGGTTAAATGTTTCCTATCCTTAATGAAAAAATTTGTTTTGTTGTTGTTGTTGTTATTTTTATCTACTTACAGACACATTCCTCCCAACTGGTATCAAAAGCACCAGTAATTCTGAGATCTGGCAAGAGTTTGCACAATTTAAATCTGTAACATATCGTTAAAAGAAATGTGAGAGCCTCCAGTTGGGATTTGGTCTCATTTTTCACTGATGTCCAAACATATGCCTCTGAAACCCAACGGTAATCCACCTCCATCAATCTTCGCAGCTTTAGAAGCTTCAGTCTTTGCCATGGTTTTTGTTTGCATTTAGCTGAGGACCACATTATACCGGTGTTTAAGGCCTCGTTTTTAATCATTTCTGCCAGACTACCCAAGTGCTCTTAGGACTTTATTTCTCAATGTCAAAATGTCACAGGGTCCCCAGAAGGCATAATAATATCCATCAACCATCAAAGGAGCACTTTCCTCGTTTGGACCTAACTTTCCAACTTGTGTAACCCGACATGAGTCTCCCAGAACTTCATGATGAATGCTTTTGGTGGGGATGGCCCTTAAAAGCATTGATTTAAAAAGTTGCAGATAAACCCAAAGGGAGTTCTTACTCTATTTATGTGGCAGATTTCAGTGTCAGGAAACACTAGACTATGAGATAGGACACAGAGTGCTTGAGTAACTGCAGAACAGTAGTTCACAGTGTGAACCTTCCATTTCTAGATTTATAAAAGGAATGCATGTGTGCCTTCCATGTGACTAACCAGGTGAGGAACTTACCATGCCTCAAACATGCACTTGTCCACTCTCCCTACTTGGTCTCCTTACATCTCCTTTTTCCAGCAATGTAAAGACCTGCAGCCGGGGGTCATGCTTGCCTGTTGGAAGTACTTGGACCTGCACAATATTATGGCACATGAATGGCTTTACTGGGAACTTGCTTCTTCTACAGTTTTCTATGGGCTCCAAAATCCTGCACTCTCTCACTTTTGGTGATAATGCATTTACCTTTTCTACCTGGCTCTGGAAAGGCACACATCTCTTTTATATGTGTTACCAGAATGATCACTACAAAGACATGAAAACAGCTTGTTTTCTACCAAAGAAAGCTAATTTTTAAAAAAGATTTTATTTTTATTATTTATTTGACAGACACAGATCACAAGTAGGCAGAGAGGCAGGCAGAGAGAGAGGAGGAAGCAGGCTCCCTGCTGAGCAGAGACTCCAATGCAGGACTCGATCCCAGGACCCTGAGCCAAAGGCAGAGGCTTTAACCCACTGAGCCACCCAGGAGCCCTAGAAAACTAATTTTATTTTGCTTTGCATTTTCTTCTTAGTATTTGGGAAAAGCATTCTGAGCCTGAGATTGCTAACAAAAGCATGGTTTACTCTTCTGAGACACTTTATCTACCCACATGCCTATCTAGCTATCCATCTATCCATACAGAGAGAGAAAGTGCATGCACAAATGTGCAAAATTAGGTATAGGTACAAAGGTAAGTAATGTATATGCACATTAATACTGAGTTCTACATTTGCAAAGATATAAATAATATTGGAAATTCCAAATACTCTGTGCTGTTTAGTGATTATTTTAAGAATACATTTCCAGAATTTCCATCATATTTTTAATGTTTTATCTTGCATTTCATAATTTATTGGAAACAAGAGTAATTAATTCTAAATGTTTTTTGCATTTACCTTGTGCGACGTTTTATGTCTTTGAAAACGTACACTACTTATATAAAAACTACACTTTTTATCTCAATATCAGTGACTTAGTTTTTCTTTTTTTTTTAAGATTTTGTTTATTTATTTGACAGAGAGATAGAGAGCACAAGTAAGCAGAACGGCAGGCTGAGGGAGAGAGAGAAGAAGGATCCCCGCTGAGTGGGGAACCGGATGCAGGACTCAATCCCAGGACCCTGAGCCAAAGGCAGCTGCTTAACCCACTGAGCCACCCAGGTGCCCCTGATTTAATTTTTCTATTTCAACTTCTTTATGTGACATTCTTAAAGAAAATGTGACTATTTAACTACTTAAATAATTGCTAAAGATAAAACTGTTCCTGAGACTAGCATATTATCTGACTGTCGGCATGTGTAAGCAGTGTTCTTCAGGGTTTGGCTCCATCTCTAGATGTTTGGAAACTTTGAGTTGGGTTTACAAAGGCAGGTGATGAGCAGGGTGGCCACCAGGTGTTGTGTGCCCAGAACAGTGCAGCTTTATGCCCATTGTTCCAGCATAACCATGAACCAGGATTTATTTCTCTCTTCAATGTCTGGACCATAAATTCCACATTTATGTAGTTACTGGTGTTGATTTATCATGTCAGTCAGTGTGTGTCACTAAAGGAGTAAATAAAGACTTGCTGAAATCCATCTGGAAAGCAACCAAATTTTGTGTGGGTCTTACAGATTATATATTTTTATATAGTTTAGGTGACTAATTTATTTTTAAAGTTTATTTCCATATTCTCGTTATAGATTTAAAATAGTCACTCTTCGATCCCGCCGATGAGGAATAGATCCCTTGTGACCATGGAAAAGGGGTAATACAAGAAGGAATGCATATGTTTCACAGAAGTGGAGCTATTCCAAAGTTTAAATGAACAAAATAGGCATGTATGGGACCATACTCGGGAAGGCCCCGTGTTAAACATTACAAGGGTTGCAAAAATGAATGAGATGTAGTTGTTATATAGGGTGCTGTCATCATGATGGGGACAGCAATGGAAAGCAGATATTCATCCTTACCTTTACAAGATACTTAGGATTTCTTTGTTCTCCTATACTTTTATCCTCATGGAAAAAATATTTCTGTCACAGGTCACAGACTAGTGAGGCTTTGTACTTGGTGTCTAAACTGCTCTTGGGGAGCCTGGGTGGCTCAGTGGGTTGAACATCTGCCTTCAGCTCAGGTCCTGATTTCAGGGTCCTGGGATTGAGTCCTGCATCAGGTTCTCTGTTCAGCGGGGAGCCTGCTTCTCCCTCTCCCACTCCCCCTGCTTGTGTTCCCTCTCTCTGTCAAATAAATAAATAAAATCTTTAAAAAAAATAAAGATTCCTCTTAAAAGGGACCTTTATGCATGTCATCTGTGAAATGCATAATGATATCCTGAGCTATTTACATGAACACAAGTCACCCGTACAGGTGAGGCAGGGATGAATGGATCCTGAAGGTCTAGGATTTGGTGATTCAAGATTCATTTCAAATCTCTTCCCCCGAGATGGCATTTCCAGAAGTAAACATAGTTTGCAGAGTTATGAAGTTGGAAAAAATTCAGGTACATTTAGGGGGATTGTAATAAATATCACCTGATCAGAGTTTAAAGGTCCTTTTGGAAAAAGAGGAATGTGAAGATGGGAAGGTAACTTGAGGGCACATTAAGAAACCTTAAATTCCATGTTATGCCCAAAGGGGCATGTGCACCTGAATGTTTATAGCATTAATGTCCACAATGGCCAAATGATGGAAAGAACCTAGATGTCCATCAACAGATGAGTGGGTAAAGAAGATGTGGTATATATACACAATGGAATACTATGCAGCCATCAAAAGAAATGGAGTCTTGCCATTTGCAATGATGGATGGAACTACATGGTATTATGCTGAGTGAAATAAGTCAATCAGAGAAAGACATTCATCATATGGTCTCTCTGATATGAGGAATTTGAAAGGCAGGGTGGGGACTTTGAGGGGTAGGGAAGGAAAAAATGGGAAAAGATGGGATCAGGAGGGAGACAAACCATAAGGGACTCTTAATTCACAAGTGAACTGAGGGTTGCTGGGGGGTAGGGATAGGGTGGTTGGGTTGTGGACATTGAGAAGGGTATGTCTATGGTGAGTGCTGTGAATTGTGTAAGCCTGATGATTCACAGACCTTTACCCCTGGGGCAAATAATACATTATATGTCAATAAAAACAATGCTAAATTAATTAATTAATTAATTAATTCTGGGTTATGGGGGGATATGACTTAATTTTGAGCAGCAGAGTGATATTACTACATAATAATAGCTACACATAATGAGCAGGGCTTGAGAGTGAAAATTTTCAAGAGCTTTATTTCATTTAATGGGTAAATTAAAATTAAAGTTATGCTTTGGTTGCTTATAACAGTAATAAAGAATAAAATATGATTAAAGAACTGTATAAACTAGGTCTAGACAGTGAAAAGGAATGTTTTGCTGCAAGGTTACTATATTGCAAAACTCAAAAGAAATTACCATTTATATTGCGGTCTATTTAGAGAATGAAATGTTCAGTGGAAGAACAAGAGATATACCATGGACTCTGAGGTTGAACAATGAGGTTGAACAAAGGCCTCAGAGAGAACTAAAATCCGGACCTCCAATTCTACTTCTTCTTCTCTTCATATGCTGGTTTACTTCTGAATTTTCACTGAAGAAGATTGCTGTATGCATGTGGGACAGAAGACAGCCACCAACTCTTCCTGTGTTTTGCATCTTATGGCTTCAATCCCAGGATATGGAACAAATGTACTCTCTTGGTTTACTTCCCATACTCCCAAAATGTATATGCAGGATCACATGGTACTAACATGACACGGACACTCTGAAGACACTATTTGTGTGCAAAAAGAGTAAGAGAAAAGACTATTTCTTTCATGAAAAGACTATACACTGATAAATAGATATTCACTGCAAACATTCATGGGTATATAATAATGTGTTTGTGTTTTTGATTAAGTCAACAAAATTTTACTGAGTGCCTATTATATGTCACATACAATGGAGGACAATGGAATATCATAGTAAATAAGGTTGGGTCCTGCAGTCAAGGAAGGCAAGTATAGAGCGTATTTTTAAAATCACACTGCATTAATTCTGTACTTAACTCCTAGGATATGGGAGGTAATAAAATGAATTTGTATATGTAATTCACTCAAAATGCCTGGCATATAATAAGTACAACTCATATCTAAGTATTCATATCAGAAAAATCAAACATTCCATACTGGGCTGCTGAATCTCATATGGCTTTGGATGCTACTACTAGTGTCATCGCTTCTAGTCAGGATCCTTTGAGAAGCCAGGGGAAAATATCTTAAATTATTTTAATCAAAACATGACATTGTAGGGACACCAGGGTGGCTCAGTCGGTTGAGTGATTGTGGCTCAGGTTATGATCTCAGGGTCATGGGATCAAGCTCTGTGGAGGGCTCCACACTCAGCAAGGAGTCTGCTTGTTCCTCTCCCTCTTCTTCTCTCCTCTCTCTCTCTTTCTCATAAACAAATAAATAAACAAAAATCTTTTATAAAGGTGACATTATGAGTTCATTTAACCATCTGTGAGGAGGTCAAGTGCATTGGTAGAAATTTTTACTTAAAATGAACAGAAATGAACTTTAGAAAACTTAAGCAGTATGGAGGCTTATTGGAAAGATAGAAGTGTCCTCATAACTGAGGGGAAGCTGAATAATTGGGTCTGGAAGAGGCAGAACCAGAACAGAATGAGGACTCCATGAAGCTGGAACTAATGGACAGGATCTCGAGGTCAGAGCAATCAGATCTAGTGAGCTGTGATACTCTGGGTCCTCCCCCTCACTCAGCATCCAGTGCAAAATTCTGAAAGCAACTCTTGCTTCAACCACAGTTGGGTCATGTTCCTCCCCACTGGCCAGGGCCCCTACTCTGAAAACTCTACCAAGAATATGTTGAGAGGCAAAGGCAAAAGTAGGTAACTTTATACTTACTAGAAAAAGGAGAAGGTTTGGGGACAGAAAATCAGAAATATCTAGTGTATAACATGGGGATTCCATGGTGTCTGACATTTTTACAAGTTTTGTAGAATGGCTAAGAAAACCCACGTTATAACTATGTTTACTATGTCTTTAAAGCAAATTCTAAAGTATACATTTTCTTTAAAATTCCTAAAGCATGATTATTGGTGGTTAAAATTTTCACTTTTTATTTTTAAGGGCAATCCTTATAGAAAAACAAAACAAAAAAATCACTAAATCATAACCTTAATTTCCTTTCTGTGCTATCCAGGTCCCTAAGAACACTAACACACATAATAAATATCTGGATAAATAACTTATATGTGGAATTTAAAACAAAACCATTTTTTACTCAGCACTTTATTCTAAATTTGTATCATTACTGGTAAGACATAGTGATTGTCACTACTCTGGATGCAAACAAATTGTGGGTTTTGTTTGTTTGTTTTACCATCTCTCTAAGCACTGGAATGCCTTTTAATTTTTTTTTAAACAAATTTTATAATGTAAAGAAAAATTTTATCCACTCATCTGTTGAAGGGCATCTTGGCTCTTTCCACAGTTTGGCAATTGTGGCCATTGCTGCTATGAACATTGGGATGCATATGGCCTTCTTTTCACTACGTCTGTATCTTTGGGGTAAATACCCAGTAGTGCAATTGCAGGGTCACAGGGTAGCTCTATTTTTAATTTCTTAAGGAATCTCCACAGTTTTCCAAAGTGGCTGCACAAACTTGCATTCCCACCAACAGTGTAGGAGAGTTCCCTTATCTCCACATCCTCTCCAATGCTTGCTGTTGACTGTCTTGTTGATTTTGGCCATTCTAACTGGTGTAAGGTGGTATCTCAATGTGGTTTTGGTTTGAATCTCCCTGATGGCTAATGATGATGAACATCTTTTCATGTGTCTGTTAGCCATTTGTATGTCTTCTTTGGAGAAGTGTCTGTTCATATCTTCTGCCCATTTTTTTGACATGATTATCTGTTTTTTGGGTGTTGAGTTTGAAGTGCTCTTTAGAGATCTTGGATATCAGCCCTTTGTCTGTAGTGTCATTTGTGAATATTTTCTCACATTCCCTGGGTTGCCTATTTGTTTTGTTGACTGTTTCCTTTGCTGTGCAGAAGCTTTTGATCTTGATGAAGTCCCAAAAGTTCATTTTCACTTTTGTTTCCTTTGCCTTTGGAGACATGTCTTGAAAGACAAGTCTTTCATGTGGCCGATGTCAAAGAGGTTACTGACAATGTTCTCCTCTAGGATTTTTAATAAAGAAGGCCTGGTCCATATATACAATGGAATATTACACCTACATCAGAAAGGATGAATACCCAACTTTCGTATCAACATGGATGGGACTGGAGGAGATTCATTGGAGTGAGGCGGAGAGAGTCAATTTTCATATGGTTTCACTTAACTTGTGGAGCATAAGAAATAACTTGGAGGATATTGGGAGAAGGAAAGGAAAGGTGAATTGGGGAAAATTGGAGGTGGAGACAAACCATGAGAGACCGTGGACTCTGAGAAACAAAATAAGGTTTTTGAAAGGGAGGGGGTGGAAGAATGGGTGAGCCTGGTGGTGGGTATTAAGGAGGGCATGTATAGCACGGAGTACTGGGTGTGTTGCATAAACAATCAATCTTGAAACACTGAAAAAATAAAATTAAATTAAAAAATAACAATAGATTATTCCAGATTTATTTCAAAAATAAAATTTAAAAAATAAAAATGTAAAGAAAATTTTATGTTCCCTTGAAACTTCAAATATAGTCCAGGTCCTGAGGTTGGTCAAATATATATGTTTTCTCTTAATAAGTATTAGCAGACGTTACCTAGTATTCACACATAAAATTTCTTCTGAAAAATGATGTTTTCATGTTTTTTTTTCATTGGAACTCCCATATATATTTGCCATAAAATGTGAACTTCACGTTGGAATAAATGAGAGTCAAGCCACATTAAGCACCCATGTGCTCAGATAAAAAACTAAGTTTGTACTTGGGTAGAGATGAGGTAGACTCCCCAGCCTAGTGAATATGATCCAGTCTGCATAAATCTCTCTGATGCCAGGGATCTGGAGTGAAAATATTGACCCATGATTGTTCATATTCATGTCACAAACAAAGATGTCTCAACACTCAAACTACATGTCCCACTCTTGTTTTTCTTTCTTATATATTCAGTGGAATAACAAACACTCTGTATCTTTTATCACAACAGCAACACAATATCCCAAAACTGTCCAGAACGCCAGGCATGAGTTGAATTTTGATTTAAGATGCCATAATGTCTATGTGTGGTGTGTGTGTGTGTGTGTGTATCATAGATAGATAGATAATGATATATCTTGGATATATATGGAGAATATGTGTGTGTGTGTGTGTGTGTGTGTGTGTGTGTGTATAATCTCCAAGCACTTAAAGTGTTTCTGGGCAAAAAGACTGAGAGTTGGGTTGGACTCATTCACTTGACTCCTGAATGTTTCTCACCTGTCTGCCCACCTATGCTCTATCAGGATTCATATCCCATTTTGACCCTAGTTGCTAGATCCGGAAATAAAGTATGAGAGTCAAAACCACATAGGATTTTTTTAAAGATTTTATTTATTTATTTGTCAGAGAGAGAGAACACAAGCAGGGAGAGTAGCAGGCAGAGGGAGAAGCAGGTTCCCTGCTGAGTAAGGAGTCTGATGTGGTACTGGATCCCAGGACCTTGGGATCATGACCTGAACTGAAGGCAGATGCTTAACCAACTGAGCCACCCGGGTGTCCCCACAGAGGATGTTTTGAATGATACATAATAAACATAAAATTTGATAAAATTTATTGAGAACCTGATAAAAAGACACAACTGTGACTTACCAGGAGATAATAAACAAGTGACCAGAAAGACAGGCTAAAAACATGTGGTGACAAGCCATGTCCTGTGACAAGATCACGGATGGTGGTTTACACTGCTGATGGTTGCACAAGGACTGCCCAGATGGTGAGCTTGAGGCTCTACTTAGCACAGCTGGAGGTGTTGAGGGATTGTGTCACAGAACAGCTGAGTCTTGTTTTCTTTTTCTTTCTTCTTTTTTTTTTTTTTTTGAAAGTGGGAGAGGGAGAGAACGGGAGTGTGTATGTGTTCAGGAGAGAAGCTGGGGAGAAGAGGGGAGGGGCACAGGGAGAGGGAGAGAATCTTCAAGCAGACTCTCCAGTAAGCATAGAGCCCAAGGTGAGACTCCATCTCAAGGCTCTGAGATCATGACCTGAGCTGAAATCAAGAGTTGATGCTTACCTGACTGAGCCACCCAAGTGCCCCAGAAATCTGAGTATTAAGGGTGGTCAGAAATTAACAAGGTGACATGGCTTGGGGAAATGGTTCTGGACAGTGAGAGGGGCATGCATGAGGGTATAAGACAGATTTAAAAAATCACCTGAAAGTAAAAGAAAGATTGGTTTACATGTGATCCGTGCATGAGTCACAAATGTTCATCAGTAATAACACCAGTGAAATCAGTATAAACAAAAATTTAAGAAGATGGAAGAAGAGGACAGACTTGGTGCAAGCAGAGACACGGTAAGATATGAGTGCTGTAAGTGTTGAGATGCTCTCCTCAGGCACTTTATGTCTGAATTTTATGTCTTCCTCTAGCTGCCATATTTATCTCTTTCTCTCTGTATCCAAGCTCCTTGGAAAGAAAATCTTTAGTAACTGTATCAGCTGTAAGAACCCACTGCAAAATTCTTTTATTTTGAGAGAATAAAAATATGTGACAAACATACACTGGAAAGAAGGTGGCACATAGTTACTAAGTAGCTAGATCATTCCCAGCTATTCCTTTGGCTCCATTCCCCTTGTCCTACCAGCTTGGGACCCAGAGTGGAGTGATGTCCACAATATACACGGAAACCTTTAGCCCTGACTTTGGTTGGATCCAGGAATAGGAAATCACAATCAGAAGGGAGGGACAAGAGTGAGATCCAGGTTTCCATTATTCTATTTCTATCCATGATGGATCAGTGTGGGCTGGGTTCTTTGGCCAAAAGTCTGTTTCTGTCAAGAAGGCCTCCAAATACTCCTTTTCCTCTTTCTTTGTCTTTCTGCCTCTCTTCTGGTAACTTCCTTCATTCCAGACGTGGATGGTGGTGATGCCTTAGTTTTAACTATTCCTGGGTGCTACAATCTCTTATGCTTTCCCTACACCCTAATTTCCATTTTATAAATAGTTGCCTTGTTCTTTCATAATCATCCAAATTGAACATGCCATCTGTTATCCTGTCAGGACCCTGACTGGTTTGGTAATCAGTAGTAGGAGTGATTGTGAGGACACAGACCCTTTAGAACACTCTGTGGCTGAGTGGTTTGCACATTTGAGAAGTGCAGGGTAAATGCCTAGGTTGGTAGGGACAGGACACGGGTGGTCCATGGCCTTCAGTAGAATCATGCTTGAGATGATTCATGGGAGACTGACTTTGGGAGATCAAGCCCCTGAGGGAATTTGTCACTCTAGCACCCAAAACAATTATGATGCTGAGGCATCGACTGACTTCACGATGACTCTAGTACCCAAGGACTAGAGAAACTTAAAACTGCTCATCCTCCAATTGGTAACACACAGGAAACATTGGAAAACTCTCATATCAGGTCCATGAAAGCCTTTATCCTGTACATTTACAAGGCAGATACAGCTAAGGACCAAGCTCAATGCCCAGTGTAAAGGGTCTTTTTACAGCAGAATAACATCCAGCACTCATTGGACCCTTATATCAGAGATGGGAACATTAAATAGACACATAAGAGTCTGAGAGACTAAAGCCCCAATTTCCCTGTGGGAAACATCACTCTGCACAATGATTTCCAATTATATTTATGGAAGCATTCACGTAAGGAAAACTCCAAAAGATGTAGACCCACCATCTTCCATTCATTGCCTTGAGGCCCATAGTGAGATTTACATTCCATCATAACCCAGGGAAAAAAGTACAAGGGCTTCTACAATGAAAAATGTACCTTCCCAATTCTGTGTAGACAGCAGCATATAGGATATATATGATAATGGATTGTGAGAGTGTGAAGCCAATATAAGCCCAGATGAGGCTGGATTAGTTAAAATGAGAACATTCACCCAGGATTTAATGGGTTGACTCAAGCCCCTGATAGAGGCACTTACTTTCTGCTGGTTGTATAAGTGAAGCCTGGATGCAAGGCTTACATAAAATAAGTAAGGCTGAGAAGCTGAGACATTTTTGGTACAGTGTAGGAAGAGCCCAAGTTTTAGGGGGATGGCATTTCTTGAGAGGACTGCATACATACATGCCACTCAGCCTCTAATCATGCTCCCCAGAAGAGCCCCCAAGACATTCTCTTCACTGATGCAAAATAATTTGGTAAACAGTGCCCAGTGTCCTTGAAATTTTTCTGTCATTTATGGCTCAGAGAGAGGAAACTGTGGTGAGAATGCTGTGGTGGAATTAGATTTTCTAGTCTCTGTGGAAATAAAGAGTTCTGGAAATAAGGGTTATTTGACCCACAGAGATCTCCAGTGATCAGAATTCCCAGAAAATAAGTGAATGCTACAACAAGTCAAAGGTATTTTTCTAGAGTCTTCCCCCAAACATTAGCCAAAGAGACCTTGGACTACTGACAAGGATAACTACAAGTAAGTCCCTGAGCCCAAAGATGACGAGGAACACCAGCAAGTAATGATGTGGGGTGTTACTGTTTGCTGAGACAGGGGAGACCGTGCACACTGAAGAACCGTGGAGCATCTTAACAAGGGTTGTTAGGAGAGGAATGATGAATTGGCCAGGATTCTTGAGAGAAACAGAACCATCAAGATGTGTATGTATATACATTATATATGTAGATAGATAAACAGAGAATTTTATGAAATTGGCTCCCATTATTATGGGAGTACACATCCAAAATCTATAGAATAGGCCAGCAGACTGGAGAAGACTTAGTGTTCAGGTCCAGAGGCAGTCTTTGGCAGTATTCCTTCTTCAGCAGAAGTGGAGGCAGTGGGAATAAGCCTTTGTGCTATACAGGCCTTCCACTGATTGGATGGGGCCCACCCACATTATGAAAGTTAGTTACTCAAGGTCCAATGATTTAAATATTCTCATATAAAAAGTATTTTCAAGGAAACATCCAGAATTACATTTTACCAAAGAGTTGGGCATGATGGCCTAAAAAGCTTCACACATAAAATTAAACATCAAGGGGCACCTTGGTGGCTCAGCAGGTTAAAGCCTCTGCCTTCGGCTCAGGTCATGATCCCAAGGTCCTGGGATTGAGCCCCGCATCAAGCTCTCTGCTTAGCAGGGAGCCTGCTTCCCCCTCTCTCTGTCTACTTGTGATATCTGTCTGTCAAATAAATAAATTAAATAAATAAATAAATAAATAAAATCTTTTTTAAAAAATTAAACATCAAAATTATATTAGGACTGAGACTTGCAATAAATAATTTTGGGGAAAGTCAGGAAAGTAGGACTTTGTTTCAGAGTGGGAGTTGTCAGAAACATTCAAAATGAATTCAGTGATTGTCATCTGGATGTCTTTTTTCTGGGATGATGGAGCAATGCTAAATCTCTCCTTGAATCTTGCAACTTGCAGTCATCCTTGTTATCCAGATTGAAGACTGGCAAATATTGTAGCTTCACAGGTATTTATTTGTTTATTTATCTGTTTGTCTGTGTTTGACATTATAAAGCCATGTTTTGTTTCTGCCTTAAGTTTGTTTTTGTTTGTTTGTTTTTGTGTCTTTCTATCACAATGACATCATCTAATGTGTGTGTTTTATGAAATTCTTGATGTTAAATAAGACATACAAGGATCTGTCTGACCAGCTTAAAAAGAATAGCTACCAAGTATCTCTCTCTCTTTTTTCCCCCCTCTCTCACTAGTCACCAAAATAAAAAATTCCCATACTGTCTTTGATTTGACACTCTAATCCTTTGGACTTGAAGTGCTGTTGTGATGCAAAGTGGATGCCAGTGCTATAGGAGGCCTAAGTATAGACAGATTTTGGCCAAGGCATCTCACAGTGGTCCCGGGAGCCATCTCCTGAGCTTCAGAACGTACAATGGGAAGAAATTTCTCTCGTACTGTGATACCAAGTGGCATCCCCTGAAATATTCTCCTGTTGCCTCATCTCATCCCATGTCAGACTGCAAACCAAAAACAATACCACATTCCTGGGATCACAGAGATTACTGACACCATCAAATTCCAATCACAGGATGTGAGGCAGATGCACACCACCTGTAACTTGCTCCTTTGGTTGTTGCAAAAGGCAACTGTGATAAAATTTGACTCTTAAACCTAAGATAAACCAGAGAAAAACCACCTGAAGGCCAGCTCAATAGCATCGATGATGTGCCCAAAAGCTATGCCAGAATATCCTTTGTAAAAGGAGAAATATGGGGGTGTTTCTCTTTGCCCTTCCCTCCACCAAAAAAAGGGCAGGGGGATAAGGGAACATCAAATGGAAAATTAGTAACAATGCATGTGGACTTCTGATGCCATCAACCTCTTTCTCCAACTAGATCTGGTTGACCATGTGTCCTGGGTTGCCTGGACAGTCCCAATGTATGCTTGCTGTCTGACAAAACGCTAAGTCCCTTAGTCTCAGAAGTGCTCCTGTTTAAATGACTGCACACACACACACACACACACACACACACACACACACACACATTTATTAGAGAAGAGCTGACACTCAATATTACATTAGATTCGGGTGCAAAACTCCATGATTTGGTAAGTTTATGCATTATGCTGTGCTCACCACAAGTAGGGCTACCATCTGTCCCATTACATGGCTATTATAATATCACTGACTATATTCCTTATGCTCTCCTTTTTATTCCTTTGACTCACTCATTCTGTAACTAGACAGCTTTATCTCCATCTCTCCCTCACCCATTTTGCCCAGCTGCCTCCCCCTACCAGCAACCATCAATTCATTCTCAATATCTATAGTTCTGATTCTGCTTTTTATTTATTCTTTTTTTTTTTTTGGATTGCATTTATATCACTTCTCGGCCTTTTGGGTAAGATCAAGTGGATTGCATTTATAAATGAAATCAGATGGTATTTGTCTTTCTCAGACTGGCTTATTTCACTCAGCACAATACCCTCTAGATCCATTCATGTTGTTTTAATGGCAGGATCTCATCCTTCTTTTTTATGGCTGTGTAATATCCCATTTTGTATCTATAACACATTTTTCTCATCTGTGCATCTATTGATGGACATGTAGGCTGCTTCCATTGCAATAGTCTTGGCTATTGCAAATAATGCTGCAGTAAACATAGGAGTGCATGTATCTTTCCAACTTAGTGTTTTTGTTTTCCCTGGGAAAATACCTAAGAGTGAAATTATTGCATCATACCATAGTATTTCTATTTTTAGCTTTTCAAGGAACCTCCATACTTTTTTCTACAGTGGCTGCATCAATAATTTGCATTCTCACCAATGGTACAAGAGGGTTCCTTTTTCTCCACATCCTCAATACTTGTTGTTCCTTGTCTTCTTGATTTTACCCATTCTAAAAGGTGTGAGGTAATATCTCAATGTAGTTTTTCTTTTTTTTTTTAAGATTTTATTTATTTATTTGACAGAGAGAGAGATCACAAGTAGACAGAGAGGCAGGCAGAGAGAGAAAAGGAAGCAGGCTCCCCGTTGAGCAGAGAGCCTGATGCAGGCCTCGATTCTAGAACCCTGAGATCATGACCTGAGCTGAAGGCAGAGGCTTAACCCACTGAGCCACACAGGTGCCCCTGTAGTTTTTATTTTGATTTTCCTAATTATTAGTGATGTTGGGCATCTTTTCATGTGTCTCTTGGTTGTCTATATGTCTTCTTTGGAAAAATGTCTGCTCAGGTCTTCTGCCTAAAAGATTTTTTTTTTTAATTTTTACATTTTTATTTTTAAAATTTTATTTTTTCAGTGTTCCAAGAGTCATTGTTTATGCACCACACCCAGTGCTCCATGCAATATGTGCTCTCCATAATACCTACCACCAGGCTCACCCATCCCCCCACCTCCTTCCCCTCCAAAACCCTCAGTTATTTCCTCAGAGTCCATAATCTCTCATGGTTTGTCTCCCCCTCCGATTTCCCCCAACTCACTTCTCCTCTCCTTCTCCTAATGTCCTTGGTGTTATTCCTTATGCTCCACAAGTAAGTGAAATCATATGATAATTGACTCTCTCTGCTTGACTTATTTCACTCAGCATAATATCCAGCCTAAAGGACTTTAATTGGATTGTTTTTGTTTTTTTGAGTGTTGAGTTTATGAGTTCTTTGTTTATTTTGGGCATTAGCCCCTTATCAGATATGTCATTTGCAAATATCTTCTCTCATGTTGTCTTTTGGTTTCATTGATGGTTCTCTTTGCTGTGCAAATGCTTTTTATTTTGATGTAGTCTCTATAGTTTATTTTTGCTTTTGCTTCCCTTGCCTTAGGACACCTATCTAGAGAAATGTTGCTCTGGCTAATGTCAGAGAAATTACTGCCTGCACTCTCTTCTAGGATTTGTATGGTTTCAGATGTCACATTTAGGTCTTCCATCCATTTTGAATTTATTTTTCTGTATGGTGTAAGGAAATGATCCAGTTTCATTCCTTTTGCTTGTAGTTGTCCAGTTTTCCCAGCACCATTTGTTGAAGAGATTGCCTCTTCTCACTGTATATTCTTGCCTCCTTAGTCATAGTTTAATTGACATGTGGGTTTCCTTCTGGAGTCTCTATCTTGTTCTATTGAAATACATGTTTATTTCTGTGCCAGTACCATAGTCTTTTGAATATTATAGCTTTGTAGCATATCTTGAAATATAGACTTGTGATACTTCCAGTTTTGTTTTTCTTTTTCATGATTATTTTGGCTATTTGGGATCTTTTGTGGATCCATGCAAATTTTAGAGTTATTTCTTCTAGTTTTGCAAATAAATAAATAAATAAATAAATAAAAATTGCTGTTGGTGCTTTTATAAGGATTGCATTGAATCTGTAGATTGTTTTGGGTAATATGGATATTTTGACAATATTTACTCTCCAATCAATAAACATGGAATATATTTCTTTATTTGTGCCATTTTTAATTTATTTCATGAGTCTTTTATAGTTTTTAGAACAGAGTTCTTTTACCTGTTTGGTTAAGTTTATTCCTAGGCATTTTATTATGTTTAGTGCGAATGTAAATGTTGTTTTTAAATTTCTTTTTCTGCAACTTCATTGTTAGTGTCTAGATAGGCTAGTGATTTCTGAGTATTAATTTTGTATCTTGCCAATTTACTGAATTTGTTTATTACTTCTATCAGTTTTGGGGTGAGATCATTAGGATTTTCTATGCATAGTATCATGTCATCTGTAAATAGTGACAGTTTAATTTCTTTACCACTATGGTGTCTCTTATTTGTTTTTTGTTTTTTGGATGTTTTGTTTTTATTTGATAGAGAGAGATCACAAGTAGGCAGGGAGGCAGGCAGAGAGAAAGGGGGAAGCAGGCTCCCGGCTGAGCAGAGAACACGATGCAGGACTCAATCCCAGGACCCTGAGATCATGACCTGAGCGGAAGGCAGATGCTTAACCCACTGAGCCACCCAGGCACCCCTAGTGTCTCTTATTTCTTGTTGCTTGACTGTTGTGGCTAGAACTTTTAGTACTATGTTGGATAAAAGTGAACATTCCTGTCTTGTTTTTGATCTTAGGGGAAAAAATCCTCAGTTTTTCCCCATTGAGGATGATGTTATCTGTGAGTTTTTCATATACAGCCTTAATTATGTTTAGGTATGCTCTCTCTAACCCCATTTTGTTGAGCATGCTTATCATGAATGGATGTTGAATCTTGTCAAATGTTTTTTTCTGCATCTATTGAAATAATAAATCATGGGAAAACACAGTTAAAAATATGTGTAGAATGTGTCTCTTCAACCTTGTGATACTGACTTACTGATGCCCAAATAAGAAATGCTCCCAAATGGAAATGTAGTCATGATTTTGGTGAAAAGGACACTAGGTCTACCCCTGACCATCGAGCTGCTCAAACCAATAATACAACTAGGAGGGGAGGGAGTCGCTATACTGCCAAGACGGGCTGACCCAGGCTGTGGAGTGAAAATTGGGTTGCTACCAAACAACGCAAGGAAGAATTACTTCTGGAGCCTGAGAGAGTTTCTGAGATGCCTCTTAGCACTACTCTTTCCAGTAGCCCTGAATAATGGGACATTGTGGCAACCAGACACCAAAGGAGACAAAGATATATATAAAAGAACTACATTATTGAGCCAGGGGCTGCCCAAGGAAGCAGGACACAAGATGTGTAATTAAATTAGTGACCTATAGCAAATGTGTTTTATAAAACACATCCCCCAATTACTTACATGAAGTACACAGACAGTGGCTAAGAATTTAGATTTTTAGAGGGGGAGATGGCTGAATGGACATCATCCCCAAATTATTCAGTGGCTGAAGGAACTTCACATGGATTCTAGAAGCAAGATGGCTGGCGCCTGTGGGAAATCTTCAATATGCCCAGACCCAGTCACAAGTCACTCTTCTCACTCTGCTTTCCACTCCAGAAAGATGACTTGTATGGACAATAGCATTGAGTCTCTTGTCTATCCTGGTTTTTCACCAAATTTAGCCAATAAGAAATCTAGCAGGAGATCAGAATGGGAGGGAGAAGCTTAGCTATAGACTCCCAGGGTCTTCTCCACAGTGTTGCTCTGGCTGGCTGCACATCTTAGCCATTGGTGGAAGTTTCTGTCAGGCAGCCCTCCATACACAAAATGAGAGAGTAGATGGAGGAAGGGCAGAAGACCAGTCAATAGGTGCTCCCACATTGGAGAAGGGCAAAGGGGTCTCCATAGGGACTGTGTCAGTGGGTTGCTTGATGACCACTGCAGCCCCAGAAGAGTGGAACTTTGAAAGACAGAAGGTCAAGGGTTGTCATCAAGAGTTGATATTAAAGCCTCATGTTCCTCCAAAAAAATCACAGCTTCTTCTCTTTTCTCTGAATTGTAGCTTATTTTTTTTTTAAATTTATTTTAGAGAGAGTGAGAGGGAGCACATCAGCAGGGCAAGGGGCAGAGAGGAAGGAGAAGCAGGCTTCCTGCTAAACAGAGAGCCTGACATGGGGCTCCATCCCAGGATGTCCAGATCATGACCTGAGCTGAAGGCAGATGCTTAACCAATGCAGCCACCCAGACACCTCTGCCCTTTATTTTTTTTTAATCATTATTTTTTATTTATTTTCAGCATAACTGTATTCATTGTTTTTGTACCACACCCAGTGCTCCATGCAGTCCGTGCCCTCTCTAATACCCACCACCTGGTTTCCCCAACCTCCCACCCCCCCACCTCTTCAAACCCTTCAGATTGTTTTTCAGAGTCCATAGTCTCTCATTGTTCACCTCCCCTTCCAATTATTTTAACCACAAAGTTTCCTGAGAGGAGTAATATTACACAAGAAAATTATTTAAATTATTTAAATTGAGTACTGAATAGATGAGGTCCAGAGAAAATTAGCTGTGCCTGTGTATGAGGTTTAGAAGCTATGGTGTGTCTGTATGTGAATGATGGTGGCAGCTGTGCCTTCTGCAAGGGCATCTCTCACTCTCTGAAGCCCCATCCCAGTTGTCAGGGATCAGCATGTCATCCCTCCAGTGGGGTGTGCAGAGACATGCATGTGCGTTTTTTCCCGGGTTCTAAGATACAGTGGCACTGCCTCCCCCAAATTTTGTGACAAATAATTGTTAAATACACTTTTAAAATCATCTTACTTCCATATCAAGAAAAGTAAAGTTGCCTGAAGTCAAAATAAAATTCCAGCCATGTAACATATTCTGTTAGAAAATGCTAAGCGTTAACCTAGCATGTGACACGGTAATGTAAAAATTAGCTTTGTTATATTCATCACTGACCTAGGAAAAACTAACTATATATTTTTATATTTGATATAAAGACATTATGTAAAGGAAACAATTTTATTTAGCAAGAAAGTTACTGACTGTATAACCAGGAAAACTCAGAAAGAACATACACTTTTAGTGATAAAAATTATGTTATTTTTTCATGGAAATATAGAGATATTTAGAAGCATTTAATCAGAGTAGACCATGTTGTTCTAAGGGTCAGCGTCAAATGTGGCCATAATCTTATGTAACACTACATTGACAGAGAGAGGGCTGGTCACACTCTCTTCTTTAATTGCCCCCAAAGTAAGCCTGAAATCTATGCTTCAGTGAAAATGAATTTCAATTAATTACACGTTTTATTTATTCATGCACACAACAATCACTCTGGTTTATGAAGAGAGAAGAAAGAAAAAGAAGAACTTGTTCTCCAACTTGCAAAATCTCTACAGTAGGGCACCTGGGTGGCTCTGTTGGTTAAGCGACTGCCTTCAGTTCAGGTCATGATCCCAGAGTCCTGGAATCAAGTCCCCTATCAGGCTCCTGCTCAGCGGGGAGCCTGTTTCTGCCTCTCCCTCTGCTGCTCCCCTGCTTGTGCTCTCTCACTCTTTCTGTCAAATAAATAAATAAAATCTTAAAAAAAAAAAAAAAGAGGTGGGTCACAAGGTTTCAGCACATGCCAGATCTCATCATCGTTATCATTATATTGTGGTGTGGTTATGATCACTATAGGTAATTGTAAAGATATATTTATTATCTTACTGTGGTGTGGTTATCATCACTATAGGTAATTGTAAATATATATTTATTATCTTCCAAGACAGTCTAAAAAATAGCTTCTACTAAGTATTTGTTACCCTAGGAATGGCATCTATAGGACAGAGACACACAGCGTGCTCTTTTTCCTTCCCACTATCAGAGTGGAAAAAATATTCACAGCCCTTAGCTTGCAGTAGAAAGAGTAGCATCAGTGTGAGTGTGCGGTGAGAAGACCACATTCTGAGAAGGAATGTAAACTCTGTGAATAGTTTATCTTTGCAATTTTTTCTCCACTTAACACCCTGTGACATCTTGCAGCTTCATTTGGTTTGGCAGGTGAAGGAAAGTGAGCGGGTTTTCGTGCTGAGGTGATGCGGCTTTCCCGTGAGTTCATGCCTAGAATTTGTGCTGTATAACGGTGATATGCCTGCGATGGTCCTGAGCTGAATGGGAGGCACGTGATCCGTCTGGAGCCAGGAGACTCACAGTAACCTGTATGTCAACTACATGTTTGAGTATAACATACAATGCATCCACGAACAGCAGATAACATGTAATCACACCTCATTAGAAATCATAAAACGAGTACCCTAAAACAACCTCCATCCTAGAAATCCCCACTCTGTTGCATTCCATTCCATTCCATTCCATTCCATTCCATTCACCTCAGCCTGGGGAACCGCCCACCCGAACTTTGTGAGAGTCCCTCCATTTGTCAACTGCATGTGCGTCCTTGCTCTTTGAAACCCACAACTCGAATCATTTTCCATGTGTTCTTTTCTTCCTTGCTTGTCTGCACAGAACTACCACTGAAGAGTATAAGGCATTTGTCAATTCACTTTTTGACAGACATTTTTCATTTTTTTCTCTTCTTTTTAACTGTCGTGGCACCCTGTGCATACACCTGAAGCACACATGAGTGGACTCTTTGAGGACGTTTATCCAAGCATGAAATACTGAGGCCTTTGTAGTCAGTGTTCACAGATGTTGCCAAACTGTATTCCAAGTGGCAGGTGCCAGTTAACCTTCCCCTCTGAAACATATGGAAGTTTCTGTTGCTCTGATGGTGTTTTTTCCTACGAGTTTTAAATTTTTGGCCATTAGATTGTTTTTACTTGTTTCTTATTGTGCTTTTAAATGGCAATTTTCTTGACACTAAAATTTTTCTTATTAAGGAACTCAGATGTACTCTGAAGTCTTAATGACCCAAGAATATATGTCCTATAATGATTATAATTTTGACTTAAGTAATTAAGTTTGTAATCCCCTGAAGCTGATAGTTGTGTATGGATAGGAGCCCCCCCTTTTTTTCTTTAAATACCTCAGAAGACTATCATCCAACCAACCAACACTCACTGAAGTAACCATTCTTTGCATATGGTGCTGTAGGGCACCTCTGCCATTTACCAGTGTCAGGGAGCTGTTTGTGGACTTGGTGTTCTGTCTCTTCTGTCTCTCTGTCTCTCTCTGCACTAAAACCATGCTGTGTTAATTATATTAGTTCTATTTTCACTCCCAATAGCTGATTGAGCAAGGCTTTCTGCTTTATTCTTTTTCATCAAGTGTGTCTAAACTCCTCTTGGTCTCTTCATTTCCATGTAAATTTTAGAATAAGCTTGTTAATTCTCATAAAATGCTCTGTTGGGGAATTTGATTGAAGATGGATTAAGTCTACAATTCAATTTTTCAGATAATTGGTGCCTTCAATACATTTAGCCTCACAATCCGTAGGACATTGTATACCTCTCAGCATCCATAGGTCTTTAATTTTTTCACCAGCATAATTTGGCCACAAAAGTCTTGGGCACATTTTATAATATGTAGTTATTTTAAAATTCCATTAATTCATATCTTGGCCTTTTAAGCATAACTCTTTGTATACTTGGAAGTGGTCACTCCAGGGATCACAGTATACACTCTTACCTTTTCAATTTAAAGTTAATATTGTACCATTTACTGAAAAATGCAAAAACCTTGAATTTATGTAGATCCATTTATTATGACCAGCATTATTGATGCAATAGTTACCATATGTAACAGCTGTATGGATTGCAAAGAACTTAAGAGATATATAACCTTTTACATTTACCGACACATTTGCCATTTCTGATGCTCTCTCTTTCTTTCTGAGGATGTAAGTTATTATTCGACATCATTTGTCTCAGCCTAAGTAACCTTCTTGGGAAGCTCTGTGGTCAACTGGTGACAAATGCACTTATCTGAAAATATGTTTAATTCACCTTCATTCTTAAAGGATATTTCATGGACTATAGAGTTCTGGGTTGGCGGTTCTGTTTATCTTTCAATTTTTTCAAGATCGTGTTTTCCTGTCTTCTAGTCTCCATTGTTTCTGACAAGAAGTAATTGGTCATTTGTATCATTTCTCCCCATATGTAATTTGTTTTATATATATATATTTCTTTTAATTAACATATAATGTATTATTTGTTTCAGGGGTATGACTTTTCAGTAGTTTGATTATGAAGCCCTTAGATGTGTCTCCATTCAATTTATCCCGCTTGGTGAACTTGAGCTTCCAACAATGATACCTATACGGCAGTAATGAAAAACTAGTCTTTGTAATAGACAGTGGCTCCACTGTATCCACATAAGGGGAAAAAATGAATCTTGACCCCACTGTCACACTGTACACAAAAATCAATTTCCAATGGATCTTAGATAAGCAATGGTAAAACTTTGAGGTTTTTAAAAGAAAACATAGACCATGCTCATGACTTTGAGTTGCGAAGAGTCTTCTTAACCAGGATGCAACAAGGACTGGCCAACATTAAGAAATGACAAAACAGATTTTAATTTTAATTTTAATTTAATGATAAATTTTTAGGAACTCCTGTAACATAACATCATTATGGTGAAAGGCAAGTCATAGAGTGGGATATGATGGCTACAACATACCTTTCTGGTAAGGACTCATAACTTACATATATAAAAGAAAACAATATGGTAAGCATAGTGTAATTTAGAATTGTCAAATCATTAAGTGTACACTCGAAACTGATGTAACATTGTGTGTCAACTATATTTCCATTTTAAAAAAAGATCAGTAACAGAAATACAAGCCATTAAAAAAATGGGCTAACCACTTGAGTGAGCTTTTCACAAACGATGAATGCCTTTTTCTAATGACTGGTAACTACATTAAAACTCTCTGACAAGGTGTTCAACATTGTTAGTTATCATAGAAATACAAATTAAAATTATAATTAGCTACCATAGTAGGACCACAAGATGGCTAAAATCAAGATGCCTGACAATAATAAGTGTTGAGGATGTGGAGTCACCAGAACTCAACTGCACCATGGGGCGGGGGGTGGTGAAATTAATTTATACAAGTAGAAACTTTCTTGTAAATTTGAAAATATATATCTTGGCCTAGGTTCTAGCCAAAGAATCTGAAATAAGGGTTAAGATGCCAGCACTTTATATGGAAGATGACAGTCTACGTACAGTATGAGGGATCAACCAAAAGGAAGAGAGGGAAGGAAGACAAAGCAATACAATGTGGAATGTTAATTCACTAGCTATTGCTTCACAATGAGTGCACTTGGCAATGAAAGGTTTGGAGCACGAAGTAAGCTTCAAAATGTTCCATGGCAAGTGAAAATGGGAGGGGAACTACCTGCCCCATATCCCACTGGTCTTGGTTCACCTAAAGTGGAGATAGTCTCTTTATTTAGCTTCTAAATTTTACCTCAGGATAATTTCTGCATTTGACTGCTGGTGGAATTTAGTGTTGTCTCAAGTTTGAGGCTAGAACATATAATCCTGCTTTTATTGTTGATTAACATACATGAATATTTTTCCATTGCTTTTGTACTTAATGGTAAAATTCCTGGGCCATTGGGTATGTGTATGATTGGATGAAGCTTTCAAGATTCCCAGAGATGCCTCTCTATTTCTATGTCTCACTAATGCACAGAACTTTTGGTCTAGAGGAAAAACTACTTAAATAAGTAAATGGATTTCCATATCCATTGACGTATTTATAATATTTTCCTTTATGTTCATGCATCAAATTACATTAATAAAATGACAAGCGTTACATTAAGCTTATTTTTCTTGAATAAGATGAATTTCCTCTTTGCAGTCTTACTATATATCCTTGGACTTACTGTGTTAACTTTTAAAGATATATGTTTTTATGTTTATGAATGAGATTACTCTCTCATGTATATTTCTCATGATGTCCTTATCAGGTTTGTCCATCAAAGTCATCCTGATACTCTAAATTAATCAGAAGTACTTCCATTTTTTCCTATTCTCTGGAAGAATCAGTAAAATCTCAACATTATTCTTCATTAAATACTTACTGGACTTTATCACAGGAGTCACTTAAGCTTGGAGTTTTCTTTGGGGAAATTTCTAATTAGGAGTCAATTTATTTAATTACTATATTACTTAGATTTTATTTCGTTTGGGTTTTAGTAAATTGTTTTTCTACAAGCTATATATTTCATCTGAATTTTATTTGCATGAACTTACTGATAATACTCTCTAATTCCCTTTACATCTACAGTATATTGTGCTATTCCCTTTGCATTACTGGCATTGACCATATTTGTCTTCATCAATTCTCGTGTTCATTTCTTCCAGAGGTTTATTCACTAATTGCAATTGCCTGAATCAATTATTAAACAGGATGTGGAGAAATAATTATTTTTCTGATTTACTCCATTTTTCTACATTTATTGGCTGGCTGTATTCTGTATCTGTGAAAAAAAAATCCTATTCTTGCTTTCTGAAAAAAAAAAAACAAAATGTTTCATGCTTGCTTTATTATTTTTCTGCCTGAAACCCATAATCAGGCATTTCTCCATGGAATCACAATTCCTTTTATATGGAAACATATTTACAATGTAATCTCTGGTTGTTCTCAGCACTAATTGGCCATCATTGCTTCTAAGCACTTCTGGTAGATGGGATTAAAAAACGTATTCAGAAGTCATGTGTTCGTACTGACAACCTCAAATTCAAAACTATTGGATTCTTGCTCATATTTTCCTTTTCTGTGTGTTTTCTCTTCACCCATAGTGAAAACACTGGTTACAAGCACAATCGATAATTTTACTCATTTGCTGTAGCTTATAATACATAGAAAAAAACTTTCAGAATTATGATATTACAAAAATTACAACAAACCTACTACATAAACATCAAAACTTTTCTGCAATTTTGTTTTGTCTTATTTTCCTTTTTGAAATTCTCCTACACATACTCAGTGAGTTGATTTAATTTTATCATCTTCACAATAAATGTATCTAACTTTAGAAAAAAATGTATGGTTTTTATGCAATCACATAACATGTATGGATTCACAAAAAGAGAAATGACGTCATAAATTTGAATCATCCTATCAAAAAAAAAGATACATTTTGCCACTTGCTCAAGCCTACTTTTGTGTCTCTCAGGGATATTTAAAAATGTCCTCCATAGATATTTTGCACATTTCTTATTATGCTGCCTTCCTGGGTATTTTTAACTTTTGTTATCATAATAAAAAGATGCTTTCTTCTGCTTTATATCATCAAACTATTCATTGTTTGTGTATATAAATGCTACTGATTTTTTCTTATGATTTTATTTTAAACTAAGTTTATTAAACTATCAAGTGCACTGTCCACTTTGATACACTTTGGCAAATATAATTCCTGTGTGATGATCATCATCCTTCATGTAATGACCAGACACAGAACATTTCCACCATCCCAGAGAGCTGCCTCATGCCAATTTTCAGTCACTCTCCCCACCACCAGGTCCAGACACTGAGTATACTCTATCGCTACAGATTAGGTTTTCCCTGTTCTTAAATTTCATACAAATGGAATCAAGCAAATGCCATCCAAAGATGTCCATGACCTAATGCACTAGTCCCCAGAAATTGCCAATGTCACCTTACATGGCAAAAAGGAATTTGTCAATAACCAAGAAACAGAATCTGGAAACACACTACTCAAGTTATGATGAGCTGCCATGCAGGGGTGGAGTGGGAAGGAGAAACACTAGTAATACATCACACTACGTGGAGTGAGCCTCAACCCTTGAACCAAAGAGAAACAACCATTGTTTTTTGTCTTGTTCCTTTTTCTTAGCCTAATGTAACTGAGATTCATTTGTGTCATTTCCTGTTTTAATGCTGCGAAGTATTCCATTGTATGACAGTTACACAACATGCTTATCCATTCACCTACTGAGGGATAACTTGGTTGTTTTAAGCACATGGTTATTGTCAATAAATCTGGGTTTAGAAAGTGTAAGTTTTCATTTGTCTCAGAAATAACAGGTAGAATAACTGGGTCACTGGGCAAGTTTATGTCTAATTTTATAAAATTGGTTTTCAAATTGGTTGTGCAATTTTATATTTTCATCAACAAAGTATAGAAGATCTATTGTTCTAAATCCTCTCCAACACATGGATTCCAGACTTAATTTCAGTCAGTCTTAGAGGTCTGTGATGGTGCCTTATTGTCCTTTTCATTTTCAATGTCCTTTTGTCACATTCTATTAGAATTCATATATCTCACTGTATACAGTATCTATTAAAAGTTTTATCCCAGTGCACCTGGGTGACATAGTTGGTTAGGCAACTCTTGATTTTGGGTCCAGACATGATCTTAGTGTTATGAGGGTTATGAGAGTGTGCTGCGTGTTGAGCTCCACACTTGGCATGGTACTTGGTTAAGATTCTCTGTCTCCCGCTCTCTCTTCCCCTTCCCCACAACTCTCTTGATTTCTCTCCTTCAAAAAAAATTAGAAGTAATATAAAATAAAAAGTAAAATAAAAGTTTTAATCCCAAAGTCAACAATTAAATAATTAAAATTTATTTTTTTGTTATTAAATTGTAAAAGTTCTTTATCTATCCTAAAGAGAAGTCCTCTGTCATACTTACATATTGCTAATACAAACTAGTAGTTTGCCTTTCATTTTGTAAATGATATTATCTCAAAATTTATATTTCTAATAATTGGATATTAGTGTAAAAACACATTGGCTGTTTCTTTTCTCTCTTTTTTTGGTAAATTTCTCAGAATTTTCTACATAGACACCATGTTGTCTCTGAATGGAGACAGTTTAACTTTTTATTTCAAATAAGGGTACTTCCATTTACTTTTCTTGTCTAACTGGATTTTGTAAGTCACCTTCAAAATATATAATAAAATGATGAGAACAGACATCCTGACATTGTTCCTAATCTTAGCAACTACATGTTCCATATGCCACATTTATTTTTTTAAACATTTTCTTAAGATTTTTATTTATTTATTTGCTTGTCAGAGAGATCACAAGTAGGCAGAGAAGCAGGCAGAGAGAGAGGGGGAAGCAGGCTTCCTGCTGAGCAGAGAGCCCGATGCGGGGCTCGATCCCAGGACCCTGGGATCATGACCTGAGCCGAAGGCAGAGGTTTTAACCCACTGAGCCACCCAGGCACCCCATATGCCACATTTAAGTGTGATAGTAGCTATATTTTCTTTGTACATATTTGCATTAGTCTCCTGTTAACAAATAACAAGTTGCCATAAATTTAGCAACTTTAAAAGATTATTATTTATGTTATGTAGGTGAGAAGTCCAAAACAGGTCTCACTGGGTTAAAATCAAGGTATTAGCAGTGGTCTGTCACCAGAGGACAGACATCTCCACATTCTTTGGCTTGTGTCCTCCTTTCTTCATTTTCAAGATGACAGCAGTATGTGGAATTCTTAGCACACAGGAAATAACTTCTGACCACATCCAGATCACATCAATGTTATACTCTTTTTGTGGCAAAAAGTTAGTTTTCCTTTTTTCTTCTTTGGGACATCTTTAGAATGTGTACTGACATTCTAATATTTTTTGTCATTCTGCTATCCTTCTCTTCTCTTCATTGCTTTTAGATTTTGCCCTTTTTGGCCTTATTATCTCCTTCCTTCTTCATTTCATTTCACTTTTCTCTTTTGCTTCTCCCTTTTTTTTTTTTTTTTTTAATTGAGAGAGAACGCATGCATGTGAATGGGGAGGGAAGGACAGACGGAGAAGGAGAGAAAAAGTCTTAAGTATACTCAATGTGCTCAGAGGGGAGCCAGAGGTTGGCTCCCTCTCATGATCTTGAGATCATGACCCGAGCCGAAATCAAAAGTCCAAATGATAACTGACTGAACCACCCACACACTTCTCTCCATGCTTTTGGAATTTGGCCTTTATTTCTTTATTTCTACTATATCATTTGTATTTCAATAAATATCTAAGCTCCAGCTGCTTTATTTTTATCCATAGGTTCTGGTTTATAGGATGTTATTGTTGCTGTTTTAAGAAAATCTGAAAATCTGAAGTTTATATCCATTTAGAACTTAGTGTTGATTAATAGAGTTATAAAATCTTCAAATATATGTAAAATTTTACCTGATTTTCATTATTACTCTAATGTATTATTGCATGTTTTTTTCTAATCCATATAGTTTATTTTAATAAGAAAATAACATTTAATGAAAATGAAGTAGATCAATTATGACCCATATAATTTAATAAGGATTTCTGCATGAAAATTAGCTACCCGAAATTCTTATGTTCTATGAAAATGTTGCAGCACTCTTTTTAAAAAAAATGCATTCATTATTATTGGGATAAAATTGTCATATGTACATGTGTATGACATATGGACATGTACGTAAGATCTGTCTTACAGATAGATTTCTTGTTATGTCTTTTTTTTTTTTTAGTAGTCTGGCTTTTTGAAATAGATGCTGTGTTGTCTGATGTTTCCTGTGTGTTTTATGATATTTGTTGTACTTTTTCCTTTATATGGTTTGCTTTTTAAAATTTTATTTATTATTCTTTTTGGTGTATGTGGAGCTTCACGTGTTTGTCAACGTGGACACCTTTAAAAGTACCTTTGATAATGTACTTATTTTGATTTCTGCTGTTTAAGCATCTTTAAATAATGTTCTTTGGTTCTCATGTTACTCTGTCATAAATTAATAAGCTCTCAAACATTTATCTTCTATCACTCTTTTCTTCCAATTTTAAATAAATATAATGTTTTTATACTATTAAATACTATAATGTTTTCATGCAATTTTTCCATTCTAGATCTCGATCATTTTTAAAAATCTTAGATTTCCAATGAAAATTAGTCAGTGGTCACTGCCTGCCGCATGTCCTCAGTCATCTCTTGCTCCATTAAACATGTTTCCAGTGGATCCTTTGGGAAGTGCTTTTGAGAGTACTTTCTTACCATTAAGGAAATGCAAATTAAAACCACAGTGATTATATATATACCAAAACAGTGATATATATACATATCATAGTGGTATATATACATATGTGATATGTATATATAAAAAACACTTATATATATGTATATATATATATATATATATATATATAAAAAACAAAAAAGTGCAATACCACTAATCACATATTGAATGGGTTAAAAAAAAAACTGAGTGTACTGAGCTTTGGCATTGATGTGGGGCGATTTTTAGGCATTGTGAATGGTGTTGCAAAATCTTACAGCTACTTTGGTACAAAGTTTGGCAGTTTCTTAGAAAATGAAACACACCTATTACATAACCCAGCTCACATGCTTAGCTACTTACACAAGAGAAGTGAAAACCGATGTTTATAGGAAATGACATGTTTTGGCTACTCTTTCACATCTTATTTCCATATGAAAGTAGAAAGTAGAATCAGTTTGTCAATTTAAATCAATTTAATTCAATCTGGGGAAACTGACTTCTTTACATTATTGAACATTCAACAAGAGAAGAAAAAAATTTTTAATGTTATACTGCTTTTTGTTGGCATATAGGTACACAAATAACTTACTTTAACATTTTATCCAATAAATTTGTCAAACTAGCAATGTTTTCTAATTATTTATATAGACAAATTTTTCCATGTTTGAAGTACATAAGTATGTCATGGGTACAACCAAATTAATTAAATCAGGGATTGATTTGCCTAGAGGTTGGTTTCAGATCCTGTGAGAAGTGTGTTCAAATAAACCTTACCATTTTGTAGCCCAACTGAATATTGGATGATAATTACAGGGGACCTCTCCTTTCTTGTTGAGAACACGTTTTGTCTCATTAGCTGCATGAGTGGGTTAGTATTTTTGCTTAGCCTGTCAGCTTCTTAGCACCTCTACTGGAAGCAGAAGTCAATAGACAACACTAGAACTACCAGATTTTTCTGGAGGAAATAAAACCCCCAAAGCTGGGCTTATCTTTCTGGCTTTCAATTTTTTTTAGTATTTCAACCACGTATTTTAGCTTTCAATTAAATTAATGTTACCAATTATTAGACAAATCAAAATTCTATGTTTTCAGATAGAATGCAATGCAAAGATCTTAGTATCTCATATGTAATATTCTTGCCAAATTCCAATAATGAGTGAAATCATGAGAACACATGAAAATTGGAAAACATGATAAAATGACTGACTTATAATCTTCAGAAGTGTCATGATGTAGCAATCATATATACGCATTCTAAGTTATCAATGATATCCTTGTTCTAGAATGGCTGAATATAAAAGATAAGCTTGAGATTATAGCTCCTAAATTCACAACATTTTGCATATCCTGTGGAAAGCCTTTAAATTCATTGGACAATGAGATTTCTAGAAATAGCTGGATCACAAAGGAAAGTTATTTCAGTAAAGATAAGTTATTAATGACTTTTCATATAAATACATTTGTGAGGCAGAGAGGAAAAAGAAAATAAGACAATTTGTTTCAGATATTTAGTCAATAGCTTATTGGAAATATGGCTCCATGAGAATTGCCATCTTTTCCACAAGTTCCCTAGCTCAGGATGAATTAGTCAGAGGCTGTAGCTCTAGCTACCCCTCTACACAGGCCTCTGGCATACCCCCAACTGATTCCTTATTATGTGCATAGAGAGATCTGATTATCTGACTGCCTCTCCAAATATGACAAATTCTGTAATACCCAGAAGAAAACTCCTTAGGGTTAATTATGGCAAAACAACAATCAAAGGGGTACCCTGGTGGCTCAGTTGGCTAAGTGGCTGACTCTTGATTTCAGCTCAGGTTATGTTCTCAGGGTTCTGAGATGAGTCCTGCATCAGACTCCATGCTGTGTATGGAGCCTGCTTAAAATTTTCTCTCTCCCTCTGCTCATTCCTCTTCTCCTCTCTCTCTCTCTAAAAAAAAGGGGAGAGGGAGAAAATAACCAGAAACTCAAAAACATAGGAATCAACTCAAAACTACTTCTGTTTGGGTACAAAGAATGAAGATTCTGTTTTCTTGAATATTTACTGAATCCAAAGTTCCCAAAAGCACATAATAAATGATCTACTTCAATCTTTGGTAGAAAAGATAAAAGAATAATTGAAAATGTTGGGTAGTTAACAAAGACAATGGAGCAGGTGACATCATTATAATATTCTTTCAATATTATAAAAATTATTAAATTGTGAACAAATGAATTTTAACTCATAAGATTGTGAAAACATTTAATTTCATCAATTCTTGACAGTTTGTTAAGCTCAAATGGCTAGTTAGGTCAATATTAAGTTAATCATGACAGATGATCAGTCAATGAATGGTAAAACAGATGTGAATATCTTCTATGTACTGTGGCACAAGGAACATAAAGCTATAGATTTTTAAAGTGCATGACAACACCCAGTCAAATAGTTCAACAGTCTGGGTGCAGCAGGTGACAGTTTGTAACACAGTGGGGTTGGTCATTTGAAAAACTTTATTTCAAATTTAAGAAATATATATATTTTCTTTAACGAATATTTGTTTTACTTCACAATTGTAAAAGACTATAGAAATATTTAAGCAAAGAAATTACAAATTGCATATTAGTAAAAGAAACATATTTTATCTTTGCTCTAATCTGACAAGCAATATTTTTTAAATTATGTTGGGGTGCCTGGGTGGCTCAGTTAAGCATCTGCCTTCAGCTCAGGTCATGATCCCAGAGTCCTAGGATCAAATACCACATTAGGTCCCTTGAAGAGGGGAGCCTGCTTCTTCCTTTCCCTTTGCCCCCTGCTCATGCTCTTTCTCTCTCTCTCTGTGTGTGTCAAATAAAAATAAAAATCTTTTAAAAAATTATAAAATAATGTGTAAGAAACCAGCTTTCTACTATTAAATAGAAGTAGTGCTATATGGAAAACTCAGAGAACAGAGAAGCTAAAGTATAATAATTTTGCCATTTGTAGGTGATTATTGGAAACATTTTATTTTGTTAGGGACAAGGGTAACATCTTGTGATTTTATCTTAAGATAGAGACACTCCAGATTCATTACCTTTTTTCATTCATGGTTTCTTCCCCTCACAATTCATTATCACACTGTTTCTTAGAAATCTTTGTAAAATGGGTTTTTTTCTGAAATACTGGATATCCACAACTTATTCCCTGCCCTTGCCCGGAAAGGAGCATTGGTTTGAGTGGGGACGGTGATCAAAGCGAAGACTCATAGAGGAGTGGACTTGGAACCCTACGTTTCTCTGAGAAGTTTAAGCTTGCTTACATATTCCAGGTTAAAAAGAAGCATGATTCCCACGACTGAAGTATATCACCCATTCTGTTTCATTCTTTTTTTCTTTTTATTTGTTTTCAGCATAACACTATTCATTGTTTTTGCACAACACCCAGTGCTCTATGCAATCCATGCCCTCTCTAATACCTACCACCTGGTTCCCCCAACCTCCCACCCTCCCGCCCCTTCAAACCCCTCTGATTGTTTTTCAATTATTATTTTATTATTATTTTATTATTATTATTATTTATTATTATTTTATTATTATTATTTTCAATTATTATTTAAATAAATAAAAAGTAAATAAGTAAAAAAAAAAAAATCCAGAAAACCTCTTCAACAAAAGTATGTAACAAGATTTTTCTAAAAATACCAGATTTTAAGGTAAAAGGGCTAGGAGATATAAGATAATTACTTTACCCCCATAAGGAAGGTCCCCCACTTTAACTGAAGTATTTAACAGTCAACAGGTAGATCTATACCAGTTGAACCTTGGGCAAGATTTCAAGTTTTCCATATTAGATTGTATATCACAGCACAAGAGGAAAGGCTGTGTGGAGGGAGTCAGCTGAGGCCCTCAGGATCTCAGAAATATTCTGAGAAATGTGAAGTGTTATCTGAGTAGAAATTTCCCGGGACATAGGCAGTAACCTCTTCAACATTGGTCGCAGCGATTTATTTAATGACACATCTCCAGCAGCCTGGGAAACAAAAGCAAAAATGAACTTTTGAGACTTCCTCATGATAAAAAGTTTCTACACAGCAAAGAAAACAGTCAATAAAACTAAGAGGCAACCCACGAAATGGAAGAAGATATTTGCAAATGACTTTACAGATAAAAGGCTGGTATCCAAGATCTATAAAGAACTTCTCAATCTCGACACCCAAAAAAAAACAAATAATCAAGTCAAAAAATGAGCAGGAGACATACAAATGGTTCACAGACTCATGAAAAAATGCTCATCATCATTAGCCATCAGGGAAATTCAAATTAAAACCACATTGAGATACCACCCTACACCAGTTAGAATGGCAAAAATTAACATGACAGGAAACAACAAGTGACTGAGAGGATGTGGAGAAAAGGGAACCCTCTTACATTGTTGGTGGGAGTGCAAGTTGGTACAGCTACTTTGGAAAACAGTGTGGAGGTTCCTTAAAAAGTTAAAAATAGAGCTAATCTATGGACCAGCAATTGCACTGCTGGTTATTTACCCCAATGATACAGATGTAATGAGAAGACGGGCTACATGCACCCCAGTGTTCATAGCAGCAATGTCCGTAATAGCCAAACTGTGGAAAGAGCTGATAAGCACTTCAACAGACGAATGGATAAAGAAGATGTAGTTCAAATATACAATGGAATATTATGCCTCCATCAGAAAGGATGAATACCCAACTTTTGTAGCAACTTGGAGAGGACTGGAGGAGATTATGCTGAGTGAAATAAGTCAAGCAGAGAAATATAATTATAATACAGTTTCACTTATATGTGGAACATAAGGAATAACACAGAAGACATTAAGGGAAGGAAGGGAAAACTGAAGGGGGAGGAAGTCAGAGGGGGAGAAGAACTGTGAGAGACTTGGATTCCAAGAAACAACCTCAGGGTTTCAGAGAGGAGAGGGGTAGGCAAATGGGTTAGTCCAGTGATGGGTATTAAGGAGGGCATGTGTTGTAATGAGCACTGAGTGTTATACACAAATAATGAATCAATGAACACTACATCAAAACCTAAAAAAAAACAAAACAAAACAAAATTCCCAGAATATAATAGAAATCCACAGACCAGAAACTCTGGGACTGACAGAGAGATATTTGCTTATTGGTGGGGGAGGGAATAAGAAGGGATATATCTCTGAAAGTATGGGAGAGATGATCATCCTGAAAGATCAAGGTCTTGAGTACTACAAGGTAATGAAAGAATCCCCACCCTTAGGTACACCTAAAGGAAAGTAAATTAGTATATCAGAGAGATATCTGAAGTGCTTTGGTCATTGCAGCATTACTCACAATAAGCAAGATATGGAAACAATCTAAGTGCCCTTCAACAAATGAATGAATAAATATATATATTTTGATAGATATTTAACTTTAAAGACATTATTTATATATTAATATTATATTTATATTATTTGTAAAATATATACTATATTTTAAATTATATATTTGTATTAATATAAAATATTTTTCTATTACTACATATTTATATATAAAATTTATATATAAATATATATTTAATTATTGTGATGTAATTGTATTTTAATATAAAAAAGGAAGAAAAGAACATTTTGCTAACCACATGAAAGGCTCTTGAGCATATTATACTAAAAGAAATAAGCCAAACAGAGAAAGACAAATGCTTTATGATCATGTGAAATCTTAAAAAAAAGAGAGAGAGAGAGAAAAGGAAAGAAGAAAAAGCTAATTCCACAGAAATGGAAACTAGAATGGTTGTTCCCAGGGTCTGGGGGAGGGTAAAATAGGATAATGTAGTGTAAGATGCAAACATTCAGTTGTAAGAATGAATTTTGAGAATGTGATGCACAACATGGTGATTATAGTTAATAAGTAGTAATGCAGACACAAATGTCCCAAAGAGGAGGTGTTAAGCTTTCTCACCACACATACAAAATAGTTAACTGTGAGGTGATGGATATGTTATTTACTTTGTTCTTGTTAATGTTTTCACAATGTATATGTATTTCGCAGCATCATGTTGTACATATTATGCAACTGTATTTGTCAATTATTTCTCAATAAAGTTTGGAAAAAAATTAAACCCTGCAGCAGTGAGACAGGAAAGTTAATCAGGTTCATCTTATTTTCTATAAGGAATTTCATTGTAATTATACATAACAATTCAAAATGATGTGTTGTATAAAACACTAAAAAAGAATATATTCTGTATTGGTAAAATTGGCCAAAATTGTTAAAATTGAGGAATTTCTAATAAAACTATTGAAACTCAAATAGAAGAAAAAAATCTCTGCGTGCAAGCAAAATGACAATATTTCCTACAATTGAAAGGACTCCCTATTCATCAGATTTTTCTACAATACTATTTTATACCTAAAACTAGTAGATGTCCCTGTTTAAGATATTCAAAGAAGGAATAATTAAAAACCATGGATTTAATATCCAATTAAATAGTCTTTCAAAAATAAAGCAAACAGAATTGTGGACATTTGAGAACTTAGAAAGTATGTAAGTATCCTCCTTTTTTTTTTCCTAAAATAAAAACATTTATTTTACCACATATTTAATAAAATTTTTGTTTTCATTATGGCTGTGCTAATTCTCCTTTAACAAAGAAGGATATATTTTGGTATAATTTTCCCACTAAAATTGTGTGATAGTCTAATAGCATTCTTTGCTTTGCTTGATTTTCTTATTATTTATCATTACAGAGTAGACCTATCACATTGGTTTAGGAAAACTGTTGAGAGCTTTAGCAGTTTCTCAAGGGATTTTTTTTTAATTTTTTTATAAACATATAATGTATTATTAGCCCCAGGAGTGTAAGTATCCTCCTTAATGAATCAACTAGAGAATGAGTTTCAGAAAGCCAATGGACAGTTAAAAAAGTTTCCACAGAAATATTTGGTGAGCATTGTATATAATTAAATGTAAAACTTAGGTGAAAAGATGAGATTAATACGACAAAAACTCAGGTATCACTGCTGAAGAGAACTAACAATATAAATATAAAGCAGGAAATTAAGTGGCAGCAGATCACAAGGGAAGCAGAAAAGGCTTTTTTGATAATAATGACTATTGGTTCAAACATATCCTGAATAGAGGTAATGGAAACAAGTGACACTGAAGAGCTGTGATAATGGTCCCTGTACAGAACAATAGGAAGTATCTACCAAGGGGTAATATGAGAGACATAAATTGTGCTTGTTTGTAGTAAGAAATAGTACAGACAATATTGAGGGATTTGGAAGAAAATTAGAATCTAAACAAGGACCTAAGCAGAAATCATAGAACTAAAAATTCAAGTAACTGAAATTAAAAACATGGTGGGGGCTTCGAGGTGGCTCAGTCACTTGAGCATCTGAGTCCTCATCTCAGCTCAGGTCTTGATCTCAAGGTCATGAGTTCAAGCCCCAGAAAGAGTTCCATGTTGGGCATGGGGCCTCCTTTAAAATAAAGACAAAACCGAAAACAAAACATTATGGATAGTAAGAGCTATAGAAGCTTTGGGTAAAAGGAACAAAATGTATGTATTTAGAGTCTCAAAAGGGGAGATGTGGGAAATTGAGGCAGATACAATATGTAAAAGATCAGTGCTGGTAAGTTTTTGCCGCTAATGAGAGATACTGAGCCACAGCTTCCAGAAGGCCAGTACAACCACCCCAAGCACAATCAACAAAAATAAATTTGCTCGTGGAAAATAAAGAGGAGAGAGAGGGAGACATAGAGGGAAAGAGACAGAGAGAGAGAGACAGGGAGAGGAAAGACCAATCACCTCCAAAGGGACAGAAATGAGACTGGCATCTCCATTTGAAAGAAAACAAAGGGAAGACAATGGAAGTAGAACAACACAATTGCCCACCTAGAATCCAAGCCCATCACAAATATGTTTCCAGCGTGAGGACAAAAGAAGTTCAGACACACAAGCACTCAGAAAATTATGACCCACAGACTTGTCCTAAGAGAAACAAAAGGATGTTCTTGCTGAAGAAAGACAATCTAAATGCAAAGCTCAAGAAGTGGAAATGAACAAAAAAGTAATGAGATACAGAATTATATGTGGTCTTTTTGGCCTTAAACTTGGGCGCACACCAGGATTCTTCTTGGTAGGCTGTCCCCAAACACTCAAAACTGTAACAACATACCTCCTTGTTTCTTCCACATGAGAAAATCCTCACGTTTTGGTCTGAGTCATGAGAATAGTTACAACTTGTGTTTTTATAACACATAGTGATATTCCTTTAATAATATAATCAGCATAGTCAATGAAGCAATCTTTTTATCTGTACTTAAGTTATTCCTATCCACAGCTGCTACCATGAGGTCATTGTGACTGATTTTCCTATTTTACAGGGGATTACAATGATGCGCTAAATTGTTTGAGGATTTTCCAAGCCCAGGTGTAGGCTTCAGAACTACTTAGAGTGCTTTATTTCACAAGAGCCTATGTAAATGCATATTTCTTTTTCCATATGCCATGGTAGAGTACTCTGCAATCTGGTCCTAGCTCTTGATAATTAAGATATGTGTATTTTCATGGAATACATACTCCTCCTTCACAATAACTAATATCTCATTTTAAAACTAACATCCAGGGGTACCTGGGTGGCTCAGTGGATTAAAGCCTCTGCCTTTGGCTCCAGTCATGATCCCAGGGTCCTGGGATCCTGAACACGAGCCCCGCATTGGGAGCCCCACATTGGTAGCCCCGCATTGGGCTCTCTGCATAGCGGGGAGCCTGCTTCCCGCTCCACCCCCCCAGCCACCGCTCTCTGCCTGCCTGTCTGCCTGCTTGTGATCTCTGTCTGTCAAATAAATAAATAAAATCTTAAAAAAAATAAAATAAAACTAACATCCACTGACTGTTGCTTGAACAGCAAATAGTCCATTCATCCTTGATTCCTGTGTATAGTCTAAACTTTATTCAAAAATCAAGGAAGAGAAATATCTACCTAGAATTTTTTGAAGGTTTTTTTGTTTTGTTTTTTGTTCCTTGATGTGCTAGTTTTACTGGATTGGGGTTTGGCATTATGCCTTCAGCTTCCATAGAGGAACATGTAAGAATCACACATGCACATAAAATGCATATTTATTTTGGGGATACTGTTTTGGGTGTTGTCTACTATATCACAATTTGCCTCTTTTAGGAGGACTCAGGAGAGTAACTTTCCTTCAAACCTCTGTGTTCCTTTCCTGAGAAAATGGTTTGTTGTTCTCTTGAGGACATATTTTATTTGTTCTTCTGCCTATAGCAATTTTTTAGGACTTTAAGATATTCTTCACCTTATTATTTTGTATCATAGATTGCTCTCTATTTTTAGCCTCACAGCACACTTTAGGCTTTTATGTAAGTTACATTATATCATTTTTATTTTTTCAAAAATTTGACATGCAGATAAACATCTATAATACATCATCACACTCATTATATGGTGGGAATTAATAAGTCACAGAGAGATTACTGAACATATTTTGCAATTCTGGTGGAAAAATTTAGATTCTAAAAACAATAGCCTCTGATTCTATTTCTGCCTAGGAATATGGATAAAGCATCACTACAATACTAACAATGACCAAATGTTGGAAAACCTACAAAATTAAACCTTATTCTGAAGCCGTCAGAGAAATGAGGTTGCAGGGCAATGACCAAAGAGCCTGAGATCCCAGGAAAGATGGGTCCCCAAATGAAAGGTAAGATGTGCAGATTGGAAAATAGGGATGAAAATAAATCAGCTAAATTTGGAATGAGTTGCTAAGACTGATTGTTGGCACGGCAAGAAAGAGACTCTGCAAAGCCCAGATCTAGGGAAATTCATGTCACTCACTGTCTCTTTCCATGGATCTCTGTTCATGCTCATGAGAAAGACAGGGGAGGGGTGCCTGGGTGGCTCAGTGGGTTAAGCCTCTGCCTTTGGCTTGGGTTGTGATCCCAGGGTCCTGAGATCGAGCCCCACATCAGGCTCTCTGCTCCGTGGGGAGCCTGCTTCCTCCTCTCTCTCTCTGCCTGCCTCTCTGCCTGCTTGTGATCTCTGTCAAATAAATAAATAAAATAACTTAAAAAAAAAAAAGAAAGAAAGAAAGACAGGGGACATACCTGAAAAACAGATGATGTCGCATTTTTTGTGGCAGCCGTGCCAGGATCATCAACCCTTCCAGGAAAGGCATGAAGTAACACCCTCCCCCCTGCTCCCTTCGCTCATATACAGCAATTAAATTCTGAATCCAGAGGAGAAGCCATAGTGTTGTCACACCTGGTACCCAGGTAAAGACCCCCGGTTGATTAGTGCAGTAAAGATAAATTGCTCTGCACCTAAGGAAAGAACAGGAAATGTCTAGTGATGCGTACCTATGCCAATACCATTCAAGGTCTTTTGCTAGCAAGGGAGAAACAAGAAACTGTTAAAAAAAAAAAAAAAAAAGCCGAAAACACCAGACATTGGAAAGAAATGAAGAAGTGTCACCTTTAAGGAGTAGACAGGTAAGACCCAACAAAACCTGTGGAAGGACCAGGACCACCCAGCATCCTCCTGCTTTCCCCTAACAAGCTCTCAATTAAACATTAAAAAGCAGCAAAAGGCTATGCTTTCAGTCTGACATGTAGAGGGTTTAGAGGTCATCATTGTCATCTTCACAAGAGAATGTTGAACAAGCTGAAAAGCCACTCTCCTTAAACCTGTCAGAGAACTGATTGTCTAATAGAAATGCTGGAAATAAAAATTCATTATCATAGATTAAGAATTGTTTTTATGGGTGTATCAGTAGACTCAAAATAGTAAGTTAACTTAAAGATAGGACAATAGAAAATATCCAAACCGAAACACACACACACACACAAAATACAGAGTTGTTTTTGTTTTTGTTTGAGAGAGAGAGAGAGAGGAGGGGGAGGGTTAGAGGGAGAGAAAAATTCTTAAAGAAACTCCATATCCAGCCAGGAGCCTGATGCTGGGCTCAATCTCACACCCTGAAATCATGACCTGAGCCAAATAGTCACCTTAACCTCCTGAACCTCCCAGGCCCCCCAAAATGAGTTTCTTTTTTAAATTTTTAATTTTTTTAAAGAATTTATTTATTTGACAGAGAGAGAGAGACCACAAGGAGGGGGAGTGGCAGGCAAAGGGACAGGGAGAGCCAGGCTCCCTGCCAAGGAAGGAGCCAATGCAGGGCTTGATCCCAAAACCCTGGTATCATGACATGAGCTGAAGGCAGATGCTTAACAGACTAAGACACTCAGGCACCCCAAGTTGTTTATTTTTTGTTTTTTGTTTTGTTTTTTTTTAAGCACTCCAGAGCTGTGGCCAATGCAAAATGACCTGCCCTATTTGAAATACCAGAGGTAAGAGAGAAAGTCACAGAAGAAAAGGGATATTGGTTGGGAAGTTTCAAAAAAATAATGAAAAAATATCAAATCACAGTCCAATAATTTCAGGGAAACCCAAGGAAAATGAACTTAAATAATAAAAGCCTATCCACATCACATTCAAGGAGGTTCAAAGCAAATATGGCATGTTTGAAGGCAGCTAGAGAAAGAATACTCATACACTGAGAAACACAGATCAAAATTACAGTATTCTTCAGGTCATAAAACATGTAAACCAAGAGACTATAGTGCAGCATCACTACAGTACTGAGAACAAAATCTGAAAACCCAGAATTATGCATGTAGTGAGAATATCTCTCAAAATAAGATAAAATATAATAATGCTTAAGATCATTGGTAATAGGGATGCTTGGGTGGCTCAGTCAGTTAACCATCTGCTTTTTGCTCAGGTCATGCATGATCCCAGGACCTGCGAGTTAGTCCCACATCTGGCTTCTTGCTCAGTCGGGAGCCTGCTTCTTCTTCTGCCTGACACTCCCCCTGCTTGTGATCTCTTCCTCTCTCTCTCTGACAAATAAATAAATAAAATCTTTAAAAATTAAAATAAAATAAAATAACTGAAAATATTCATTCTCTGGAGATCTGAAATAATAAAGGAATTTCTTCAGTTGGACAATATGACACCAGGCATAAACTTAGGTCTACACAAAGAAATGAATAGGTTCTGAAAGAGTAAATGGAAATACACCTTGGAAATGGATATTTCTTGGTTTTTTGTTACTTAAAAGAATTAAAATTTAGTAAAATTTAAATATACCAAATGGATTTTTTTTTATTTTAAAGAATTAAAATTTATAAATAACAATATTCTGAGTAATTAATAAAATATATTTTAATGTATGGCAATGCTAGCACAGTTTGCAGAGAGCAGTCAGAAGCAGACTACTGTGAAGTTCTTGCACTGAATAGAAAGCACTATAATGATTTATAGCTGGATGGTGATGAAATGTATGTTGTTAACCCTAGAGCAACATGAAAAACATTTGAAAAAAGGTGTACCTAATATGTCACAGTGGAGAAAAAGTGGGATCATAAAAACATATATCAATTAACTTAAAAGTAGGCAGAAAAAGAACAAAAAGAAAAAAGAAAATGAAACAAAGTGAAAAAAATGCCTTTCAAGGTGGTAGATTTAAATATAACCATAGTAATAATAACCTTAAGTATAGATGGCATAAATACACCATTTAAAAGACAACTTTTTTATATTGAGTTAAAGAGCAAGACTAAACAATGTATAATTACACTAAAGTCCCCCTACATTTGTTGATACAAATGTTAAAAGTTTTAAGATATACCATGAGGGGGAACCTGGGTGACTCCGTGGGTAGAGCATCCGACTCTTGATTACTGCCCAGGTCATGGTCTCAAAATGGTGAGACTGAACCCTGCATGGGCATCCATGCTGGGCACAGAGCCTACTGAAGATTCCCTCTCTCTCTCTCCCCTCTGCCCCTCCCAACTGCTCACACAGATTCTCTCCCTTAAAAATAAAAAATGTACACACACACACAAATACACACACACACACACCATGAGAAAAAAACATGTTATGATAACTATGCTAACACTAACCAAAAGAAAGCTGGAGTGACTGCTGCTGGACTCCAGAGCAAGGAATGTACCAGTGATTAAAAAGGGAGATATACACATCATGATAAAGGGACTTCTTGGTCAGGAAGACCCAACAATCCCAAGCGTGTGTCACAAAACAGCAGAGCTTCAAAATGCATAAAACAAAAATGGACAGAACTAAAAAGATAAAGTCAACAATTAAAGTTGGAGATTTCAAAAGCTAACTCTCAGTAATCAATGGAACAAGTTGATAGCTAATTATTGAGAACAGAGAAAACATGAATAATAGTATGAATCAACATTTCTGGTCAACAGCAGTAGATTTGTATTCTTTTCATGGAATATTTACCCATACAGATCTCAGCTTAAAAAATGAAAACTTTAGAAGTTTTAAAGTTTTGTATTCATCCCAAGCATATTTTTCTGACCAAAATGAAAGTAAAAACCAGTGACAGAAAAAAAATCTGGAAATTATGCCAATATTTGGAAATTAAACAACATACATAAAAATAATCCATTTAGCTATGCAAAATTAGTAAATCTTAATAGCAAATTTATTTATTCATAATTTTCAAATATTACAAAAATGCCCACTGAAGATGCCTGGTTAAAGAAACTTCATTACAATGGAATACTATTCAACAATAAAAGTTGACTATGCTACCTGTGGCAATAAGGATGGATCTTAATCCATTAAGACAAAAGAAAAGAAGGAAGATTAAAAATGCTACATACTGAATAGTTCAATTTGTGTTCCAATTTGGAAAAGACAATACAATAGGGTCAGAAAACAGATCTGGGGCTTGAAAGAGGGGACTGTTTGCAAAAGACAATGAGAGAATATTTTAGAGTAATGTGAAATGTATAACTTGATTACTATGGTACTTACATCACTATACACATTTGCCAACTTTCATAGTGCTGTGCATTAAAATGGTTGAATTCATGAAAAAGGGAAATATGTAAAGGATAAATGTATACAAACTATACCTTAATAAATCTAACTTAAATAAAATAAAATAAAACTTCTTTCAGTTTACCATACCATGAAAGAGGCCAAGACCTTTTTTTTAATTAAATTAAATTAAAATTTTTTTCAGTGTTCCAAAATTCATTGTTTATGCACCACACTCAGTGCTCCATGTGATATGTGCCCTCTGTAATACACACCACCAGGCTCACCCAACCCCCACCTCCCTCCCCTCCAAAACCCTCAGTTTGTTTCTTGGAGTCCACAGTATCTCATGATTTGTCTCCCCTATGATTTCCCCCCACTCACTTCTTCTTTCCATCTCCCAATGCCCTCCATGTTATTCCTTATGCTCCACAAGTAAGAAACCATATGATAATTGACTGTCTCTGCTTGACTTATTTCACTCAGCAAAATCTCCTCCAGTCCCGTCCATGCTGATACAAAAGTTGGCGATGCATCATTTCTGATATAGGCATAACACTTCATTGCATATATGGACCATACCTTCTTTATCAATACATCCGTTGAAGGGCATCTTGGTTCTTTCCAGTTTGGCAACTGTAGCTATTGCTGCTATGAATATTGGGGTACAGATGCCCTTCTTTTCACTACATCTGTATCTTTGAGGTAAATCTTTGAGGTAGTGCAATTGCAGGGTCATAGTGTAGTTCTATTTTTAATTTCTTAAGGAATATCCACACTGTTTTCCAAAGTGGCTGCACCAACTTGCATTCCCACCAACAGTATAAGAGGGTTCCCCTTTCTCCACATCCTCTCCAACACTTGTTTCTTGTCTTGTTAATTTTGGCCATTCTAACTGGTGTAAGGTGGTATCTCAATGTGATTTTGATTTGAATCTCCCTGATGGCTAATGATGATGAACATTTTTCATGTGTCTGTTAGCCATTTGAATGTCTTCTTTGGGGTGCCTGGATGGCTCAGTGGGTTAGGCCTCTGCCTTCAGCTCAGGTTATGATCTCAGGGTCCTGGGATCAAGCCCTGCATAGGCTCTCTGCTTGGCAGGGAGCCTGCTTCCCCCTCTCTCTCTGTCTGCCTCTCTGCCTACTTGAGTTCTCTCTGTCAAATAAATGAATGTTTACTTTGGAGAAGGCTCTGTTCATGTCTTCTGCCCATTTTTTGATGTGATTATCTGTTTTGTGTGTGTTGAGTTTGAGGAGTTCTCTATAGATCTTGGATTTCAGCCCTTTGTCTGCAGTGTCATTTGTGGATATCTTCTCCCATTCCACAGGTTGCCTCTTTGTTTTGTTGACTGTTTCATTTGCTGTGCAGAAACTTTTGATCTTCATGAAGTCCCAAAAGTTCATTTTTGTTTTTGTTTCCTTTGCCTTTAGAGACATATCTTGAAAGAAGTTTCTGTGGCTGGGCACCTGGGTGGCTCACTTGGCTAAGCAATTGCCTTCAGTTCGGGTCATGATCCAAGAGTCCTGGGATCAAGTCCCACATTGGGATCTCTGCTCAGTGGGGAGCCTGCTTCTCCCTCTGACCCTCTCCCCTCTCATGCTCACTCTTGCTCTCTCTCTCTCTCTCTCTCTCAAGTAAATAAATTAAAAAAAAAAAAAAGTTGCTGTGGCCAATGATGAAGAGGTTACTGCCTATGTTCTCCTCTAAGATTTTGATAGAAATCAAAAGGCCTCATGTTGAGGTCTTTTATCCATTTTGAGTTTATCTTGTGTATGGTGTAAGAGAGTGATCAAGTTTCATTCTTCTACACATAGCTGTCCAATTTTCCCAGCACCATTTATTGAAGAGACTGTCTTTTTTCCACTGTGTATTTTTTCCTGCTTTGTCGAAGATTATTTGACCACAGAATTGAGGGCCCATATCTGGGCTCTCTACTCTGTTCCACTGACCTATGTGTCTGTTTTTGTGCTAGTGCCATGCTATCTTTGTGATCATAGCTTTGTAGTAAAGCTTGAAATCAGGCAACATGATGCCCCCAGTTTTGTTTTTCTTTTTCAACATCCCCTTAGTAATTCAGGGTCTCTTCTAGTTCCATACAAATTTTAAGATTGTTTGCTCCAGCTCTTTGAAAAATACTGGTGGAATTTTGATTGGGATGGCATTGAAAGTATATGGCTCTAGGCAGTATAGACATTTCAACAATGTTTATTCTTCTGATCCATGAGCATGGAATGCTCTTTCATCTTTTTGTGCCTTCTTCAATTTCTTTCACGTGTGTTCTGTAGTTCTTTGAGTACAGATCCTTTACCTCTTTGGTTAGGTTTATTCCCAGGTAATGGTACTTGGTACTATAGTAAATGGAATTGATTATCTGATTTCCATTTTTGTAATTTCATTGTTAGTATATAAGAAAGCAACTGATTGATTTTGTATCCTGCCACATTACTAAATTGCTGTATGAGTTCTAGTAGTTTGGGGGTGGAGTCTTTTGGGTTTTCCGTATAAAATATCATGTCATCTGCGAAGAGAGAGATTTTCACTTCTTTGCCAATTTGAATACATTTTATTGCTTTTTATTGTTTGATTGCTGTTGCTAGACATCTAATACTATGTTGAATAATGGTAGCAAGAGTGGAGATCCTTGTCTTATTCCTGATCTCAAAGGGAAGGCTGTCAGCTTTTCCCCATTGAAAATGATACTCGCAGTGAGTTTTTCATAGTTAGATTTTATGAAGTTGAGGAATTCTCCCTCTATCCTTATAGTTTAAATTGTTTTAATCAGGAACAGATGCTGTATTTTGTCAAATGCTTTTTCTGCATCAATTGAGAGGACCATGTGGTTCTTCCCTCTTCTCTTATTGACTTGTTCTATCACACTGATTGATTTTCAAATGTTGAACCACCCTTGCATCCCATGGATAAATCCCACCTGGTCCTGGTAGATAATCTTTTTAATGTACTGTTGGATCCTATTAGCTAAGATCTTGTTGAGAATCTTGGCATCCATATTCATCAGGGATATTGGTCTGAAATTCTCCTTTATGGTGGGGTCTTTGCCTAACTTGGGGATCAGGGTAATGCTGGCTTCATAAAAAGAGTCTGGATTTTTTTCCTACTTTTTGAAACACCTTCAGGAGAATAGGTATTATTTCTTCTTTGAATTTTTGGTAGAATTCTCCAGGGAATCTGTCAGATCCTCAGTTCTTGTGTTTTGAGAAGTTTTTGATCACTACTTCAATCTCATTACTAGATATTGGTCTATTCAGGTTGTCAATTTCTTCTGATTCAGTTTTGGAAGTTTATTGGTTTCCAGGAATGCATCCATTTCATCTAGGTTGCTTAACTTATTGACATACAACTGTTGATAATAATTTCTGATGATTGTTTCTATTTCAGTGGTATTAGTCTTGATCTCTCCCTTTTCCTTCATAATTTTATTAATTTGGGTCCTCTCTTTTTTCTTTTTGGATTAGTTTGGACAATGGTTTATTGATCTTATTGATTCTTTTGACAAACCATCTTCTTGTTTTGTTGATGTGTTCTACTGTATCTCTAGTTTCTATCTCATTTATCTCTGCTCTAATCTTGACTATTTCCCTTCTTGTGTGTGAGGTTGGCTTAATTTGTTGTTGATTCTCCAGTTCTTTAAGGTGCAAAGAGAGCTGGTGTAATCTGGATTTTTCAATTTTTTTGAGGGATGCTTGGAGGACTATGTATTTCCCCCGTAGGACTGCTTTTGCTGTATCCCATAGGTTTTGGACTGGAGTGTCTTCATTCTCATTGGCTTCCATGAATTGTTTTCTTTGATTTCCTGGTTGATCCAAACACTCTTTGATTTCAAATCAAAACTTTGATTTGAAATCAAGTTCTTCTTTGATTTCCTGGTTGATCCAAACACTCTTAGGCCAAGACATTTTATTCCCTGGAAACAAAACAGAACTTTTGTAGGGGATGGTAGATGAGAAGTTTAGTTCTGCCAATCATTAAAGTGTATTATTAGTTAGACTCAGAAAGCTTAGCAGCCTCCTTTGTTCTGGATGTAAATTTATTTTTGGTTTTACCCTAAGATACAGTGTTGCTTATGGATAAAACCAATTCTTGTCTAACGAAACACTGAATATTTCTTTGCAATTAATTTGGGTCCTCTCTCAGCTAGAATTAGCTGAGAAAGAGAACTTTAAACTTGATTTTTCCTTTTTTTTTTTTTCTTGTTGGAAGATTTACATATCATGCAGCAAAAAAATATTTCCAAAATAATAGGAACAGGTGTATTTTTTTTCCAAAGATCCTCAAAATTTTCAACCTTAAGAGTATATCCACTATGTATTCCCAGAAGCTGCAATCAGCAGCAATGCTCCAGCATTTCATACAGGTGGTATCTTCTATTACTACAGTGTCTATTTTACAAGAAAGTTCACTGATAACATACATCTCAAAATCAAAAGATCTTCTAAAGCATATTTAGTTTTGTTTGATATCTCTTATCTTATTATATCAAGTTAGGGTCAAATTTTATAAACTTCAGTGACCAAAATAGCAACATAAAATACCTCATTTATAGTTATGAACTCTTTGAAAATGTTGATATTCTTTTTTTTTTTAATTTTTTTTATTTATTTTCAGCGTAACAGTATTCATCGTTTTTGCACCACACCCAGTGCTCCATGCAATACGTGCCCTCTCCAATACCCACCACCTGGTTCCCCCAACCTCCCACCCTCCGCCCCTTCAAACCCCTCAGATTGTTTTTCAGAGTCCATAGTCTCTCATGGTTCACCTCCCCTTCCAATTTCCCTCAACTCCCTTCTCCTCTCTAACTCCCTTTGATATTCTAAATTTAATGTCATTTTAAACTCTTTATGTTTTTCCTAGTTTTTTTTAATTAAAAATAGTGTGTAGTTAAAAATTTCATCTCACTTTTAGTAAAATATCATTGTAAATACATCCAGATTCAAACATAAAGAGATTCTCTTTCCCAATTTAAGTGTGTTCTTAATGTTTGCCGTGTAGGATTAAAAGAAATGTTAGAGATTCACATGAAATGGTATATAGCACCAAAGGAACATTATGTTTTATGAAGTTAGTAATGGTCTAATAATTCATATGACGTTGCTATATGAAAACATAGTTCCTCTATATCTTTTTAGAGGACTTGTCTACTAAGGCATAGTTATTCCTGATAAGAATAATGTCTACTTTCAATGACCTCATTAAACATTGACAACACAAGGAAAACATTTTATGTTTCTAATTATGCAGTCTATATCTTAGAACTCATTCAAAATGAATAAATATCATGCATTTTAAAGAGAAATCTTTATAGGTTATTTGTTATATTTTTAACACTAAATTTTATCAAGTATTGCATTTTCAGTTTAATGAATATTCTTAATAGGACAATTGAGAAAATCATAGAAAAAATATGTTCATTTGTATCCTACAACCTGAAGTAATAGCATTTTTAATTTTCCCCTTTGTGTATGGTGTTGTATAATTGGGAGTATTTTTTGAATCTTAACATTTTAAATGATTTTTAAAACAACTTTTTTAATATCATTGTATAATAGTAATCATATTAAAATTCATTTTTTGGGTATTTGGGAAGCACATTTAAACAAAAATAATACTTGAGGTAGATTTAGGTATAAATTAGTTTCGCTATTTAAATACTATGGTGAGAAATGTCTCCATATAAAATTCTGTTAGCATTTCAAATTATTAGGATGAAATGCTTAAAGTGGAATTATCAGGTCAATATAAAAGAATTTCTTAAAATGTCTTGATGAATTTAGTCAAATTCTAAAAAACAATGTACATTTAATTTCCATTACCAATATATGGAAGCTTGTGTCATTTTACCTTTTCATAATTTACTATTTACAATTCATTTTATATACCAAAGATATCCCTATCATTAATGTGCATTTTATTATATGTTGAATTATTTTTCTATTTTCTCACCTATAACTTGTTGATTCTTATACTTTACTCAAATTTAATCTGTGGTTTTAATGAGTCTAGCTAAATTAAGATCATTTTACAAATTAGGGATATTAAGACATTTTCTATTAACACATTGGTATAATACTTATGAAAAATACTGATAGGTGGTACATTTACTCTTCATTTTTTTTCTGACTATAAAATAAGCTGTATTTATTGAAAAAAAAAAAGACATAAAACACCTGGGGAACTTGGGAAGATGGTAAAGTAGGAGGACCCTGAGCTCCCCCTGTCCCACGTTTCAAACTAGATATTGTCCATACCTAAGTCACCAAACTAGAGAGAGACCTGAAGAGTGGCAGACAACTCCAGAACTAATTATAGAGAAGAAGCTGCATTTGAAAAGTTAGGAAAGTCAGAAAGGCAGATTCCTCTGCCTGCAGGAGGGAGGTAGTTGTTGAGTGCAAGTAGGGCAAAGAAATGGCTCCTCTCACCAGGTAGCTTACATGGAGAAGATGAATTTCTATAGCGTTTGGCTTTAAAAGCCGGGGGGGGGGATGGGAGGAGTCAAGATGGTAGAGAAGTAGCAGACTGAGATGACATCAGTAGCAGGAGATCAGCTAGATAGTTATCAAACCATTCTGAACACTTATAAATCCAATAGGAGGTTGAAGAAAAGAAGAGCAGCAATTCTAGAAACAGAAAATTCACTACTTTCTGAAAGGTAGGACGTGCAGAGAAGTGAATCTGAAGCAAGAGGAAAACAGACCATGGGGGGAGGGGCCAGCTCCCGGCAAGTAGTGGAGCAATGGAGCACAAAATCAGAACTTTTAGAAGTCTGCTCATCTGAGGGACGTTGCTCCAGAGGCTAAGTGGGGGTGTAGCCCTTGTGGGGACAGAATTGTCTCAAGTCCTGTGGAGTCACAGAAGGATTGGGGGTGTCTGAGTGTAGCAGAGCTCACAGGTATTAGAGCAGGGAAGCCAGCTACAGAGATGGAGCTGAGGAGTGAGCTTTCAGCTTGGGGTTACCTTAAACTGATCTGTGGCACAGTCAGGCCACAGCTCTTTGAGCAGAAACCCCACAAGTGGCAGATCTGGGGAGACCGCCCTGGAAGAGCAGCAGGGATCTGCTGAGTTTAGAGACTCCAAATGGGGTTGTGTGCCAGAGACAGAAATGCTTGGCCACAGGCCTGGTGAGCTAGGAGTGTGGCCAGAGACCAGGGAGACAGGAGTGATTGAGCTTTTCTCCTAGGGCACATTAAGGAGTGGGTCTCCAAGCTCTCTGCTCCTCCAGGCCAAAAACTGGGAGGCCGCCATTTTCATTCCTGTCCTCCAGAGCTCTACAGAAAGCGTTCAGGGAGCAAAACCTCCAGAGAGAGAACCAGAGCAGATTGCTTAGCCCAGCCCCTGGCAAGGGTGGTGCAATTCTGCCCCGGGCAAAGACACTTGAGAACCTCCCCCAGAACATCAGCAAAAAATCCAGCCAAGACCAAGCTCACTGATCAAGGAGAATAGTGGAATTCCAGAGAAGGGGAAAGCAAAGCATGGAATTCAAGTCTTTCTCCCCATGATTCTCTGGTCTTACAAAGTGAATTTTTTTTTTTTAATTTTCTTTTTTTAATTTATTTTCTTATTCGAATTTTTTTTAACTTATACTCTTTCCTCTCAATGTTTTTTTAACAAGTATATCTTAACACTACCTTTCTTTTAAAAAAAAATCTTTTTGAATCTTTATTATTACAGTCATATTTTATCCTTCATTGTATCTAACTTTACCTTTTGTATACACATAGGGTTATTTCTTCTAAAAAAATTTTGGGATACAACTTCTTCTAGTAGATCAAAATATACCCTAAATCTAGCACAGGGTTTGTTCTAGTCTCCAGCCTGACCAAATTCTCTCCACTTTCTTTTTATTTCTTTTCCCAACCAACTCCTTTTTTAGAATTGTTTTTTAAATTTTCATGTGTATGGTCATATTCCATCCCTTCATCACGTTTACCCATATATATATATGCATTCATGTATATATACATATATAACTTTTTCTTTCTTAAAAATTTTGGGAGATAGTTTCTTCTTAGAGACCAAAATACGACCAAAATCAAGTGGGTAGCTTTATGCTAAATGCCCCAATCAAAAGACACAGGGTATCAGAAGGTATTAAAACAAAAACAACAACAACAATAGAACAAAAAACAAAAACAAAAACAAAACAAAACAACAACAACAACAACAAAAGACCCATCGATATGCTGTCTGCAAGAAACTCATTTTAGACCCAAAGACACCACCAGATTTAAAGTGAGGGGGTAGAAAACAATTTACCATGCTAATGGACATCAAAAGAAAGAAGGGGTGGCAATCCTTATATCAGATCAATTAGATTTTAAGCCAAAGAGTATAATAAGAGATGAGGAAGGACACTGTATCATACTCAAAGACTCTGTCCAACAAGAATATCTAACAATTTTAAGTATCTATGCCCCTAACATGGGAGCAGCCAACTACATAAACCAATTAACAACAAAATCAAAGAAACACATTGACAATAATACAATAATAGTAGGGGAATTTAACACCCCCCTCACTGAAATGGACAGATCATCCAAGCAAAAGATCAATAAGGAAATAAAGGCCTTAAATGACACACTGGACCAGGTGCACATAACAGATATATTCAGAACATTTCATCCCAAAGCAACAGAATACCCATTCTTCTCTAGTGCACATGGAACATTCTCCAGAATAGATCACTTCCTGGGTCACAAATCAGGTCTCAATCAGTACCAAAAGATTGGGATCATTCCCTGCATTTTTTCAGACCACAATGCTTTGAAGCTAGAATTCAATCACGAGAGGAAATTTGGAAAGAACCCAAATACATAGAGGCTAAAGAGCATCCTACTAAAGAATGAATGGGTCAACCAGGAAATTAAAGAAAATTGAAAAAATTCATGGAAACAAATGATAATGAAAACACAATGTTTCAAAATCTCTGGAACACAGCAAAGGCAGTCTTGAGACGAAAATATATAGTGATACAAGCCTTTTTCAAGAAACAAGAAAGGTCTCAAATACACAACCTAACCCTACACCTAAAGGAGCTGGAGAAAGAACAACAAAGAAAGCCTAAACCAAGGAGGAAAAGAGAAGTAATAAAGATCGAGAAGAAATAATGAAATAGAAACCAAAAAAACAATAGAACAAATCAAAGAAACTTGGAGCTGCTTCATTAAAAGAATTAATAAAATTGATAAACCCCTGACCAGACTTATCCAAAAGAAAAGAGAAAGGACTCAAATAAATAAAATCATGAATGAAAAAGGAGAGATCACAACCAACACCAAAGAAATACAAACAATTATAAAAACATATTATGAGCAAATATACACCAGCAAATTTGACATTCTAGAAGAAATGGACGCATTCTTAGAGACATATAAACTACCAAAACTGAACCAGGAAGAAATAGAAAACCTTAACAGACCCATGACCATTAGGGAGATTGGAGCAGTCATCAAAAATCTCCAAACAAACAAAAGCCCAGGGCCAGATGGCTTCCCAGGGAATTCTACCAAGCATTTAAAGAAGAATTAATTCCTATTCTCCTGAAACTGTTCCAAAAAATAGAAATGGAAGGAAAACTTCCAAACTCATTTTATGAAGGCAGCATTACCTTGATCCCAAAATCAGACAAAGACCCCATCAAAAAAGAGAATTACAGACCAATATCCTTGATGAACACAAATGCAAAAATTCTCACCAAAATACTAGCCAATGGGATCCAACAATACATTAAAAGGATTGTTCACCATGACCAAGTGGGATTTATTCCAGGGCTGCAAGTTTGGCACAACATCCACAAATCAATCAATGTGATACAATACATTAATAAAAGAAAGAACAAGAACCATATGATACTTTCAATAGATCTGGAAAACCATTTGACACAGTACAGCATCCTTTCTTGATCAAAACTCTTCAAAGTGTAGGGATAGAGGTTACATACCTCAATATCATCAAAGCCATCTATGAAAAACCCACCGCAAATATCATTCTCAATGGAGAAACACTGGGAGCTTTTCTGCTAAGGTCAGGAACATGGCAGGGATGTCCATTATCACCACTGCTATTCAACGTAGTACTAGAAGTCCTAGCCTCAGCAATCAGATAACAAAAAGAAATTAAAGGGATCCAAATTGGCAAAGAAAAAGTCAAACTATCATTCTTTGCAGATGATATGATACTTTATTTGGAAAACCCAAAAGACTCCACTCCAAATCTGCAAGAACTTGTACAAGAATTCAGTAAAGTGTCAGGATATGAAATCAATGCACAAAAATCAGTTGCATTTCTATACACCAACAATAAAATGGAAGAAAGAGAAATTAAGGAGTCGATTCCATTTACAATTGCACCCAAAACCACAGGATACCTAGGAATGCACCTAACCAAAGAGGCAAAGAATCTGTACTCAGAAAACTATAAAGTAATCATGAAAGAAATTAAGGAAGACACAAAGAAATGGAAAAATGTTCCATGTTCATGGATTGGAAGAACAAATATTGTGAAAATGTCTATGTTACCTAAAGCAATCTACACGTTGAATGTAATCCCTATCAAAGTACCACCTTTTTTTTTTTCAAAGAAATGGAACAAATAATCCTAAAATTTATATGGAACCAGAAAAGACCCCAAATAGCCAAAGGAATGGTAAAAAGAAAGCCAAAGTTGGTGGCATCACAATTCCAGACTTCAATCTCTATTGCAAAGCTGTCATCATCTAGACAATATGGTACTGGCACAAAAAAAATACAAAAAAAAAAAAAACAAAACAAAACACCACATAGATCAGAGGAACAGAATAAAGAGCCCAGAAATAGACCTTCACTCTATGATCAACTAATCTTTGACAAAGCAGGAAAGAATGTCCAATGGAGAAAAGAGTCTCTTTAACAAATGGTGTTGGGAAAATTGGACAGCCATGTGCAGAAAATGAAACTGAATCATTTCCTTACACCACACACAAAAATCAACTCCAAATGGATGAAAGACCTCAATGTGAGAAACAAATCCATCAAAATCCTTGAGGAGAACACAGGCAGCAACCTCTTAACCTCAGCCACAGCAACTTCTTCCTAGGAGCATTGCCAAAGACAAAGGAAGCAAGGGTAAAAATGAACTATTGGGACTTCGTCAAGATTAAAAGTTTTTGCACAGCAAAAGAAACAGTCAACAAAACCAAAAGACAGCTTACAGAATGGGAGAAAATATTTGCAAACAACATATCGGATAAAGGGCTAGTATCCAAAATCTATAAAGAATTTATCAAACTCAATACCCAAAGAACATACAATTCAATCAAGAAATGGACAGAGGATATGAACAGACATTTCTGCAAAGAAGACATCCAGATGGCCAACAGACACATGAAAAAGTGCTCCATATCACTCGGCATCAGGGAAATACAAATCAAAACCACAATGAGATACCACCTCACGCCAGTCAGAATGGCTAAAATTAGCAAGTCAGGAAACAACAGATGTTGGCAGGATGCGGAGAAAGGGGAACCCTCCTACACTGTTGGTGGAAATGCAAGCTGGTGCAGGAACTCTGGGAAACAGCAGGGAGGTTCCTCAAAAATTTGAAAGTAGAGCTACCTTACGACCCTGCAATTGCACTACTGGGTATTAACCCTAAGGATACAAATATAGTGACCCGAAGGGGCACGTGCACCTGAATGTTTATGGCAGCAATATCCACAATAGCCAAACTATGGAATGAACCTAGCTGTCCATCAACAGATGAATGGATAAAGAAGATGTGGTATATATGTACAATGGAATACTATGCAGCCATCAAAAGAAATGAAATTTCGCTATTTGTGATGATGTGGATGGAACTAAAAGGTATTATGATGAGCGAAATAAGTTAATCAGAGAAAGATAATTATCATATGATCTCCTTCATATGAGGAAGTTGAGAGGCAAAGTGGGGGGTTTGGGAGGTAGGGAAGGAAAGAATGAAACAAGGTGGGATTGGGAAGGAGACAAACCTTAAGAGACTCTTAATCTCACAAAACAAATAGGTTGCTGGGGGGAGGGGTGTAGGGAGAGTGTGGTTAGGTTATGAACATTGGGGAAGGTATGTGCTATGGTGAGTGCTGTGAATTGTGTAAATCTGGTGATTCACAGACCCATACCCCTGTGGCTAATAATACATTATATGTTAATAAAAAATAAAACTAACTAAATAAATAAACAAACAAATAAATAAATAAATAAATACCAGGGGAGATGAATCCCATGAATTTATAAAACGAATGGTACTTGGAGCCTCTACCTTTAAAAGTCACCTGACTCAGCACAGAGTAAGCCAAATGGTCAAATAGCTGGGTCCTCACCCTTAAGAGACAGCAGCCTATGAAGCTAGGCAACATAAAAATATCAGTTTATACAACACCAGGAGTAAATGGGAAAAAAGATCTGTATATTCTGATTTCAGAGAGTGTTGGGATCCTCTCAAAAAATCAGGGAGCTGACAGGTGTCATTTTCCTTTGCTACCTCCAGCATAAAGACAGGGCCACCTGTAGGGTGAGCCTGCACAGACATTTGCTACCTAATCTGGTAGCAGTGCGCCATGCCCATGAATTCTCCTGAGGACCCACTGATTCCAACCTTGCTAGCTGTGGACCTAGTCTCAGGGCAAATTTTGGTAAAGCCATGCATTCACCCTGACCAGTCTCCAGTGTACAGATACCACCTTGCACTTCACACAGCTGCCATGCTGAGAACAGCACCTCACTGTGACCAGCGACACTCAGCCTGGCACCCCAGTAGTCGCAGCATGAAGCCCCCAGCTGTCTTAGCAGGTCAAGTAATCCAGCATAAGACTAACATCCCAGTTCAAATTTTGTTAAAACCACTGCCCTATGCCCAAGTTCCTCAGCATGTACTTTCCCTTTGAGTGGGCCTGTCTGGGTCCAACTAAAAGGACATAGAGCAACCACAGCCCACAACAGGCAGAATCAATACAGACAACTACACTGAAAGGAAATGTGACTCACATGCAATACCATGTCATAAGCAACACACAGGATACTCTTTTGAAGTACGAGAATCTGGTGAACAAGGAACACTACATTGTACAGCACTCCAGGTCCACTTCTTCATAAAGTAACTACTTTCAAGAGCAGAAAACAGAGCTGACTTTCTTAACACACTGAAACAGACACAGAGATGCAGATAAAATGAGGAGAGAGATAAATGTATCCTAAATGAAAGAACAGGACAAGACCAGAGCCAGAAATCTAAGCAAAAGAGATATAAGTAACATGCCTGATGGAGAATTTAAAGAAATTATCATAAAGATAATCACTGGACTTGAGAAAAGAGTAGAAGACATGAGTGAGGCCCTTAATACATAGATAAGAATAAGATATCAGAAATAAAGAGCTCAATAAATAAAATGAGAAACAACTTGATGGAATGAAGAGCAGGGGAATGAATTAGTAACCTAGAAGATAGAATAATGGAAGGTAATCAAGCTGAATAAGAGAAAAAAAGAATTATGCAAAACAAGAATAGATTTAGGAAAATCAGTGACTCCATCAAATGAAATAACATTCGTATTATAGTGATCCCAGAAGAAGAGAGAGAAGGGGGGACAGAAAATTTATTTGAAGAAATAATGCAGAAAATGTCCATGAGATGAGGAAGGAAAGAGATATCCAGATTCATGAGGCACAGAAATACCCCCAAAAAGTCAACCAAGAGCACAAAGGCACATACTAATTAAAATGGCAAGAAGTAGTAATAAAGAAAAAAAATAGCAAGAGAAAAGAAAGTTGTTACATACAAGGGAATGCCCATAAGGCTATACACAAATTTTTCAGCAGTAACATTACAAGCTAGAAGGGAGTGATATGCTATATTCAAAGTGCTGAATGGGAAAAATCTGCAGCTGAGAGTTCACCATCCAGCAAGACAATTATTTGAAATAGTGGAGATCAAGAGTTCCCCAGATGAAAAAAACTAAAGGGATCATACCCATTAAATCAGCCCTAAAAGAAATTTTAAAAGTGACTCTTTGAGCAGAAAAGGGAGGCCAAGTTACAGTATAGAGATAGGAAACACAAAAACAGTGAAAAATGAATATTTATGTTAAAAATCAGTCAAGGAATGCCCCCCAAAAGATATAAAACATAATAACATGCTGAAACATGGGGAGGGGAGGAGAAAAGAATGGGTTTAAACTTAAACAGCCATCAACTTAATATACACTGCTATATGCATAAAAGGTTATATACAAACCTGATGGTGACCATATATCAAAAACCACTAATAAATATGCAAAGAATAAAGAGAAATAAATCCAGGTATATCACCAAAGAGAATCAGGAAAACATGAAAGAAAGACAAGAAAAGACCAGAGAAAATCTTCACAAACAGCCACAAAACAAGTAACAAAATGGCAATAAATACTTGTATATCAATAATTACTCTGAATGTAAATGGACTAAATGTTCCAATCAAAAGACATAGTGTGACAGAGTGGATAAAAAAACAAAACAATACAAAAACAGACAAACAAACAAAACAAAAGCCAAGACCCTTCTACATGCTGCCTAAAAGAGACCCATTCTAAACCTAAAGACATCTGCAGGTTGAAAATGAAAGAATGGACAAATATCTATCTTGCAAGTGGATATCCAAAGAAAGTCAGAGTAGCAATTCTTATATTGAACAAGATAGATTTTTAAAGGATACTACATAATCATAAAGGGAACAAACCAACAAGAAAATCAAACAATTGTAAATATTCATGTACCTGACACAGGAGCACCCAGATTCATAAAAAAGGTAACACAAACATGAAAGACCTAATTGATAATAATACAATAACATCAGGAGATCTTAACACCTCACTTACACTGATAGATCATCTAAACAGAAAATGAACAAGGAAATGATCACTTTGAATGACACTCTGGGAGAGACAGACTTAACAGATCTAGTCAGAACATTCCATTCCAAAACAGCAAAATACACATTAGTTTGAAGTGCAAACAAAATGTTTTCCAAAATAGAACATATATTAGCCCACAAACCAAACCTCAACAAATTCAAGAAGATTGAAATCCTACCACGCATATTTTCTGATCACAATGCTGTGAAACTAGAAGACAACCACAAGAAAAAAATCTGAAAAGAACACAAATAGAGGAAAATTAAATAGCATGCTCTTAAACAATGGATGTGTCAACCAGGAAATAAAAGAAAAAAAAAAGTAAAAAGTACATGGAAACAAATGAAAATGAAACACAAGGATTTAAAACCTCTGGAATGTAACAAAAATGGTTCTAACAGGGACGTTTATGGCAATACAGGTCTACCTCAAGAAGCAAGAAAAATATCAAGTAAACAACCTAACCTTACACCTAACAGAGCTAGAAAAAGCACAACAAGCAGAACCTTACCAAAATACTTACAAAGAACAATAAGATGCCTAGAAATAAACCTAATTAAAGAGGTGAAAGACCTATACTCTGAACACTATAAATCACTTATGAAAGAAATTGAAGAGGACACAAAGACATGAAAAGATGTTCCATGCTCATGGATTAGAAGAAGAAATTTTGTTCAAATGTCTACACTACTGAAAGCAGTCTACAAATTTAATGCAAACCCTATCAAAATACCAACAGCATCATTCACAGAACTAGAACAAAGAATCCTAAAATGTGTCTGGAACCACAGAAGGCCCTGAATAACCAAAGAAATCTTGAAAGAGAAAAATAAATCTGGATACATCATGATTCCAGACTTTGAATTATATTACAAAGTTATAGTAATCAAAACAGTACAGTACTGGCAGGTTCCTCTGGAAGTTGAAAATAGAGCTACCCTATGACCCAGCAACTGCACTACTAGGTATTTACCCCAAAGACACAGATGTAGTGAAAAGAAGGGGCACCTATATCTCCATGTTAATAGAAGCAATGTTCACAATAGCCAAACTGTGGAAGGAAGTGAGCTGTCCTTCAACAGATGAATGGATAAAGATGTGGCTCATATATACATTGGAATATTACTCAGCCATCATAAAGGATGAATACCTATCATTTACATTGAAATGGAAGGAACTGGAGGGTGTTATGATAAGTCAATCAGAAAAAGAAAATTATCATATTGTTCCACTCATATGTGGAATATAAGAAGTAGCTCAGAGGATCGGAGTAGAAGTGAGGGAAAATTAATGGGAAGACATCAGAAAGGGAAGCAAACCATGAGAGACTCTTGACTCCAGGAAAACAAAAACAAAAACAAAAACAAAAACAAAAACTGAGGATTGTGGGAAGGGAGGTGGGTGGGGAGATGGGGTAACTTGGTGATGGACATTAAGGAGGGCACATGATATGATGAGCACTGGGTGTTATCTGCAACTAATGAATCACTGAACACTGTACCAAAAACTAATGATGTACTATGTTGGCTAATTAAATTTAAATTAAAAAAATAAGAAACAAAACAAATAAGGAAAGAGAATAAAATAAGAGAGAGAGGGAGAGACGCACCAAGAAACAGACTCTTAACTATAAAGAACAAACTGATGGTTACCAGACAGGAGGTAGGTGTGGGGATGGGTGAAACAGGTAATGGGATTGAGGACCGCACTTGTGTTGAGCACAGGATGAGATAGGGAAGTGCTGAATCACTATACTATATACCTGAAATTAATAGAACACTGTATATTAACTGGAATTAAAATAAAATCTTAAGAAATACACATAATCCTATAACATAAAAATGAACATATATATATATATTTTATATATATCCATATAATATTTTATATATTTCCAGGACACAAATCTACTGGTCTATGATACTAGAACTATATTAATATAATTTTATGTAATTCTTCTCATTAATATTCATTTATTTTTCCATATAATTATATTATTAGCTGTCAAATATTCCAAAATGTGGAAATCTGTCTTGATTTTCATCATTTTGGGTGACAGTCCCATATAAGTTTGTTTCAGGTAAGTGTTAAAACCTTGTTTTCAAATTTAAGGGGAAAAAAAAGAGCATTAATATTTTGAGTGAGACTGTAAAATTAAAACTATTTTGTAGGAACTGGCATTTTTACTGCCTCAAAACTCTTTAAAGCAACTGTACCTACTTCTCCATATAAATATTTATGATTTTTATGTTGTGCTATGTATTTCTCTGTGTATTTATTAATTGTATTCTATCATTTATATTGTGAGATAATTCCTTAATAATAATTTACAACGCATATAGTTAAAGGAGTTATTTTTGTTTTTTATTCTATCATGGGACACTTGGCCTAAACCTTTTTCCTTTTGATTATAAAAACCATCATGATCAACCCAGTGATTCTTCAAAATGTGAACAGGGATCAGATAAAGAAACAGGACATTACCAGCACTCTAAGAAATGCTCTCAGGCTTTCTTTCAAGCACTGTCCTCTCCCTCACCTAAAATTAGTCACTGCCCTAATATTCAGAGTAAATACTTTTTACATTTATTCATCATAGTACAACAGAGGCATACATATAAGAAATATTCTTGTGTTTAAAATTTTGTGTAAATGGCCTCAAAGTTAATGTCATTTTTTTGCCTGCCTTTTTTGGCCAACAATTCATTTGGGATCCATTCATGTCTTTCTCTGCAGTTGTTGTGGGACTCTCTACTGTCCTCTAGCACATTATTGTATTTATAATTAATGTATCCATGCTCTTGCTGATGGATAATTTGTATTAGTTCTATTTTGTGTGACACATAAATAATGCTGCTCCTGCACAGGTTCCTGGGAGCAAGAGTGTGCCTCACTAATGGGCATGAACCTAAGAGAAGAAATTCAGGGTCATCATTTTCAGAGTAAATGGATAATATTTACCTTATTCTAAAGTGGCATTACCAATATTACCCATGTATATTCACTCTGGCGGTGAATGAGAGAGAGTATGAGCAGGAGACATGGAGGGAGAGGAAGAGAGATAATCTCTCATTCACTGACAGTGTGAATGGATTCCACATTTTGACAAGTATTTAAAAAATCATAGTCCTTTAGGTGACTCTACAGTGACACCATGTAGCTGTTTCCATTTGCATTTCTCTGACAGGAAACCTGGTTGAGCAACTTTTCCTGTCATTCTTACCATTGGCTGTACCAATTGTGGATACCGTGGTTTCCATTTGGCTCTTCGACTTCACTTCTTAACTTTTCAAGGTTCTTTACAGATATCCTTCATGTTATCTTTATGTCAGATGTATGAGTTGCCACTTCTAGAACATCTTACAGCTAGCATTATATCACCTGTGTGGTGTCTACAAGACCTGAAATCCTGTCTCCTCACTTATTCCTTGTTTATTTTTATTCTCACTCCCCCCTACCCCTGATTAGTCTATTTCTGCATCAATTTTATTGAATTTTACAAAGAACTAGTTTTGGTTTCAATGATTTTTCATTTTAGGCTTTCTGTGTCATTGATCTCTGCATCTATTTCTTTCACTTTTGTGTTTTATTTTCTTTACATTTTCTAGTTTCCCTACATACATCCTTAAGTAATGGATTGGACACCATTCTTTTTCTGGTATCAGAATTTAATGCTATCATTTTTTGCTCTAAGCCATACTTTAAGTGCATCTCATAAATTTTAGTATGCTTTATTTTACTTGATTTATTTAAAAATGTTAACATATCCCTTGCAATTTACTACACCCATAGATTATTTAGAAGTTTGCTATTCAATCTCCTAGTATATGGAGGATTTTCCAGACCCTTTGTTATTCTCTTCATTCTGAAATTCTTGTCCTTGCGGTTTAAGAACATACATTGTGTGACTTTAATACTCTTTTATTTATTGGCACTTGTTTTATGTCTAGAATATCTTCTGCCACCATATATCTTCCATGTGTACTTGAAAAGGATGTATGTTCTATTATTCTTGTACAGATTACTATATAGATGTTAATTAGGACAGTGTTGTTCAAATTTTTGATATCCTATTTTCCTTCTTTCTTACTTTTACCAGTTAGTGTGAAATGGAGATTGAAATGACCAGTTATAATTGTAAATATGTCTATATTTTCTATCAGTTCCATTAGTTTTGATTCATGCATTTTTACAGTTCTTTTGTTAAGTATATACACAATTGCTACCATTATTTTTTGGTGAATTAACACTTTTATTATCTTATAGTGTCACTATTTCTGGAACTATCCCTTGTTTTGAAGTCTACCCTGTCTGTTACTAATGGATCCACTCACACTTTAATTTGATCAGGTTTTGTTTACTACCATATCCTTCTTCATTCTTCAAATTTTAGCATTTGTGTAAACGTTTGTGTAAATATTACTGAGTTTAAAGCTACCATCATGTTACCTGTTTTTATGTATCTCATCAGCTGTTTATTCTTATTTTGTATTTTTTCCACCTTCCTTTGAGTTGAGATGTATTAAATGACTCCATTTTATCTCAACTTTGGCTTATAAATTGTACCTATTTGTTTTGTAGTGTATGTGTGTATATGGTATGTGCGTACTATAAGCAAATGTGTGTGTGTCTGTCATATGTGTATATGTAGGTGTGTGGTGTGTCACATGTGTGCATATGGTATGTGGGTAGTGCAAGCATGTGTGGATGTGTGTATATGTGTATAGTGTATGTGGTATGCATGGTATATATGACATATATGTATATGTAGTCTTGTGGTATGTGTGTGGATGTGTGTGCTGTGTGTTTGGTGTATGTGGTATGCGTGGTGAGTATGGCATATGGGTATTTGTAGGTGTGTGGTGTGTGTATAGTGTGTTTATTTTAGGTGCTGTGTGGTATATGTTGCATATGTCTGGGGGAGGGAGGTATGAGGGGGGTATGTTGTATGCATGTTGTGTGTGTAAAATTGTTCTATGATTTTCAGTCTATATTGCTAACTTGTAATAGTCAAATATCAAATAATGTTATACCACCTTAGTACCTTGTAAGAGGACTTTCATCTCTCCCTCCTGTTATACCCTGGACTATTGTTGTCATATAAATATGTCTCTACATATATAAATGGATGCAATAAACAAGTCAAAATGTAACTTTTGCTATAAAGAATCAGTCAGGCTTTATACTTTCACTTGTTTACCATTTTCAGAACTCTTCATTCACTTTCATAGATGCAAATATCCATCCAGTTTCATTCTTTTTCTTTGGACATTTCTTCTAGAGATGATTTCTTTTTTTTTTTTTTAAGATTTTATTTATTTATTTGACAGAGAGAGAGATCAGAAGTAGGCAGAGAGGCAGGCAGAGAGAGAGAGGGGAAAGCAGGCTCCCTGCTTACCCGAGAGCCCGATGTGGGACTGGATCTCAGGACCCTGAGATCATGACTTGAGCGGAAGGCAGAGGCTTAACCCACTGATCCACCCAGTCACCTCTAGAGCTGATTTCTTAGCAATTTGTTTTCTTGACCTTTTTCACATGAAATAATCTTTTTCACATGAAATAATCTTTTTTTTTTCCTTTGTTTTTGTAGATATCTTTGCTGGGAATCAAATTCTATTTAGAATAGAATTTTTCCCAGGCTTTAAGACAACTCTCCATTATCTTCTTAATTTCATAGTCCTTGATAGGAAATTTATTGTAATTCTTAATTTTGTTTTTATGTACGTGATGTGCTTATTTTTTCTCTGGAACTTCTTAAGATTTTTTTCTCTTTATCATTGATTTTCAGTGATGCAATTATTATATGCCTTCATGGGGTCCTCTTACGTTAATTCTGTTCATGATTTGTTGAGATTCAAGGATTCCATGAGGTCACTGTTTTCATTTATTTTACATGTAAGTAATATTATAGCTATTATTTCATTACATATTTGTATAGCCCCGTGCCTCCTTCTTGGACTTCAATTTCACATATTTTAAATTGCTTAATATCTTTCCACAGGCAACTGATGGTCTGGCCATTTCTTTTTTCCAATTATATTTCTCTCTGTGTCTCATTTTGTTGAAATTTTTTTAGTTATGTCTGCAATTTTGGGGCCTTTTCTTCTGGAATCTCTAATAGGCTGCTGTCAATCTCAGGACGCTTACATTTTATGGTGTATTCTTTTTCATCTGTAGAAATTATTTTGAGCTTTTTTATTTCTTCTATTCCTCTTATTACAAGTTCTGGTTTCAAAACATATATGAGATGTGCAAAAAAATGAAAGTAAAACAATCCAATCAGTAGAAAGAGATTCTGAAACAACCGGATTATGACCCCAGAAAACAAGGACATTAAACCATGCTGTAAGCATTCTGTATGTTGAGGGCAGTAAAGAAAAACCTGCATGTTATGATTCCTTGTCTCAAAATGGACTGCTATAGCAACGCTTCTTATGATTGCTATATGCCTCGTGTGTATTTTCCCATCTTAAATTTTAAACCAACCTTATCTTTATAATAAAACTGTGTCTTTTGGAATTTTTTTTAATTAAGTCTGAACATTATCTCCAATTTAAGTTGAGTGTTTAATTTATCACATACAATGTAATTATAGATAAAGTTGGGCTTAAATGGTCCATCTTGCTTTTAAATTGTTTAATCTGTTTTTCCTTGTTTGTTTATTTGTTTGTTTGTTTTCATTCCTTCCTGGCTTCTTCCACCGAATTGAATACTTACAACATTCTATTTAAAAATATTTTGGGATTTTTAGGTATCACTCATTTTTTAAAAGCATATCACTGCCTATTCACTATTCATTCTTAATCTATGATAGTTTTTCCTGAATAGTATGATGGTACTTCACATACAGCCTTACAACAGCAGATGTCTGTTTACCCACTACCGGGTTTTGTTGTATTGACAATATACATGTTACTTCCCATAAACTTCATAACACATAGTGGCCCACTTGTCTTTAAACAGTGAATTTTCCTGAAGTGAATTTAAGAAATATAAAACTTAGTCTGTTTTTCCTTTTTATCTTTTTTTAATCTTTTTTTTCTTTTTTTATAATAGCCAGGGCTCTCTATCCCTTCATTTACATCAACATTTTTCTGTTATCATTTTCCTCTGAATTAAAGAACCACATTTGGTGTTCTCTATAATGAAAATGTGTGCTGGTTGAGCATCATCTCAAATTTCGTGTATCAGAAAAATACCTTTATTTCATCATCATTTTTGAAAGAGGTATTTTCTGTACATAAAGAAATTCTGGTTGATAGGATTCTTATTGCCTTATTTCACTTTAATGAGAATCCTCCATTTTTTCTGACTTGGATTATTTCAGTGAATATTACTGGATGTTTACATTCTTGCTCCTGTGTGTAATTGCTTCGGTTTGTTTGTTTGTTTGTTTTGGTTTGTTTTTGTTTTTGTTTTTCCCTACTATGAAACATCCAAGTATGATTTTGGTGGACTTTATCCACATTGGACTTTATTAAGCCTCTTGGACCTGTGTGATATTTTTTTTCACTAATCTGGAAAAAAAAAAAACTATTACTTATTCTAATATTTTTCTATCCCAGTCTCTCTCTTTCCTCTTCTGGGTCTCAAATTGCACGTATATATGATAATTGCCCTCAGGGGGTCAAGATTTTGCTCATTTTTTCACGTTTTTTTCCCCATCTCAGGTTCTCAAATCTTTTTATTTGCAGTTTCCAATATGCTGTTCTGCCCACTGACTCATTTTTCCTCACATATTCTATTTCTCAGTGCTAGAATTTCAATTTCATTCTTATACTTTCTATTTTTCTGCTGATATCATGCTGTCTCGACTCATTATGTCTGTCTTTGGATTTACTTCAACAGGTATGAATATAATGTCTGTTTAGAAATAATTGTCTGCCAATTTCAATATCACCTTCATTTCTGGGCCAACTTACAGCCCTGTTCTCCTGGTTATATAATATATTGGCCCCAAGTTTTGGATATAATGTTCTTAAGAACTTAGATTTTTGTTTTCTGTCTTTAAAAGCTGTTGATATTTTTTTCTTGGATGTCAGTTCATTTCCACAGTGTTCTGAAACTTGCTTTTAGGCTTTGGCAGGGAGGTTTATATGGTCCTGACCTGGGGTTATTCAGATGAATACTAGACATTGGGGAAACTTTATCTCCACCCCTCTGTTTCTCTGAAGTCTCCTACCTTTACTATTTCTGCCCATCTTCCAGAACCCCCTAGACATTTCTTCCCACATGCAGCTAAGTACAAGGCCTAAGACTTCAGGCAACTCTAGGCAGGCCTGTGCAGCCCTCTGTCCATGACCCCTTGGCCCACAGGTGTTGCCCCAGTCTCAGGAGCCCTCTGCTTTACCCCTACATTTCTGAAGGATTGTTTTTTCTGATTAGGCACTTCTTTCCTGTGCTTCACTCTGGAAATTACTTTGAGGCTTTTTGCCTTGATATCCTACTTGTTTTCCATTTCTCCAGGACCATGTTATCCAATATCTAAAGAGAGTGGTTTCATATCATCTTTCTAGGTGCATCGTTTTTGAAGGCAGAATGGCTAGTCTGATCTTAGATACCTAATGATGGCCAGAGTCAGATATACTCCTTGTCAGTTTTTAATATCAGTGATATTTATGTTGGGCTCTAAAAGGAAAGTGTAAAGGGAGGAACCTCTGTCTCATATTCTCTGGAAAGGCTAAGGCAGTATTTGCAGTTATTTCTACATAATATAACTCACTGGTGAAATCAGATAAGTTCGAAATTTCTTTTTAGAGACTTATTTATGACAAATTCAATTTTTTTAATAGACATAGAACTTTAAGTAATTAAGAAACAAATTACAAAAGCCCTGAGATCTCTACAAAAGAAAAATGTGTGCTCTCAGACTTCCACAAAGCCTAATATTCATGGCTTCAAAACACTTTCTACTGTGAGGGAAAAGTTCTCTCCTCAGATTAGCCACCATTTATGTGTGGAGACAAAGAAACGTAGACAAGCAAGGACAAAGGAAATAGAACACCCATGCATCCTTTCTAACAGAACAAAACAGACTTGACATATTTTAGTAGCTTGAGAGAAGGATGAAACTTTCAAATTAGTGCTTTTATTAAAAGATTAAAAACCGACACAAGGAAAACTTGAACAAAATTGGACAGAAGGCTAGGCGCCCAGGTGGCTCTGTGGGTTAAGCCTCTTCCTTCGGCTCAGGTCATGATCTTGGGGTCCAAGGATTAAGTCCCACATCAGGCTCTCTGCTCAGCGGGGAGCCTGCTTCCCCCTCTCTCTCTGCCGGCCTCTCTGCCTGCTTGTGATCTGTCAAATAAATAAATGAAATCTTAAAAAAAAAAAAATGGACAGAAGGGAACAAACTATATATGGTCTTAAAGAACAAAATGCTTAACAACAGCACTGAGAGCATATTTACCTTCTTTAATTATTATGTAATTACTGTGGATGGATCAAAGCTTTAATCTCAGACTGGGCCTAAATGTGCATGAGACAAACCTGAAACAAGGTGATCCTGGAAGCCTTGTAAATTACACAGATTCAACACAGATGAACTTTAGTGAAAGATAATGCAGTTGCTTACCCACTGGGGTAAAGATCAGGGCTGGTGTGAACCACAGCCAATGCAGCAGCTCAAGGCAGTGGTTGGGACTCTCCTTTCGACCTCTAGACTCTGAATAACTCTGCCCAGCCTCCCTCTGTCAGTAGGCTCATTCCCCATGGCAAGAGTGGAAACTCTTGGGGTCCCAGACTCACAATCAGCACACAGAATAGTAGTCTCTTGGGATATTCTCCAAAGAGCACTGATTCCTCTAGCTTCAGTCATCTGCTTGCACCACAGCAATCCACATAGCCAGGATTCTTTGGGCTTGATTCACGGTGCCATCTTGGTGACTAGAGATTGGTGCACCCAGCTTAAATCACATAGAATGTGTTCCTCATGAGAAAGAACTATATCCAGAAGAAGGGGGAGAATGGACTTGGATCAATAAAATAGCACAACCAGAAAAAAGACAAAAGTATTTAACAAAACTTTGATCCTAATTATTTATATTTTAATCCATTTCTATGTGCATATTTTCAATGTTATAAATACATATAAAGAACTGCATATTTTGGGGCACCTGGGTGGCTCAGTGGGTTAAAGCTTCTGCCTTTGGCTCAGGTCATGATTCTGGGGTCCTGGGATGGAGCCCCACATCAGACTCATTGCTCAGCAGGGAATCTGCTTCCCCCTCTCTCTCTGCCTGCCTCTCTGCCTACTTGTGATATCTGTCTGTCAAATAAATAAATAAATCTTTAAAAAATAACTAAACAATTGCATACTTTAATATTCTTTTTAAATGTTAACTATTATATCTCAATACAGAGAACAGGAAATTTTTCCCTCTAAATAAAGTATCCTTGAATACTGCAACCAGAGATAAACACTTGTGTTATTTAAGTGAACTTATTCCAGTAAAAAAAAATTATATATAGGGGCGCCTGGGTGGCTCAGTGGGTTAAAGCCTCTGCCTTCAGTTCAGGTCATGATCCCAAGGTCCTGGGATCGAGCCCCACATCGGGCTCTCTGCTCCGCGGGGTCCTGCTTCCTCCTCTCTTTCTGCCTGGCTCTCTGCCTACTTGTGATCTCTGTCTGTCAGATAAATAAAGAAAATCTTTACATATATACATATATATATAATAAATATATATATAATATATATAAATATATAAATAAACTATATTTTATTTATTTATTAGAAAGAGAGAGAAATAGTGAGAGGGCATGAGCACGGGGAAGAGAGAGAGAAGCAGGTTCCCCACTGAGCAGGGAGCCTGACGTGGGGCTCAATCCCAGGACCCTGGGATCATGACCCAAGCCAAAGATGAATGCCCAACCAACTGAGCCACCCAGGTGCCCAAGAAAAAAATAAAATAAAATATGGCTACGCTGTTACGTTTAATGGCTGCCTAATATTTTATTTTATGCACAAAATTTATAGAACTAGCTCCAAATGGACATTTATATATTTCTTTTTCTGTTTGTGTGTGTTTGGAGAGAGAGAGAGAGAAGGAAGGAGGGAAAGAGAGAAAGAGAGATCCATATGTGTTTAAATTTAGGTCTAAAATTGTGTCAAACATGGAATATACCAAACCATATCTTAAAGCTTTTGGAATGCTTGACTAAAATGTTTTGTTTTCCGCCAAGTCCAAAGAGATTTGATAACAATAACAAAAAGATTGTGAAATATGGAGATGTTTTTCCCCTCATGTTGGGTGCAATATTTTTTAGGGGCTTTACTCAACTGAGATTAATGCAGATAAGGAAGGATGAGGAGGGTGTTAAGAAGGTAAGTTGGACTATACTGTAAGGTGGGTGGGTAGACCCAGATAGTGAGGAAAAGAGCTGGAGTGTCAGGTTGAAAGTTTAAGTTACAATCTGTCCATGATAGACATAGCAGGCTGAATTAAAGACTGAGTACTGGTTTTATTCAGTGAAGAAAACAGAGGACGGTAGCATTTCCATATTTCTTTCTTAGGCTGTGCATTGATTGAAATGAGTAAAGTCTACTTTAAAATATTACACATAGACAAAGTGTAGAAGCTTTTTTTATTTAGGTTCGATGCTCACTGCTTTCTGGCTTTTATTTGCAGGGAAATACTTCAATGTTCTCTTTCTTTCAGTTTGGTACAATTAATTCTGTTATGTTCAGCCAAATCCAAAAGGTAAAATTTTCTGTAACTGCAGCCTGTGTTCTAAATCTCATCTTCAGATAGCAAATAGCTTTCTTTTACAACTTTCTGGACTTGTATATCCTAGTGCTATATATCCTGTTGATCCTGCAAACGCAGGAGGCTTTATATTTCTTGCCAGTAAATTATAAGTAAATCGTATAGACTAACACTATACCTTGAAGCTGTAAGTCTTTGTTAAATGACCCTGTATAACAACATTAACTTAAATGTGCTATAAATTTAAACTGTTTCTTTTCTGTTGGGTTTGTAGCAATATTACTGTAAACAATTTCTATGCAGACCTTGAGGTTTGGGCTGATTTATACGTTGTTGTTTATGCATCGTGTCTCCTCTATATGTTACATTCTTACTCTTTCTCAGGCTTGTTTCACTACTGCAAGTATATGAAAAATAAGAAAACTTTTTCAGATGTTGGCAGTTGAAAATTATTTTTTTAATTTGCCTCTAGAGACATCAATTCACTTTATGATTCAGTTAATTTTAAAATATACATATGAGAATTGAAGAAAAAAATGTAGGCACTCAGCATACCTAGAATCATCTTTCCTCATCTTCTTTATTTCTAAAATTTATTACAAAAATCACTTTTCTTCCCATTGTGTTGAAAATTGTTTTTTTAAACTTAGTTTGAGCATTTGCTATCAAGTAAAGATATCATAAATGTTAAACAAACTGGGTAAGATGAGAAATTGAATGATAAGCATGTATAAATCCTTATGGCAATAAACCCTACACTAAAATACTCTTCAAAGGGGGAAACACCAACAAAGAGAGTCTTCTGTCCCTCTAGGCACAAACTCCATGTCTTAAACTACAGCTGTGTCTCCCATCCGCTAGAAGTGATGAGATGGCATCACAAATAAATAAGATACCCTTATTGGAAGAGTCTGGTGTAAAAGTAATCGAGAAATAATGATAAGGTCCAAGATACCAGATCCAGAAGAAACAGATAAAAATAATAAGTATTTTGCCTCAATATATTGTATTTTTAAAATAAGAGCTGTTTGTGAAGTGGTTTTTATAAGAATGAAGTTAATTGCCTTTCATTTTAAGGTATTCAAAGAAGTAGTTACATATTATAGCATGGATATCTGATATGGATGGAGATAAAAGTCTGTCTTGTCTATAACTAAACCAGGTCTGAAGAGATGGAAGCAATACAACCTTCTAGATCTGGTTTGTGTCATGGTATGCTCTTAATTGAATGTTAATTGAATGTTGACTGCATTCTTAATTGAACATTGCAACCTTAATGGTACTCTGCATTTCATTTACCCACCCTTGATAAAATTCATTTTGTCTTCTTATAGCCTTTTCAAAACTTCATTACACTTTTCATACCCAACACTTGCCTTTTACTCATCAGCAGATGACCTTGTCTCCTAACTCATTAAGAATATTGAAATTGATAAGTGAGCATCACATGGATCCATCTTACAAGATGTGATGATGACTTAGTTTTTACTATTAGCATTATTTAGTGTCAGTGTCATTTTCTGTTGCTGTTATTAATAAGAGCATTATTTCCTGACATCTTATATACCTGAGGAAACCCATGAGGGAGGAGGCTTGCTTCAAAAACAAGGAACTTCTCCACAGACTAACTTGCATTCCTAGAACATAACTTACACATTCTTTCTTTGACATGATCTGACTATGAGGTAGAGTTGCCATATCAACACACCAGGTTTCTATTCTTGGTTCAATAGCTTATTTAGAAGAATCATGGCTCTTCAGGAAACTGCTTTGAAAGCTGGAGAATGATATGAAGAAGATTTGACTGAATGGCTCAAGATTCCATCTGATGATACTAACTTATTAGTTGGGTGGCAGGTTGACCAGAAACCACACATATCTCTGACTATTCTAACAAATTCTTGCTCTGAGTGGGACATGACCCCTATTAGGAATATAACAAGGTGTACTTGACCTGCCTTCCAGGATGATGGGTATATATTCATCAGAAGTCTACATCAGGGCACCTGGGAGGCTCATGTGGTTAAAGCAATTGCCTTTGGCTCCGGTCATGATCCTAGAGTCTTGGGATCAAGTCCCACATTGGGCTCCCTGCTTGGCAGGAAGTCTGCTTCTCCCTCTGACCTCTCCCCTCTCATGTACTCTCTCTCAAAAAAATAAATAAAATCTTTAAAAAAAGTTTACATCAAACATGACCTTGTTGGATTTGTATATAAAGAGAACAGTTAAAATTAAGTGCATCATATAACATTTCCCAAAAAAATAGACAGTATAAAGAAGACAATAAGTATAGCAAAAACATAAAGTTTAAATATATATAGAAACATAAATCATAATACAAATACAAAAGATTAATATTTGAATCTTAGCTATCAAGATTAATAGTTTAGATTTCTCTATGAAAAGACAAAAGTGAGTTCAGTGAATGAAAAGGCAGTAGAAAATTCTAGAAAGATATAAAATGAGATGACAAAAGAGCTTTTGATTAATTTGTAATAACATATGCCGAAGTATATTTTAAATGGATTGTAGAGTTGAATGTTTACAAAAAGAGTAAGAAACTACTATATTTCATCAATTCTAGTATCAGTATACTTCAACATTTTAGTATCTTTGAATAGGGCTGCATTTTACAATTAATGGCATATCATAATCTTATTTCTTAATGGTGTATAAAATAATTGTGTATCTTATAATTGAGATGTCTAATTTTGATGAAAAATGGTATTTACCAAAAAAAAAAAAAAAAGGAAATTACTTATCTGATCTTGTGTGGGAAAATAATTTCTAAACAATTTGACAATTACTCCAAAACAATTATTCCAAAAGCATAACTGAGGAGTGCCTGGGTGGTGCAGTTGGGTCAGCATCCAACTTGCCTTTTCAGCTGGTCGTGATCTCAGGGTTCTGAGATCAAGCCCTGATTTGGCCTCCATACCTAGCTCAGGAGTCTGCTTGAGATTCTTTCCCTCCCCTCCCCCTCCCACTCGTGTGCTCTCTATCTCTTCAATAAATCTTTTTTTTTTTTTAAGCATAACAACTGGCCCAAATGTATAAAGAAAAATTTTACTGAATTAAAAAATGGCAAGAATCGTGTTAAAAATCAAACAATAAACTGCAATGTAAGTGACATATATGTGTTATTATGCAAATTTTTTTCATTGAACATAACTTTACACTTAAAAGTTTGAAAGCCAGTATAAAGAATTCCAGTATGCTCTTCACACAGATTCTTCAAATGGTAACATTTTCCCATATTTGTTTTAGACTTATCTCTTCCAGTAGAAAGATGAATATATATATTATGCATACACACATCCTTTGTGAATCAATTGCAGAGATGATGTTTCTTAATCCATAAATACTTCAATGTGTATTTCCTAACAATAAGGACATTTTCCTACAATACAATTAGAAAATAAGAAAATTGCAATGATATAGAACTATTAATTTGCATACATTTAAATTTTAATAATTGTCCCAATAATTTTATTTATAGGAAAGAAAATCCCAGGCTACGAGTTGCATTTAGTTCTCATACTTACATTTTCTTTAATCTAGAAAACTTATTTTACTTTATCTTTAGTGACCTTAAGCTTTTGATGGGTATAGGCAAGTTATTTTCTAAAATGTCCCTTAATTTGAATTTGTCTGAGATTTCCTTACCATTGAATATACTTTATTCATTTTTGCCAAAAATACCCCAGAAGTGGTGCTGTGACAGTCTCATGGCTTCAAATCAGAAGGCAGAGAATGTTAATTTGTTCCAATACTGATGATGTCAGTACTTTGCTCAAACTTGTGTCTGCCATATTTGTCCAATATAAAAAATTACTATTTTTATAGTAAACATGTGTAGATACTTTGTGAATATGTATATCCTCTTACTTTTTTTTAAAGTTGATTTATTTATTTGATAGTGATCACAAGTAGTCAGAGAGGCAGGCAGAGAGAGGGGGGGAAGCTGGCTCCCTGCTGAGCAGAGAGCCTGACATGGGGCTCAGTCCCAGGACCCTGAGATTATGACCTGAGCCAAAGGCAGAGGCTTAACCCACTGAGCCACTCAGGTACCCCTGTACATATCCTATTACTAATCAAACTTTCCGTCACTAGTTTTACCACTTGCTATTGTGTCTTGCATAAAACAATTAGTAGTATAATGGCCACCAGGATTTAGTTCCCTAATTTTGCTAATTCTTTCTGTAAATAGTAGTTGTAATTCCACTATTAAAAAAAAAAAAAAAAGCCCTCCACCATTTACTCATACACGTATGGGCACAGAACCTTGTTTTATTTAGTAGGCAATAATTGGTTAGTATTATTTATTCTGATGTGCAAATTGTCCCAGAATTACCCAATTATACAATTGAAGTCCTATAAATCTATCTCTGGTATGTGCGTGTGTGTGTGTGTGTGTGTGTGTGTGTGTTGTCATGATCCTTTATTCCCTAAGCATTTCCCTTATTTCCTGGCATAGAGAGATGTGGTACACCCATCTTATATTTTCACTCACCAGAACAATTTTGTTGGGTTATGGGGACTAAGTTTACTTATTGCTACTATGTTATCATTCTTCTAGTCTTTCTCAGAAAATAGAACTAAGATGATGACAGATGATGGACAGATGATAGAGAGATGGTTGATAGATAATATATTTAGACACATAGCTTATGATAAAGTTATATCCAATCATATCTATGCCTTTATCAATAGTAAAAGTAAATGTAGTTATGTACATATACAATTATCAATCTATATATCTATATATCTATATATAGATATCTATAACCATGTCTATATATCTAGATATATTTAACCTTATATAAATTTATATAAAATTATATCTGTGTCTGTTTACCCATCCATCTGTGTAAAACTCTGAGTTCCTGTCAGTGTCTTCAACTTCTACGCAACCTCAAGAAATTCATTTCACATTTATAGTTACCGTTTCTAACAGGGAGAAATCTGGTTCCCAATACCCACAATACATTTATACATTTCCTCAGTCCTAGAATGTGCAAAAGTCACTCCAAAATAGCTAATATCTCTGCAAGAATATAAAGGAAGAAATTAGTCAGCAGTTATTACTAATTTTTGTTTCTTTAAGCCTGAAGGTGTAGAGGCAACATATTTTGTGCAAATGTTACTTGAGTCAGAACTTGCTTCTCCACTCAGTGTGGTAATGTTATTCATTTTAAATAGTTTAAGTACATTTGTTTGTGTTTCAGGTTAGAAGGATGGATAGAACCCATCCTTGTTGGTTGTGGGGGGTGTGTGTGTGTGTGTGCACGCGTGCGCGTGTGTAAAATATGGAACATTAACACAATTTCCAAAGTCAACTATTCAAGAAAATATAGTCAGAGAAATGACTGTCCACCCATTAACAGTGTTCTTGAAGGAGGAAGGACATTCTTGTTCAACAACCTACACAGCAGCATGGGACCAGATCTCTACAAACAATTTTTACTCGACATTTTGCCTGCTCCTTAGAGCATTGAAATACTTCTATGCATCTGTTTCATAGAGTAGGATAATTGAAAGTCCTCACAAGGCTTCAAAGGGTGAACTCATAATGCTTACGATAGCGGACGTAGAGAAAAATGACTCAAGCAGGCACAGTGTGTCTATGAGAATTACAAGTGTCCCCTTCACTTCCTGGGGAATCTCTCTCAGAGGCAAAAGCGACACCGTAGGTTAACCAATGCATGTACTTTTCCTGGGACTTTCCTCATTTTAGCACTTAAAGTTCTAGGAAATTCTTGAGTCCAGATAACCTGTGGTGGTTGGCACCACGAACTTTGCCTTCAGATTATGAGCCATCCGGTGATGCATGATGAGCCCTGCCTTCAGGAAACCCCAGGCAAAAGTTTCTAGTGAGGTCTTATATATATCCCACTGGTCTTATAGCAAAGCCAGGTGGATAACCTGGTGTACACAGGTGTAAAACCCCAATCAATACATTTCTGAAAAATGTAGAGACACTAACCTTGGGTGCCTCCAGGGAAGTTTCAAACTTTAAACAGCACATTAAAATTCACTAGCCAACCCAGCTCATTCTTATCTTGGGCAAAGGTCAGTACCAGACTTCCAGGCATTGCAGGAAAAAGCACAGAGCTGTCCCACTTCAGCTCTAAGATTGCCTGATCTTTTGCACCATTAAACTCTTCCCAGAATCTCAGAAATGTAGAGCTGTAGAGAGACCTTTAGAATAATCAGCCTGTGGTAGCAGTATCCTAAGATGATCTTCAAGATTCCCACCTCCCAGTATACATATCACATATAATCACCTCTCCTTGTGGACAGAGCAAGGTACTATGATGGGACATGACTCCCATTGTCTGAGGATGTTAATCATTTGGCTTTGAGTTAATCAGAAGGGAGATTGTTCTGGTTGGGTCCAGCCTAATCAGCTGAGCTTTTTGAAGGAATGTAAAAGGTCAGAAAGACATCCTCCTACTAGCTTTCAATGGAAGCTAACAGCCATGTTGTGAAACAAGAGATCTGTGTGGCAAGGACCTGTGGGTAGCCACTAGCAGTTGAGTGATGTCCCTGGTTGACTCTGTCCTGCTGCTGCAACAGAATGATTCTGCCAAAGACCAAAATGCCTAGAGGCTGAAGAGCCCACGGCCTTTGCCTCTACACGCTGACATCTCAAAGATGGCATCAACTTGCAGAGCTGAACAAATTCTTCATTCTTTAAAATCCAAGTAGTTGTTGTTGGTGCTCAAAAGTCAGTTTATTCATGAATAAGATGACTGGCCAAGGGCTGGAAATAAATTTCAACAGATCACTCTCAGTGGACTATGGGATAGATGGAGGATTACACAACAGCCTGAAAAGGTTGTGATCTTTATGCCTCATCCAGAGACATCGCTAGCACATGAAGAGAATTTAAATTGTATTGAAAGCATTGTTTACCCATCACTAATGACCGAGCTGAATATCCCTTCCTTTGTTCTTATAGCAATCTTCTAAGTGAATGGACATGAGTTTGGTAAATGGGTTTAACCTTTCTGAGATAGAGAAATAAGAGGATTTTCATTTAATCTCTCTTCTAAAAAGCTAATGTTAAAATAAAACCTTTTGAGCTGTTGGGATTTTATGTACAATGCATCGTACATTACAATACTTATAACTTTAATCATATATTTACAAAGGAGATTATTACCATACCAGAAGCTCCTAGACAGATAGAGGTCAAAACTATTATTGTGTTCAGGGCAAGGACATATATTTCCCTGACAAAATTCATTATTACTTAGTCTTTTAGTGTTGAAATTGTCAAATACCTAATTTTCTACCCCAAATTCAATTTTGTCAAGAAAACAATTATTGTAAGCATTAATATTTAATACCAATATGCAAAATGGCATAGAATAAAACTCTAATCTATTTAAAATTTATGAAAACTGTAAATGTCTAATACTACTTGAGGCCTTAGTTCAAAGAATCAGGGAACGGAAAGAAGATAAGAAGATTCCTAATACTCAGCCCCAGTGCTGCAATCCCTGTGAGGCTCCTTCCTTCCATTATGACAATAATTCTCATGCAGTTTCCTTTTCTCTTCTTCCCCTTCATCCTCACCCTCTACCTCACTGAGAAACCTTAATCCCCTTTTTTTCCAAGCCAGCTCACCCTCTGATGTTCCCATCCTAAATTACCTTCCTCTCTCTTTTATTCTAATTTTTATCCTTCTTTTAGGATAGAATGGAGTCAATCACACCATATTTTATTCACAAGTCTCTCTTGTTTAGTCTGCATTCCCCACTCAGTGGTTGACCTTAAAAGGAAAGGACACATTTCCGTGACCTTAGACAATCTCCACTGTGGCCTTCAGGTTGGATGTTTATAGTTCAGCTTTCTTCTTGGAAGACACCTTGAATCTCTGCTTCTCCTCAGCTGTGTCCATAAGGCTCCTGGACTATGGTTCCAATATTTTCCTTTCTTAAATGGCTTTTATCATTGGTCACTAGAATCTTAACTCCCTGTGCCAGTATTTTAATCTACCTGGACATTTTGTTGGAGGTGGGGCATCAATATTGGAGCGTACTTTACTCTGAGCACAACAGGGGCGCTTATGAGATCAAATTTGTCAATCATTTTGACCCTAGGTAACCTATCTTTACAAGTTAAATGAGTGCATCAGACTGATAATCAGAGTGGGTACGGAGGGTGTGCCTAAACTTGAGAGAAGAGAGTCATTGTTCTCAAGTAGAATAGCCATGATTCCATGGGAGATTCTAAGGGAAAGAGGAATGTCATCCAAAACAATGAGACCTGAAAGTTTTCAGATTTTTTTTGCTACATAAGATAATAACAACTAAAGCTGATGACAGCTGCTGCTCTTTATTAGTCTTTGTCATCGAAATCTTGCTGGTTTTCTGATTCTTGGCTATATGGGTAATGTCACTGATGTCAAACATCTGTGCGTTGTCTAGCTTGGTTTTGTAAAGTTTTACTCAACAGAGTTCAGGGCCGTTGGCCAAGCAGGCATTCTGCTTTTTCAACAGGACACAGGTTTGGAGATAATAGAACTCAATCCCCCTTCGCTGGGAGAATCAACTTCAATTCAAGACCAGGTGCTGGGAAAGAGAATTTGCAGCTACCATGTTCATAGCATTCTAGAAATGAGTGTCCTCACTGATATACATCATGTGCTTGGTTTTTAATTCAATGTTAAACGGTTGCTCATTCAAAAGTCAAGTTTTGTACTCATATGTGTGTCCGAGGCTGTAAATATTGCATTGTAAATATTATTTTTATTACTAAAGTTCGTCTTGTGAAAGAGCAGACCCTTAGGTCAAATAGCAACACATTGTTTTGTCAACTTCTTGAGCAAGCTCTGAGCAGTAACAGTGGCAGTTGACTCACTGACCTTTCTGAGAATACAACACCAGCAATGGTGTCAGCATTTTTAAATTTCTAACGACAGAAGTAGTTAGGCTAGTGCCATCGATGCCATTGGTAGCAGTGATCATTTCCAGAATAGTAGTCAAAAATAATATTTCTTATCAAAACCATTCAGTGTAGACCTTTGACCTGTCTGCCTCTTTTACCACCGGGAAAAGCCAATCGATGTTCCATGTCTAACTGGATAGCAATAGCATCATATCTAAATAAAATCAGATTTTCAACAATAAGAGTGCAGGCCACTTTCTTGGGCCTGTTACACTTAATCATCTGCAGTCTTGCAGAAACCAATCTTTCAGTGTCTGTAAGAACACAGAGCTCAGGTGGTCCTGTGCCCCTGGTCCCTAGCTATTCTGGCTGCACTTCACACAGTGGAGTAGAGGGTCAAGGCCAGGTGGACCTCTGGTGTGCTTGAGATGGTTTCTGCCCCACTGGAGAACTGAAGAAATGGGTCTGTATTTAAGAGGATGAGACCACTCTGAAAAGGTTATCTACATACTATATCTCTATTATAATGTACTTGATTTCTGTCTTTCCACTTAATTCATGTTTTTATGTTTCTTTACTGAATCTTGCCAATTTTGCTTTGGTTTTAATGTTTATAATCTGTTTTACATTTTGTTAAGTACAAGGAACTGGAAATTAAAGAAGCTGCTTAAAATTTACGCACTCACTGAACTTGACAAATATGCAAAATGCTATAAATGTTTTCATAATTATTCAAATATAGAATCTTTTAACACGTTTATCTTTAAATGTAGGGAATCTATGCTTTTTACTTCTCCCTCTCACTGTATTTTTAATCATCTTTTCATTCTCATCTTACCTCCTCATCCTTTCTCGTAACTTTTCCAAGACATTATATATTCTGACACAGCAGATCTAAAATACAGGCTGATTTTCAGCCAAACTCTGTTTTCCATGATTGGATTTACTGAAATATCTGTTCTGCTCTACATTGTCTTTGATGTTGATTTGATTTTATCTGGTGTGATTTTACTTGGTTTGCAATCTCTGTTTTCCACAATTTTTACCTTAGCTAAATATATGTGACTGCCCATTTGATCTCACAAACAAGAACAGCATTAGAATATCATTTTATTTTTTAAGGTAAATGCACTATCTAAAGTGGAAAATGTAGTTAACTTTAAGTTTTCAAAGATAGCATCCATGCTTTTTCTGGCAATTAGTACAAAAATGATACTGTAAATTAATCTTCTGCATGCTGTCGGTAAAAGCTAATGTGACTGGAGGATACCATTATATTGATATGCACTGATGATGGAAATATTGGTAATGGGTGTTGAAACACTGAGTTCAAAAGCTCTGAGGGTTATGGACAACAAAGGATTCTTCATAAGTAGAGACATCTTAAGTAATGGGGAAGGCTGGGATGCCCAGTTTCCTAAAACAAAATATCCCCATTCACATCTGCTTAGATGTCCCCAAAGGCTATCTGATCAAATCCTAGAATTTCCCTTGAGCCATGTCACCAGGGACATAATAGGTGCTTATGCCATGTTTGTCAGAAAAATAAATTAATGCATGAATTAATAGACTAAAAATAAGATTAAAAGAAAAAGAGAAAACAGAAGAATATAGTCACAAGAGCTCAGTAGCTTCTCCATCTCTATTCATGTCCATATATCCACAGGATTTCCCCATTCACAAAATAGAATCAATGCCCCTCAGGTTACCAAGGCTTGCTATAGTTGTGGGTAAAATTAGGTGCTTAGATGTTCACTTTATAATCATAGCACTTTACATTATATAACATTTCAAAGTTTTCATAGTGCTTTATAAAATGCATTATCTCATTTAAATTCATTTTCTATGAATGACTTCCCTATTGCCAGATGAGTGTCAATACATCTTAACAAAATTTTAAAATGAAAACAGTCCTCTTGTGTGATGAATACAATTCTGCTCACAACTTTTTTTTTTTAATGGTTAGAAGGCTCATTGTTTTTGTGTTTAAATTTGTAAGCAGGGAAATGATATTTTAAAATATCACTTAGCAAATAAATGAGATATTGCTCTGCTTAAATCTATTCTTGGTTGTTTCAAATAAAGGACAGCTTTCCTCCTTGTTCAGGAAACAGAAAAAGCTGGTTGAGCAAGCCTGGAAAATCAGATTATGCTTTTAAACCCTGGGGTCACTTTGGAGATTAGTATTTGAACACAATAGTGGCATTCCTGGTGGGGTGAGTGGTGGCAGGGATGGCCCATCCTAATGCAGGTAATCAGGGGTGTGTTGACTGTAGAGAATTCAGCAACAACAATAAAATGAACCCAAAGTCAGTCTCTGTATTGTCACCATGCTAAATTGTGTCAGTAATAAAATGCAGACTTTAGCCTCCAACCTTTACCCTACCCACAGCAGACCTGAAACTGAATCAGGGAAGTTCAAACTAAAACTTCTAAAATAGAGGAGATCAAACTTGGAAGTCTTTATATAGAGTTCAGGCTACTCCCACCCTACAGAAGTGCCAAGTCCCTAAAGCCATAAGCCATACGTATCAACGCTGATTTACAATGAGTATCATAATACATACCATGCATCAGGAGAATGTATGAGGACTTATGTTCACCTAGATAATTGACTGATTATCCTAATAATAAACATATTAAGTTATGACAGCTAATTTTTCTCAAAGAATAAAGTGATGTTATTTCAAATGTCATGTTTTGAATATTTGAGTTTCAATCCCCTTATTAATCACCCACAGTAAACTGACTCATTACAGGTATTAATTTGATCCTGTCTTTCACTGTCAGATTATTAATGCTCCAAACATAAAGTGTGTCATTATAGAACTTATTGTCAGTATCAACTTTCTGCAAAGATTATAAAGATTTGGTTTGATAAGAGGAAAGTAAGTCAAGACGGATGGGGAATAATTATCTGAAGTGATTAAAATAAACAAGCTTTTTAGCTGGAAATAAAACCACATTGTCAATGTTAAGACTAACTTTTAGAGACGATGGATTCATGTGGGGGTGCTTCCTTAGCCCAGAAGCTGCTGAGGTACTGGAAGACAAATGTGGATGACTTCGATTCTGCAGTCTATGACAGGACCTGACTCCCCAGCACCTCCTCCTTTCCCTGCATTGTCTGCCATTCACTGGCTTAAAAGAGGCAGAAAACTCAGAGCCTTTTCAGATGTCTTTGAAATCAAGGTAATGTTCTCTGATTTATTTTCCTTTTTTCCTCTGAAATGGCATTCAAAAGCTGTAGGAATTAAGTAGTGCATTATTTCGCCTGGTGAATTTTAGAATATGTGGAATTAATCTCCTTTTAAAGCATGGTTTTGGTGTGTGTAACTGGTCTACTTTAGCTCAAACTTTAAGTATCCAAGAATGACAATGAATTACTGATGACAAAGCAATTATTCCAACTCTCGTAGTTCACAGTTAAGCTGGAATAAAAGTAATTCCATTGCAATGAAATAAATAAGTCAGTCCATAAGAGACACGGAGAAAATCTGGGTGGAAACTTCTTTTGTATTTGTATTTTTACTAGCATGAATTCAGCGTCCTTCTTATAGCGCAAAGACGATAAGAACTAAGGGAAAAGGAAACTAGCGCTCACTGAATCTCACTATGTTCCAGGTTTTTTTGTCATATGGAGCTTATCATGGGCTCTTGAAACAGAGACACAGGTCTTTTTTAAGGAGAGCGTACTTATTTTGAGTGCTTGAGCAAATCCTAACTAATACCTCTTGATAGTCTACCTTAGTGCTGGTATCCTAGCATCAGGAAGTAGACATGTTCCAGGTATCCAAAAAATCAATCCAAACATTCTCTTCACTAAGATAAGGTTAGAGGCTGTGACCACCTGTGTTCCCTGAAGAAGAATGATGTATCTTTCAGAGCTACATTGCAAACCCCAGCAAAGTATGCACTAGAGGGAAGTCTACCTACTTTTCCTACTCTTGGTTCATTTTGATGTTCAATTATATGGCTCTGTCTAATCCCTGGAAGAGAGGTTAGGGTGTCAGGGTTCATGTTATGACATTCATATACAGTAACGTTGGCTTGTACACATGGGAAGGAGGGATGAAGTGGCTCAGACAACCTCGCCGAATTGCACATGCTCTAACAACATGGTGAGAAAGAACAATAGATTTTTCATCTGTGTGCATGAAACATAGGGAGATGTAATCTACTCACTTAGCAGCCCTAAAGACCACCAATGAGGATGCCCACCAGTTCCTTGAGGACTATTAGTCCATAGATGTCCTGTTCATGTTGTACTTGGGACCTCCATTGACAAAGCATCAGACTCTTGATTTCAGCTCAGGTCATGATCTCAGGGTTGTGAGGTCAAGCCCTATGTCAGGCTTTACACTTAGGACAGAGTCTTTTCGATATTCTCTCCCTCTCCTCCCGCCACTCCCCACCCTTGCATGGGCATGTATGCTCTTTCTCTCTTTCTCTTGCTTTCTCAAAAAATAATGTCATGTTCACTCTGGGAGTTGGCCAAACCTTTCCTTACAAGCACTGGAGAATCTTAGTATTGTACCCCGTCTTTAGGGAACATCTCAGGGTTGGAGAAGGCATTGAGAAATTTCTAATATAATAGAGAAATGAAAGCATTTGTATTTATTAGGAATCCTGGGTCATCTTTCCATGCAATAGAATGACATGAGGACCAGACTGACCGAGCCCAACCATAACTATAACTGATCACTGGTTAGTTCCATCCAAAGCAGACCCTGTTCTAATCAAGCACAAACACTCACAGAGGTGGTCAGTATATTTGGGATTCGTTTACATGGGATTATATATGTGATCCATTTATATTCATACTCCAAATATTATTGTCCACTTCTGGCTACATTTAAGTGTAAATTTCTCCCAGAATCCCATTTCCAAATATGGTTAAAATTTTCTAGAATGATTTAAGTGGCCTACGGGACTATTACTTAGGTAAGTTTTATTTATGGATGCTTTCAGGGGGAACTAGGTGAATACAGTTTGTTTGTTTGTTTGTTTTTGATTTTTGTAAGTAAATTATACCTCAAGAAAGGAATTTAAAATATAATAAAAGCAAAGACTATTAAAGTGTCAAATGAAAAATCACCCATCCTAGTTGAGCTCCCCAAGGATGATCACATTGCAAAAAATTTTACGTGAAACTTTATAGAAGTTTATTGCAATATGCATGAAAATTTTCATGTTTATTTTTTAAATAAATAATCTTAAGTTAAAAAAAGAGAAAGAAACCCAAAATAGCCAACACAACATTGAAGGAGAAGAACAAAATTGATAGACTTACAATACCCAACTTTAAGTTTCACCAGAAAGCCACAGTACTCAAGATAGTATGGCATTAGTGAAAGACTAGACAAATGAGTCAATGGAACAGAATAGAGAGCCCAGACAGAGACCCACACCATATATTCAACAGATCTTTGATAAAAGGAACAAAAATTTTTCAATAAATCAAATAAAGTTTTTTTCAACAAATGGTCTGGAATAGGTAGACAGCCACATACAAATAAATACATTTAGACATAGACCTTACATCTTCAAAAAATTGGCTTGAAATATATTATCTAAATGTAAAATGAAAAACTATAAATCTTCTATAAGATACTATAGGAGAAAATCTAGATGACCTCAGGTATGATGTTACCTTTTCATATACAACACCAAAGACACAGATCATGAAAGAGATAGTTGATAAGCTGTGCAGAGAGAGTCAATTATCATATGGTTTCACTTATGGGTGGAACATAAGAAGTAACATGGAGAACACTGGGAGAAGGTGAGGAGAAGGGATTTGGGGGAAATAGGAGGGAGAGGCAAACCATGAGAGACTGTGGATTCTGAGAAACAAACTGAGGGTTTGGGAGGGGAAGTGGGTGGTGGGTTGGGTGAGCCTGGTGGTGAGTATTATGGAGGGCACATATTGCATGGAGCACTGGGTGTGGTGCATAAACAGTGAATTTTGGAATACTGAAAAAAATAAAATAAAATAAAATAAAATTCAAAATAAATGAATAAATAAACAAACTAGCTAACTAACTAACTAACTAACTAAAAACCTCTGCTCTACAAAGGACAGTGTCAAGAGAATGAAAAGACCTGCTACAGACTGGGAGAACATATTTGCAAAAGACACATCTGGTAAAGAACTGCTAGCCAAATACATAAAGAATTCTTAAAACTCAACAATAATAAAACAAACTTTATTCAACAGTGGCCCAAACTCCTTAAGAGACACTTCACCAGAGAAGATATACAGATGGCAAATAAGCATATGAAAAAATGCTCCGCATCATAGGCCCATCAGGAAAAAGAAGATTAAAAAACAATGAGATGCCAGGACATACCTATTAAAATGGCCAAAATTTGGAACACTGATAACACCAAATGCTGGTAAGGATGTGGAGCAACATGAGCTCTCATTTATTGCTGGTGAGAATGAAAAATGATACAGCCATTTTGGAAGACAGTTCAGTGTAAACATACTCTTACCATAAAATCTAACAATCAAGCTCCTTGATATTTATGCAAAGAAGTTGAAAACTCATATCTACACAAAAGAATGCACATTAATTGGGATAGTAACTTCATTCATAAGTCCCAAAGTTTGTAATCAGTCAAGATGTCCTTCCGTAGGTGAACAGATAAATAAACACTAGTACACACAGTCTATAACATATTATTCAGTGCTAAAGAGATATGAGCTGTTATGCCATGAAGAGACATGGAGGAAAATACATGGGTATTACTAAGTCAAAGAAGTCAATCTGGAAAGGCTATATGATGTTTGATTCCAATCTACAACCCTCAAGGAACGGCAAAACTGAAACCAATAAAAGGATCGGTGGTTGCCATGAGCGGGGGTGACCAGAGGAAGAAGATGAACAGGCACAGCATAAGGGCTTTTTAAGGGAGAAACTACTCTTTATGATATTATAATGATGCCAAGATATCATTATACTTTTGTCCAAGAGCATAGAATTTGTAACACCAACAATGAACCATAAGGTAAACTGGACTTTAGGTGATGATGGTATGTCAGTGTAGGTTCATGCTTGGTAAAATGCACCATTCTGATTAATGATGTTGATAATGCAGGAGGGCATGTGTGAGGACAGTGAATACATGGGAAATCTCTGTACCTTCCTCTCAATTTTGTTGTATGCCTCAAAGTGCTCTAAAAAAATAGTCTTGAATCAAAGGAGAAGAAGCAAGATAAGGAGAAAAAGTAGGGAAAAATAAATAAATAAATCAGTAGAAAAAGTAAAAAAAAAAAAGTTGTGACACTGGGCTGGTAACTCATACTGTCTGGGGCCAGAGCAGAGGACCTATAGGTGCAAACTGGGAGACAGAGATGGCTTTCTACCATCATGGGTGGGACATGGAGGAATTCAGTGAGGTAACACAGTGGGCAGGATGTGCTCATGAAGCCTGTCAATGTGTAGAGAGTGTACTTTCCCTTCTCATTGTAGCAGAACTACTGGAGGATTTTAAGGCAAGCAGGGTAGGGCGGGAGGGCTGGTTTGATTTGATCTGAAGCCAGAGATCATTTGGCTTTTTGGAGAGAATGGACTAGAGAGAAATTAGAAAAATGGGTTTTGACTAGAACATGGTGCATCTGGGGATGACTGTGGCCTCTCATGCCTAATACCTTGAATTATAGAGTGAGACCACATGAAGCCCATGTCCTTCTTTTTCACCTTGGCTCTTTTCTATTCCATGAAGGATGTTGCATTCACATGTTTGGGCAGACTAGTCTTCATGGAAAGTTCCATTCACAACCCTAGATGAGACTTCTAACCCACCATAGTTTGCCCACTACACAAGCCCTGGAAGAGAGCTCAGGCCCATTATAAAGGAAACTCCAATGGCTCAGGTTCCCAGAGTATGATCTAGCAGGATGGGGACAAGGTATCTCCTTGGCATGACTGAAGGTCTCCGCTGAGGAAGGGAACAGCCAGGGGAAGGCAGCTCTGGGCCTTCTAGAGCACAGGGCCCAGAATAGAGTCTCCTTGGTTGCCTTGGGCCACACTCCAACAGAGATGCTGCTTTGTTGTCTTCTCCAGGATGCAACGTGCTATATAGCCAGTATCTGAGCTGAAGGCTTGTACCCACTAGATAAATACATCTCTGAATGTCAGTAGAAGAGAGGGCTCAATGTCTCAAAGAGACATGATATATCATATATTCCATGAAAATTGAAAATTCTGTGTTAAGAACACTTGAATACTTGATAACATTAAATATCTTCTCTGAACATTCTTTGAGTTGAGAAATTTTTCTTTCCAGAGCCTATCAACCTAACAGAATCTTTCCTATCATCAACCAAATATTATACAAATATTTTCTCCCTGAATTCTCATATCGAGTTTGACATAAGCATCCCTGTCTCTCACAGGTGAAGTAAGTGATAATAAAAAGATTAAATCCCAGAGAATTTCAGATTTAAGTCTAGGCTTTTAAGGTGCATAAACATCCCTTTACAGCCTTCTGAGAGCTTAGAAATCATCTGCCCTCATCCTTTCCCATACCCCAAATCAGAACCCTGGAGACAGTGAATTAGCACCAACTCTCTGAGTTGAGAGGAACATTTCTCACTCCTGGTTCTTGCCATGCAGCTAATAATAGTTCAGTTATTCCCTGACAGCCCCCATCCACACCCACTTCTCCTGGTCATTGCAATAAAGGGTGGCTTCTTTGTATTCTGTTTGTTTGTGTGTTTTTTCCCCTATGGGAACGGGTTGCTATTATGTTCTACCATCTTGAAGAGGCTATGTAAAGACAAACTCTGCATCTCATAGTGACCAGATTTGAGGGCAAGGTTAGAAATAGAGGTCAAAGTATGTGTGCTGCTAGAGGAAAAGCATAATTTTATGTTCCCTTTTTCTACTTGGCAAGCAGATGGCTGGAGTCTTCAATGAGAGCCAGGAAGAAACAGCTGGCAAATCAAAACACACTGAAAGTGGTTAGAAGTGCTTATGATCATTTGGAAGAAACAACATTTTTGAAAGAAGGGGAAAAGTTCAAGCCACACTTAACATGCAGAGATGAGCTTGAAGCAGGAAACTGGAATGCTAAAAACTATGCATGGAGACAGAACTTGAGCTGATTCCAGCCATCCTCAGGATGATTCTGCTTGGGTAGGAGACAGTGGGTGTAGTGAACTTAGATGGAAACCTAACTGAGACACAAGGAGGACAAGCTTGGGAGAGATTAAGGGATGAAAGAAAGAAGAGAGGGATCAATCACAGGTGCTCAGGAAGACACAATTCCTCAGGAGCAAGAGTGATAGAAGGGGGATTGAGGACAAAGGAGAGGGAATTTCATGGCAGTGTCCTGAAGTCCTGACACAAGAGCTTCTAAGACCCATGGAACCTCCTGAGTGAGTGTTTTTCGTGTTTTATGAGATGAGTTTTGGCCCTGGTCCTTAGATAGGTCAGGGTGAGAGCTGGAGGCCAGAAAAGCATAGTCAGAGGGGTGGAACTTCTGGCACCACCCCAGCCACTAGAGATTGAGCACAGACCCTCTTCATTGGCCCAAATCACTGGCCACTGATTCACCAATGGCTAATGATTTAATCAGTCATGGGTATGTAATGGCATCTCCATAAAATCCCTGAAGGATAATGTTCAGAAATTTTCTGTGTTGGTGAACATGTGGAGGTGGTGAGCCTGGGGAGGGTGTGGAAGCCCCACACATGTCCCCCTCATACTTTGTCCCATTCGTCTCTCCAACTGGCTGTTCCTGAGTTGCATCCTTTATAATAACCCAGGAAGAGTATGTTAGATAAATAAAAGGAAATGATGAATGTCATAATGACCCCCCAGTAGGAAGCATCTCATCACAGAATACCAGAATTGCCTTTATCATGACTCTCCCCCCAAGTATTTAAAGAAAAACACTTGGTCCACAACACCTCATCTTTCTGAATGGGGAAAAGAACCAGACTATGGCAGGCAGGGCTGAATGCAAAGATCCACAAAGACTTTCCTGAAGGGAACAGGTATCTTCTAGTCTGCAGTTAAGAGCAAATACTTGGGAAACCTCCCAGGCTATGTCACTCAGACCCATTGGAGACTCCTAGGCCTCCACGATTCATCGAATGAGGAGGACTCATTCCACAGAAATGTCACCATAGAGAACAGTGAGTAGCATCAAATACACTTCTAATCCTTGCACCAATCTGTGTGTGATGCCGGCAGGTCACTCATACTCTCTGGGCCTTGGGCACCTCATTTGGAATATGGGGATAACAGCTACCTTATAGGCTTGACATGGGAATTGAGTGACATGAAACACCGAAATCCGCAAGCATAACATTCTGCGCAATTGGAGATATTCAATCAATGCCAGGGAATGGGCACTTCACTGATGAAATGTGAAAATAGTTATAAACCATGACAATGGTAAACCTGGAGTATGTGTTAGTTATTCCACATTCCTCTAGGCTTAAGAGTTGCCGTATAAGACTTATCATTAATTTTTTATAGAGGGTTTCTTTTTCTTATATACTGAGGATCAGGGAGATATGGGCATCGTGAATTTCAAAAAGGGTAGGTTTGGTATCCAACGTGTTTATGACTGAGACTTTAAATAATAATATCACTACCTTATGAGGCAGAGTGGATTTCATCAAAAAGACAAGAAATAAGACGTGTTGTTGAGGATGTGCAGAAAGAGAACCGTGTCGCACTGTTGATAGAAATGCAAACTGGTGCAACCACTGTGGAAAATAGTACGACGGGTTCTCAAAAATTAAAAATAGGATTACCATGTGATCCAGTAATTCCACTTCAGGGTATTTAAGCAAAAGAAATAAAATCACAATCTCAGAAAGATAAATGCATCCCCATGTTTATTGTTGCATTATTTATAATATTCAAGACACAGAAACAACCTCAGTGTCCATCGATGGAAGAATAAAGTAAATATGTATGTGTGTGTATCTACCTATCATCCATAGAGATCTATACATTATTTAAATATACAATATTTTTCTTATGTAAATCTTTTTAAAAGATTTTATTTATTTTTTGTCATAAAGAGAGAGAAAGAGAGGGATCACAAGCAGGGATTGAGCAGGGAGCTTGATGTGGGACTCAGTCCCAGGACTCTGGGATCATGATCTGAGTTGAAGGCAGACACTTAACCAACTGAGCCACCCAGGCGTCCCTATATAAAATATTTTATTTCATATATATTGATAATATATACTTATATATTCACTAGAGGCACACGGTAAGAGATGTGCAAGATCAGTGAAGGTGGCCAAAAGGTACAAACAAAGATATGGTAACTTTAGTTAACAGTACTCTACTGTACATTTAAAAGTTGCTAAGTGAATAGATTTTAAAAGTTTTCATAACAAAAAAAAAAAGTTTATAATGTCTGGTGACGGATGTTAACTAAACTTACTGTGGTGATTATTTCCCAATATATACATGTATCAAATCATTATATTGCACACCTAAAAGTAATACACTGTTATGTGTCAGTTACATCTCAGTAAACTGGAAAAAATACTAGCACTGTTTGACTATTTTGATGAAATTTATCCAAGGCAGACTAATTAACTCAAATATCTAGTAGATAACCAGAAACTATTCAATGGTCTTATATACAAAAACAGTTGAACAAACATGAAATGACCCTGGTGTCACATCACTGTCAGGTAAACCTAAGATATGTATTTAAGCTTTGATGCCTGAGTATGCTCATTTAAAATTACAGAGTATGGATTAAATGAACCGGGTATCTCTTTCCATCTATCATATCCCTTTCTTTTAGACAGGACCTCCTGCTTTTTTGCAGAATAGAACCCAGAGGGATTCATGAATGAGAATTTGCTCTTTTCTTCATCTTTGATAGATTTCATCCTTGGCTGCTTCCAAAAGCTTTCAAAGCAACTTCCTGAAAGCCTACACTCTCCTACTCAGGACCCCTCCTGAAACTCATTCTAGTCAAGGGGGGTGAGATTGGTCCTTTACTTCACCTTCCTCTGACATCATAAAAGTTACTTGGACTCTCCCACTTTCCAGGTTTTCATCACATAAGTCTTATTTAGACCATATATAAGACAAAGAGTTTACTTGAAATGCTAGTATCCAGGAAGGAGTGGTTGGAAGGGACATCTGAAGGAGGCTGGCACACACCCTGCCGAGTGTGCTTGCTGATCTTGGCTGGCCCACTCCTTAAGCCCTTTTAGTGCCAGCACAGTTTGAGGGACAACTTTCTAGAAGGAAAAATGATCACGGGAAGTCTCTGCATCCAAAGACCCACTGCCTAATTATCAGGAAGACTTATGTATGAGATACTCAGCCATGTAACCCTACTCCTCTCTCTATTTATTTAAAAAAAAAAAAATTCTCCCAGGCTAGAGGGCTCTCCTTCATATCAAATTGCATCATGTCTCCCTACATTTTCCATTTGTTGGTCCTAGTGCTGTCCACTGGAGCAGATCTTCTAACTGAAGCCCTGCTTCAGCACACATTGCATGTGCTGCACACTCCCATGGGAGCAGAACTGCCATGACCACTAATGATATATCAGAAAGGGTTGTTCCCTTGAGCTGTTTCATTACAATGACGAGTGGTGGGGAAGGCACAGTTCTGAGTGCAACAGCTTGTTTTCTTCTTTAAGAAGTCCTATCCATCCACTCATTTCTCTCTCTATTCATTAACAAGTATTTTTTTGTTGTTGTTGCCACCTATGGGCCAGGTAGTATTCTAGGTGCTAAGTTTTCATCAGTGATCAAGACAAACGAGCAAATAAGCAAGCAAACAAACAAACACATCCTCAAGAAAATGACAGTAATATTTTAAATAGAACTTTGTGCTCTGCTTTCTGAGAGTTTATGCAAACAGATCTTTCAGCTAGTTAGGGACAGCTCTGGGAGGGACTGTATGGGACAAGGTTAACCTCTTTTCTGCTTAGTACTGCTCCAGATGGTGAAGCCATCCACCACATTCTCCTCTGAGTTCTCCTTCCTAAATCTATTCCTCTTGGGTCTGCTTCACGAGTCTCTCCCTTTATTGGTTGATCTCCTTTATGCTCAGAAGCCAGAGCCAGAACTGAAGTTTAAATGGAATTGAAAGATTGAGATAAATAAGAAAATCCAATGTCTGGAAGTCTCAGGAGCCTGGAGAAAATGGCAAGAGTAGAGTGGGGTCAGCGGGTTGTGTGGAGCAAGTTGAATTAGGGAGTCAGAGAGTTTTACAATGAGACAGTTCCCACCACAATTCCAGCTGTGTGACACAATCTTCACCTGACAATGAGGAAGGAATCCAGTGGATTAAGTGGGGAAGTCAAGAGGCTGTCAGGCTGAGGTATGGAAGTGGTTTTCACCTTGAGCATGGAAGTAATAAATGATGACACTGGACTTGGCATGGATAAAAATGTAAATTGAGATAACATGTTTTCAGCAAATGCAGATGGTAGATAGGAATGACACTCACACACACTTCTCCCCTTGACTGTGAAATCATAATGGGCTGGGAAGGGCACTGAGGAAGTAGAGCACAGTTCACCTCATCAACAGCCGTTTGTGATTCCCCATGCTTGGGAGCACAAGCAACCTAACCTTGAAGACCCTTGAAGTCTCCAGGACTTTAAGGATTGTCTCTAGGGGAAGAGAAGGGATTCTGTTTCCTTTAAGACAAAATAATATGAGTCATTTGTGAAGTTATCTACCCCCATGCCAGACACAGGGGCAACAGAGCTTGCCTGGGATGTTAATGCAGGAAGAGAGGGAGGATGGGGGAACCATGTGGGGCGGGCTCAGGAGCAGATATCCATGTTGCTCAAGCCCCTCCCCATGGCGAACCAGGCTGACCCACTCGGTGTAGCTTTTTATTGTTGTTTCCTGAAAATGCCACCAAAGGATCAGAGATCATATACAAATAGGCAGTTTACTCTTATTACAGGGAACAGGAACCTGGAAACCTGGAGCAATTCTCTGAAATCATTTAAGATTTTGTTCTGGGTTGTTAGTTTCCTATTACTTGCTTGGACTGGATTCTAGTAGCTACCCCAACCAGTAGCAGGCTAGGGGTAATTTGCTAGTAATTCAGTGTTGCCCATTGCTAATAGGTTATGCCTAGCTGGTCTCTAAGATATTTAGCTAAAAGAACCATCAGGGATGCAATAGAAATTAAACGTTGCTACCCACAGCTGTAAAAGCCAGAAACTTTTCTGGCTTAAACAGTCAACCTGCTCACTCATTTCTATTTTTCTACACTGTGATTAGTTCCAAAGACAGAATAACCACAATACCTGGGGGGTACCTGGGGACTCAGTTGGTTAAGCATCTGCCTTTGGCACAGGTCATGATCCTGGGGTCCTGGGATCGAGCTCTGCATCAGGCTCCCAGCTCAGCGGGAAGCCTGCTTCTCCCTCTGCCTGCTGCTTTTCTCTCTCACTCACTCTTAAATAAATAAATAAATAAATAAATAAATAAATTTTTAAAATTTTAAAAAATGACTTCAACACCCGGATAATCTCTGTTTAACTTTCAAAACCATATGCTATTGGATTTTAAGACTATAACCCTGTTCAAATCACATTATTCTGGGGCACATCTAACATATTGGGAGCATGTGGACTGATGCTATGCTTCTAATTCTCTCTCCTCTTTCCCAGATGATTTCCTCCTAAATGGTGAAGGAAGGCCTCTCCCAACCTTACCTCTTACAGTTTTTTTTTTCTTGTATGTCTCCCCCATATGTCTTATTGCTCTCTTCCTCAATTCCCCTTTCTTAATTATTTTTCCTAAAATATTCCAAATTCAACCAACATTTACATAACTGATTAGGGGTATGGGGAACAAAGCATGAAGATGTGATTCTTGCAAACAAATGTTTGTACTATAATGTGATCCTTTACGATGACAACCTAACTTCTTTCTGGGCAGGTATGTGAGATAATACACTTAAATCTTCAAGCATGATCCTACTAATTATGTCATCTTAAACATCCTTTCAACTGTGTACACAACTTATTTTGAGAATTTGCCCAATTTCTTTCCTTAAGGCTATACACTACATCTTTATACACTTTATTATTATTATTATTATTATTATTATTATTATTATTTTTACTCATTCCTAATTGCCTGTCTTTGTTCTCCAGGGTGGGATGTTTTCTGCTTTTCACTCAATACCTAAATCTGAGTCATCAGGCAAGGTGACCGACATTGCAAAATAAAATGAATATATTTTACTCCTCAAGCCTTTTGCCCCACCCCAGCACATTTGACACAGTTGGGTCAATCTTTCCTACCTAAGTATTTGCTTCACTTTGACAACTGGGATGCCACTTTATAAATATTCCTCCTGTTTTATTGGACATTTCTTCCTGGTTTCCTAGTGATTGCCTCCACTGGGAATTTGCACTTCCCAGCATCCAGTCCTGATGACTCTTTGCCTTCTTGGCCATACCTCCTCCCTCATCATCGCTTCAATATCTATGCCTTGGCTCCACAGTTCCTCCATAAGAAAAAAAAAAAAAAATCTCCCAACAACATAAACTTTGAATCTCTAAGTCTACCTATACCAGTGCCATTTGCAGGTTTAAGGGACATCTCAAGACCAACTTATCCAAAACAGGATTTGTGATTTTTTTTTTTAATGACCTACTCTTTGGAAGACCATTTCTATAAAAGAAAATTCCATTCTAACAGTTGTCAATGCCACCTAACACCATAGACTGCCGGACATGTTTTTATACCCCACATCCAAACAATCATCAAATCCTATAGAGGTTCAGTGCAGCATTATTCCTAATAGCCAAGACACAGAAACAACCACAGTGTCCACAGACAGAGGAGTAGACAAAGAAAACGTGGCGTATACATACAATGGTGACAGGAGATCCTGACATTTGCAACAACACGGATGAACCTGGAAGGCGTTATGCAAAGTGAAATAAACCAGACAGAAAGAAAAATACTTCATGACCTCACTTACATGTGGAAGAAATCTCAAATTCATAGGAGCATAAATAGAACATTGGTCACCACGGATGGTGGGGGAGGGGAAGGGAAGATACAGATCAATGGTTTCAAAGCTCCAGGTATGTGGGATGAATAGTTCTGGAGGCCTGATGCACAGCTTGTGACTATCATTATTAACACTGTTTCATACTGGAAATTTGCTAAAAGTAGGCTCAGGCGCTGTCTTCAAAAACAGAACAAAACAAAACAATACCACCAGGAGGAGGTAACCTTGTGAGGGGATGGGTATCTTAATCGCTTGGACAGAATAACGATTTTACCTGGTATATATTTACAAAAACATCATGACAGTTTTGTTTTTGTTTTTCAACATTTCCTTAGTGATTCGGTGTCTCTTCTGATTCCATACAAATTTTTGGATTATTTGCTCCAGCTCTTTGAAAACTGGGGGCATCACGTTACCTGATTTCAAGCTTTACTACAAAGCTGTGATCACCAAGACAGCATGGTACTGGCATAAAAACAGACACATAGACCAGTGGAACAGAGTAGAGAGCCCAGATATGGACCCTCAACTCTATGGTCAAATAATCTTTGACAAAACAGGAAAAAATATACAGTGGAAAAAAGACAGTCTCTTCAATAAATGGCGCTGGGAAAACTGGACAGCTATATGTAGAAGAATGAAACTCGACCATTCTCTTACACCGTACACAAAGATAAACTCAAAATGGATAAAAGACCTCAACATGAGATAAGAATCCATCAGAATCCTAGAGGAGAACATAGGCAGTAACCTCTTCGATATCAGCCACAGCAACTTCTTTCAAGATATGTCTCCAAAGGCAAAGGAAACAAAAACAAAAATGAACTTTTGGGACTTCGTCAAGATCAGAAGCTTCCGCACAGCAAAGGAAACAGTCAAGAAAACAAAGAGGCAACCCACGGAATGGGAGAAGATATTTGCAAATGACAGCACAGACAAAAGGTTGATATCCAGGATCTATAAAGAACTCCTCAAACTCAACACACACAAAACAGACAATCATATAAAAAAAATGGACAGAAGATATGAATAGACACTTATCCAGTGAAGACATACAAATGGCTATCAGACACATGAAAAAATGTTCATCATCACTTGCCATCAGGGAGATTCAAATTAAAACCACATTGAGATACCACCTTACACCAGTTAAAATGGCCAAAATTAGCAAGACAGGAAACAATATGTGTTGGAGAGGATGTGGAGAAAGGGGAACCCTCTTACACTGTTGGTGGGAATGCAAGTTGGTGCAGCCACTTTGGAGAACAGTGTGGAGATTCTTCAAGAAATTAAAAATAGAGCTTCCCTATGACCCTGCAATTACACTACTGGGTATTTACCCCAAAGATACCGATGGAGTGAAAAGTAGGGCCATCTATGCCCCAATGTTCACAGCAGCAATGGCCACAGTCGCCAAACTGTGGAAAGAACCAAGATGCCCTTCAACGGACGAATGGATAAGGAAGATGTGGTCCATATACACTATGGAGTATTATGCCTCCATCAGAAAGGATGAATACCCAACTTTTGTAGCAACATGGACGGGACTGGAAGAGATTATGTTGAGTGGAATAAGTCAAGCAGAGAGAATCAATTATCATATGGTTTCACTTATTTGTGGAGCATAACAAATAGCATGGAGAACAAGGGGAGTTAGAGAGGAGAAGGGAGTTGGGGGAAATTGGAAGGGGAGGTGAACCATGAGAGACTATGGACTCTGAAAAACAATCTGAGGGGTCTGAAGTGGCGGGGGGTGGGAGGTTGGGGGAACCAGGTGGTGGGTATTGGAGAGGGCATGGATTGCATGGAGCACTGGGTGTAGTGCAAAAACAATGAATATGGTTACGCTGAAAATAAATTAAAAAATAAAATAAAATAAAATAAAATAAAATAAAATAAAATAAAATAAAAACAAAACACATCATGACATATGCCTTAAATATAAAAAAAAATTTCTTCAGGGAAAAAAAAAAACTAAGAAAGAGATATAAAATTCCACATGGCCTCTTTGCCCCTTTCTCCTTGCCATTGCTGGATGCTCAAAAAGTTCCCATTCCAGAAACGATAAACCTGCTTTTGCCTCCACCTGGATTCCTCTCTCACTTTATTGATGTCTCTACCCAAATCTCACCTATCAGAGAGAACATTCTTAAACACAATTCCAAAACAAACAAACAAACAAAAAATAAAAACATGTCATCCCTCTCTGTCCCCACACTGCCTGATTTTCTTCACAGCACTTGATAACACCTGACATATGACATATATGTTGTTTCAACCTGACCTTATATGTAACTTCTATGAGGGCACAGCCTTAGCCATTTCCTTCACTATCATACTCACTCTAGACAAATAAGTGAATAGATAAATGATCAGATAATTAAAAACCTAGCTCAAAATCTGACTCTTGGCATGGGCCCTTTGCAGTCGTGTATGACTCTGCCCTTAGAAGGGCTATGTTAGGTTCAATGCTCTGTCAATGTTGTTGTTGTTCAATGCACTTGAAATCCCTACTAATTTTTGCACCAGAGTCCCCCCAGTTTCTCCTTGCGCTGGGTCCTGCAAATATGGAGTCTGTCCTTCCTTCTGGACTACCTCCATCAATGCACTTGATGCTTTCTCACTACCTTTATGGAAAAGATTGATTAGCAATTTCATCTTTCCTTGTATTCTTCAGCAGTTGGTTTTTAGCTGTTTGGAATTCAGTCTTCACCATTAACATGGAAGGTCAATGTTGGAGAGATGGGCATTGCCAGCTTCATCAAAGACTGAAACCCCTGTCCTGGGGCACATTGGGCTCTAAGGTAGAACCAATAGAGCTGTTTGCTTTAAGCAACAAAATAAGAAACAGTTCTGATATCATGACGTTATTCCCCCCAAATTGTTCATTGCAAATTCTTTCAGATTTCCTTCCTATCTCACCCCCTTCCCATCCACATACATCCACAAACAACTTAATTACTTTCATGGGCTCTCCCACAAAAGAATATGCACTAATAAAAAGTAAAACAAATGTTGAGATTTCAATGAAATATGGGAATGAAAATAAAGGGAAGGAGAACAGAGGCCAAGGCAACAGAATCATATCCCACCATTTAAGAATTTTCCCTAGTGATTTCTTACATTTCTTTTCCCATTACTGATTTAACATTTTGCTCACAATTATCTCTTAAGTTCGAGAGAGGGAACACAAGCAGGGGAGTAGGAGAGGGAGAATCAGGATTCCCACCGAGCAGGGAGCTGATGTGGGGCTGGATCCCAGGACCCTGGATGGTGACCTGAGCAGAAGGCAGACACTTAATGACTGAACCACCCAGGTGCCCCCTGATTGCTCTTGATGTTTATGTTTTCTATCTATACTAGGTTCAGATTAGAGTGATCATATTTTCTTACCCTTGAGGACATCTAATTTTCCACATTTTCCTGCAAGCCATTTAGGAGAATCTGTTATGTCTTCTGGGTTTGCTAATTTCTTTGTGTAACTTTGTAAAATAAATACATGAGTGTTTTATTTTTTTTTAAGATTTTATTCATTTATTTGACAGATAGAGATCACAAGTTGGCAGAGAGGCAGGCAGAGAGAGAGGGAGGAAGCAGGCTCCCCGCTGAGGAGAGAGCCCGATGCGGGGCTCGATCCCAGGACCCTGGGATCATGACCCGAGCCGAAGGCAGAGGCTTTAACCCACTGAGCCACCCAGGCGCCCCTACATGAGTGTTTTAAATGTCTTTGCTTTGGTATTTGTTTCTCATTAAATTTTACTTTTCCAATTATTTGGCTAATAACAATTTCTACTTAAGAAAATTATTTTTACTAGTGCATTGATTATTTTTATCTATTCCCAAAGACCAGAAATATTTTATACTCTTAAAAATAATAACAAATATACAGAAAGTATACACATACCACATATGCAACTTGGTTTTTTAAGGGGGGGGCTCACATATTCATGACTAAATACACTCACGGTGTCAAGCAACCAACACATCTATTTAATTCCAAAGCACTATCATAATCCCAAAATAAAACCCTGTATCCATTAAGCAATCATTCCCCATTCCTCTCTCCCCTCAGTCCCTGGAAAGCTTAAATCAGCTTTCTGTTTCTTTGGATTTACCTATATTATATATTTCATATGAAATCATACAAAATGTGATCTTTCATCAGGTTACTTTCGCTCAGCAATGTTTCCAAGGTCATCCGTATTATGACATCTCTCACTACTTGTTACAGCTGAAGAATATTCCATTTTGTGGACATACTATAATTTGTATATCATTAATCCCTTGATGACACTTGGGTCATTTCTATATTTGGCAAGTGTGAACAGTGTTGCTATAAACACTCATGTACAGGTATCAGTTGAACACCTGTTTTCAATTCTTTCGGTTTTCCATGCAGCTGCAGAATTGCCTGGCTACATGGTTGTTCTAGTGTAACTTTTGAGGGAGTACCAAACTATTCCACGGTGGCTGAACAACTTTTTATTCCCACCAGTGATATACATGTGTTCTAATTTCTCCTTATTCTTACAAACACAGGCAGTTTTCTGGTTTTTCGTTTTTGTTTTTGTCTTGCTTTAAGGAGACAAGCTAGAGGTGGTGCTATGATATCTGGAGTGGGGACAGGTCCTTTCTGAGCAGGTTAATTGGCGAGAATGCAGTCATATAAATACAATTAACAAATTGGTGTAGCTGCTTGACTAGTTCACCTCAGTCTTCAGAATAACAGAACAGCACACAGTTTAGTGAACAGCCGGTAAGACTACACCACACCAGGCAAAGCATTTATGTAAAGAAGCTTGAAGGCCCTAAGAGAGCACAAGATAGGAGGAAATACTAATTTAATAAAATACTATTTTAACAAAATCAAGTCTTCTAAATATATTACCATTTTTATTTTATATTGCAGTATGAGGGGAAGTTCATGTAAATATTTTAAACATGCAAAGGTTCAAAAGATTTTTTCATGGCAAACCACTTGGAAAAGTTACTAAACATAAGTAAAGATGAGTTAATGATTTTTCTTTCATAAAACCGTGGATTTTCCATGATCATCTGGCTACTCAGCTGGCTAAACATCTAACTCAAGCTTTTAGCTCAGGTCATGATCCCATGCTCATGAGACCCAGCCCCACGATGCCAGGTCTGTGCAGAGTCCACTTGAGATTCTCTCCCTATCCCCCTTCCCCTGCTCATACCTGTTTGTTCTCTCTCTCCTACCCCCTCTAAAATAAACAAACAAATAAATAAAATTTTTAAACATAAATAAATAAAAATAAATAAAACCTTTGTTTCTCCAAATTAGCCTACTTTTTCTACTATGATATATATCCAACCAATCACATGATAGCTAGTGAATATTTTTTTAAAGATTTTATTTATTTATTTGACAGAGACAGAGAGATCACAAGTTGGCAGAGAGACAGGCAGAGAGAGGGGGGGAAGCAGGCTCCCTGCTGAGCAAAGAGTCAGATGGGGGACTCGATCCCAGATCCCTGAGGCCATGACCAGAGCCGAAGGAAGAGGCTTAACCCACTGAGCCACTCAGGTGCCCCCCTAGTGGATATTTTTAAATGAAAAACTTTCTTTTAGACTGTATCTACAAGTTATATAAAATGTGAAAAACAAATTGCATTTTGAAAACTGTTATTTGAAAATGTTTTGTTGTATGCAATCCTGTTGCCAAAAATGCCATGAAAAGTACAAAAAAACCCCTATTATTTTCATGCTAAGTAACTTGGAAACAAGTTTTTCCAACATGTGTAAATTCTCCTATGAAAGAGCAAAAGTTATTGAGATTTAACGTCGTTGTTAAAATATTAAAAAATAAATCACTTTGATTAGTTTACATTGAAGTAACATCAGAATAATAATAATTTTCTTCCTACATTTTGTTTAATGTTTGCACAGTTGGTGAATGACAACAAAAATGTCTTTAGAAGTACTACATCTTATTGAATTAAGAAACAGTAAGGAGAAAGATATGTAACAGAGATATTAAAATGCAAACATAAATAATACTGTTCATCTTAAAGTATAAATTCGATAGTGCACAGACTCAACCATGCGTGACTTCCATTTATACCTCCATGTCATTGTGCGGTTTCTTCTTCAAATATGACAGCCACTAATTTTAATCAAAAGGATAAAGCAAACTTGGAACCAAACCTTCAATTTGCTGCCTCGCAAAATGTTAAAGGCAGACACTAAAATATAATGAGGTATATTCAATCATGCCACACCTCGATATAATAATAATAATGCTATTGAAAGAAAAAAAATTTGGTACAATTAGTAAGTATAATGGATCTAAAAGTATATTGAAATATTGTTCATTCCACTATTGTTTAAAAAAAAATGTCATTGTAAATCACCATACCATGCATGCATAATTTTAAATGAAAATAATCACTAACAGATATATAAATTTTAAACTGAAGGAATAAACAAACAAAAAATGTAAGAGGAAGACTTTTGCTAAAATAGATCCCGGAAGAAAATGTTCTGAGCTCTGGGGTCCACTCTCCTTGGCTTTGGCAGCCCTCTGTCAACACCTGTATTGGTCTCTCCTTCCTTGTCCTCATTTGGGTTTTAGGACTCCCCTCCAGGAGCTGTTTGCAGTTTTCAAGTGCTCTATGACTGAATATTCAGACCTGTGCCTGAGATTATGGTACACTTCTTTTCTTCTCCATAGATTAAATATATTTTTTCTTTTAAAATAAAAAAGGATATGAGCTACCCCACCCCATCCTGTTACCCCTTCAGTCTCCCCTAGAGCATTTCCGTCACCACATCTATGCCTTTTGTGCCATGTTCTGTTGGCACGTCTGCTGGTCACCATCAGACCGTGAGCTCTTGCAGGATGGTGGAAAACTGAGTTGTTTTTAACGTCCTAACTATCCCAGCCTGTGGCTCTTAGAAAGTCACCCAATAATTCATTAAATGAATAGAAGAAAAGTGAAAATAATAAATCCCATTTATTGACCTCCTTCCAGGAATTGGATTATACTCTTTACATATGCACTCATTAGTTTAATCATCAAACTACCCTGGAGAGGGAACCTACTCTGAGAAGTTAAATAACTGTTGTATGATTGAAATATTAGTAAATGTCAGAGATTGAAAACAAAGCAATGTCAACGTTCTTTCTCATGTTTATGCCATTGCACAAGTGAAGATACGTTAATTGGATGATATATGCTTAATTCTGATGTTTGTTGATATCATATCTTACTAAAAGTTGAGATGAGGTATCCAATTTCTGCATTTTTACAAATATTTTAGTCTATCTAAAATTATAGAAGGCACTTGTGCTTTAAAAACTGGATTATAACTTTATCATCCAATTTCAAACAGAAAAGATTTTTTTAAAAATATATATGTTGCAGGACCTTTGAACATGATGTTTAAGAAAGAATTCTTGAGACAATTTACAGTGCAACTTAGTAAATTTATTTAAGTAGCACTGGGACAGGACCAGTGGGCAGAAAGAGCTGTACTTTTTGCTGTATGAACCTAGTGGTTACATGCCTAGTGCTCAAGTGGTAGGGGACACGCAAGGAGTATTAGACCATAAATGTCTTTTTCAAATTTCTATTTGTAAACCTATTTCCACAAGATTTATCTGGTGCTTATCATTCAGTTCTATAGTAAGTATCTGTGAGATTTACAGACAGTCATAAGACCTTTAAGAACATAACAACCCTCATGTGTTTACTTGATCCTTATGGAAACTAGGCAGGCGTAGCATGGGTCATATATAAGGTAATACATATAAGGTTGTATGGGTATACACACACACACACACACACATATACATGTGCATATATGTGTGTGTGTGTGCACGTATACACATACATGTATACACACATACACACACACACAAGGTACTATAACACTACCTTCTAAGCCAAACTTGAACAGTTCTTTGCTTATTTCTCTCATCATATATGTTCAGTACCTTCTGAGACAACTCTCTCTGGTGGTTTTATTTAATTAATAAATCACTTCAGCACAGAAATGCTAGGAATCCACACTGTAGTGGATCCACCTGTTTCCTGTGTGATGACCCTGGGCAAGAAAATGCTCTGGCAATGTCTTATCCTCATCTGAGAGCCTCCTTAGAGGCTGAAAGTTTGCCCAGGTCATATGATTTTAGGTAGCCTAGTAAGTATCATCTATTTCCCAACTAATAATCCTCCAGAAAATGTGTCTACAAGCAACATGCTCACCATTCTATGGATGAAGGCATTTTGGGGGCTGTGATACTGTAATTTATAATAATAAACACATATTTTGTCTTTGAGCTAGTTCCTGGCACAGAGCTCCTAAAAACCTTGAAATTTTCTAACTGGGGGAGTGTGATAAAGTGTGTTTGTTATGTTAATGAGGTAGATTTTGGAAAGCTCCTGAGGGTGGGGTCTGGTTGAGAGAGGAACCAATCTGAGTGGTTAGAAGGTTGGAAATCCCAGTCCCAGCTTCTCCCCTCTCCCTATCCCTCCCACCTACCTCACTATCCCTTACCCCTGGGGAGGGGAGAGTGGCTAGAGATTGAGTTCAATCACCAATAACCAATCATTTAATCAATCATGGCTGTGTAATGACAACTCCATAAACTCTGAAACCACAGGGTTCAGAGAGCTTCTATCTTGATGGACACATTCACACTGGGAGGGTGAAGGAATCCAAATCCCTAGGAACAGAAGCCACTGAGCTCAAGGGCAGTGTGATTTCAGCCTGATATCTCTTGGCCGATCCTCTGTATCCTTTATCATATGCTGTAATAAACTGGCAAACAGAAGCATCTCCCTCAGTTCTGTGAGTCACACTGACAAATTAATGGAACAGAAGAGGGGGTTGTGACAACTTTTGATTTGTAGCTAAATCAGATCAAAGCTCTGGGTACCCCTGGGACTGACAACTGAACTCAGGCTGGAGGACAGTTATGGGACTGAGACTTCACCTGTAGAATATAACACAACCTCTGGGTAGAAAGTGTCAGAATTGAGTTAAAAGGTAGGACCCCCAGCTGCAGTCCCAGAGAATTGCTCATGGTGGGGAAAACCTCCACACATTTGGTGACCAGAAGTGTTGAAATGAAGCCTGCTGGGTCAGAGTAAAGGAGACACACAGGAGGAAGACACATAAGAACTAAGAGTTTTTCTCATACAGACACCTTGATGTTTACCCTCTGGTTAAATTAGAAACAGAAATGACTTTGTTCCTATCCCTCTCCCCTGAGCTGCAAAAGGAAATCAGCTCAGCCTCTGCCTCTGAGGGGCCCTCACTGGGTTCCCACTGGCCAAGGGGACCCCCTCCTTCTTCTCTCCCACTCACAGCACATGCCAGGGAGGTGACTCTCCGTGCAGCTACAAATTCTATTCTACACTCAACAACAAAGCCAGTGACATATAATCTTTACTGAAAGCTGCTTAAATGATAATAATTGATTTGTCGATTGAATTGCCTAGTCATTTATGGAAGCTCTATTACATTTGAAGTTCTGTGCCAAGAGCTAGGACTTAATATAGGAATAAGACGCGGTCCCTCTCTCCAAAACGCTTCCAGACAAATAGACACAGAGACAGGCCCAGGATGCCTTATAAAGGTGTGGTTGCAATCAGGAAGGCTGTGTGAAGACAGATTGCTTTAAGCTATAAAATTAGGAAGAGGGGGAAGGATGAGAAAAAAAAGATGAAAAAAATATTTCATCAAAGCACAGAGGCTGAAAGAACATGGCATGTTTAGAGACACCCTCCTTGCTCCCCTTCAGAAGCCCCAGAACATGCATGGTCGGGCTCTAGAGGGGGTTAAGGTCGAGGAAGTAGAGAGCTGGCTGTGTCCCCCTGGGTAGAGTCATTGGGAATCCTTCACAAAGAAGGACCAGAATGTTATGCCCAAGTTTTCAGGTCCGAGAGACCACCAAGGAGCCAACACCGATGCAATCACATTGGTGATTATTTGACAAGCTTAAGCTTGGGCCCAAGTATGCTCAACCCAGCGGAATAGGGACTTGGACCCTGAACCAGATTACAGTCAGAGTTTTTAAAGGCAGAGTAGGGGTGGACTCAGCAGTGGGTGAGGACAAAGGGGATTAGGGATGATGTAAGTCTCTAAGGAATTTTGGAAGAAGGTCTCCAGGACCTTGAGGGGCTAGCTAGTGTTGGGAGAAAGGTTATTTATTACCAGTAATAAAAATCTTCTCGTGAGACCCTTTAGATGTATATCAGTGGGTCATATGCTTGGGAATGATTGCTGACACTATCTTGAAGGTTTAGAGATAAAGTTTCCTGAAGGAATTATTAAAATAGACTTACAGGATCCTGGTTGGACCTGTTGGAGCAGGGGTTCGGTCAGGCTAGGATTGTCCTTAGCAAAACCTCAAGGTGAGGGCAGTTGAGTCCCCAGGGCAGATCCACTCTGCCTGTTTCAAGGGCTTTTCAGTAGGTAAAGAATTTTAATGATTTTCTTCTGCCTCTGTTTCCCACATCACAGAACACATGCCCAGGACTTCTGCTTGGGTGACAGGGTTGGGCAGATTCAGTGATGATTAAAGAGAGAGAGAGAACAAAAAAGTTTTCCTGTGCAGTGTGCAGAGTGGGAAGAATGCAATTGAGGCTCTCCTGGGGCATCGAGGTGGAAATTTGGAATTAAAGTTTGAAACATGGGACTGTGCCTCAGAAAAGGGATCCGAGCTGGACATGTAAGGAGGACTACTTTGTAGTCATAATCCTGGACTTTTTTGGAGAATGATGATTGATTACACTTAGCTTTTCATGACAATTTAGCACAACTCGCCCTCATATCTTGGAAGGCATGTGAGTGCCCCTCTGCCCCATCACACACCTGCAGCCGGTGGGATAGTCATCCTGAGCCCATGAGAGCTGCCTCCTCTGTCTCCTCCCAAAACCCTTCTCTCAGAAATCTGGGGAACCCATCTGCCAGTTTATCTTTCGGTGACTTTCCTCCTCCTTTCTGGCCCAGGGAGGAAGCCCCACCCCACCGCCGGTTGGTCAAGAACTAATCCATAGCTTATCCTCTCCTTCATTTATCTCGTTTGGAAATGTCTCATGGCATCTCTCAAAATTTGAGACGAATAAGGAAAAGGCTTCTATCAGGAGATTCTGCGTTTTGAATTTATCACACTCGATTCTGCTCTCCATCCCTGACCACACATTGGGCACACGGAGGGTAAAAGACTCCGGGAGACACGTAGAAGCCTTGGCAGTGCCTGCAACAGCTCAGCCTACTACCATGGAGCCAGACTTTAATTTTACTTTACTTGGGCCCAATTACTCCCACGGAAGAGAGCAGCTGACTTGAGACGTTCTTCCAAGAGCGACAGGTTTGATTCAGACTGTCGCGCTGGGGCTTCCCACACAGGTGCGGGCGGGTCTGACGCCAACATCTTCCAGACGAGCAGGTTACCCCGTGTGACTCATGCAGGGATGTGAATTAATTACTTCTGCCTTCCGCTCAGGCTTTGGACCACTGCGATTCAAAATAATCACTCAGTCTTAAGTTCATCAATAATTAGTAATTTCTTTCAATTATGTACATAGAAAAGACAATGATTGCATACAAATTAAAGCAGAAATGTGCCCTTTGGTGCAATTCTAATGACACATTCCTCCTTGGGAGGGCAAAGGAGGGACAGGCCTCAGCTGAATGTGACACTTAAAAGGAACAAGTACAGCTCAAACTCCAACCTCAGGGAGCCACAAGCTGACTTTGAAGAACGGAATTTTAAAAGTAGGTAATGTTTTTCCACTCCGCAAAGTGCTTAGCCACAAGTTTACCTTAGTAAGTAAATTTTCCAAAATGCATTTATTTGTATTTGAGATTTTCAAAACTCACAGAAAAAGAGACTGAAAAATTAAGAATGGTCTGATTACCCAACCCACGACTGGCCCCCCGCCTCCTCTCCACAAGCACACACCAAAAGTTCATGCTTACCCAACATATATTCGAGTATATCTCATGCTGGGAAAATTGTTAGTACAAGATGAGTACATCTTTGAAATGTCTGACTCTCCAAAATGTCTTCCTTTTATCTGGCTTCAATCTGTATCTGTAAACTCCCATATTAACTTCTGTTTCTTTCTGAACACAAAACAATTTTGTGACTTTTGAACATGGTGTTATTCACATATAAAACCACTTAATAAAGGTAAGATGTGAGGTTGTTGTTTTTTTTTTTTTCCCTTGACTTTGTCACATTTTATTATGTTCTATTAAGACACACAGGATTTGACCTTGGAGAGTTACATCCAAAAGATAGTCAATTACTTTTGGAAATCCTAAAAAACCACAGAAGGCTATTAGACATAAATAAAATGCATTGAAAAAATAAGCAAATAAAAGAAAATGAGACTCTGATCAAGAAAAGGGAAGGTGTTCACCAAAGGAGAGAGGAGAAGAGTAGTGGGGGATAGGATATTTTTGATGAAAGTCCTACAAGTCAGTAATTTCTCTCTCCTGGTGCTGTGAAGGAAAAGACTTCAGGGTCTATCTCAGGAAGATGAATCTGGGTAAAGGGATTTAATTCAAGGTAATGTCACTTAAATATTCTGCTCGATATACACTGATCATTTTTTAACTGATTCACTATGTTTGCTCATTTAATTCTCACAGTGAGCCCGCAAGGCAGGTACCGTTACCCCTCCCTTTTACAGATCACGGAAATGAGAGATATAAATATTAATAATTAGCCCAAGGTTATATGGCAGATGAATGACAATGCAGGGTCTTAAACCCTGAAATCCCCTTAAAAGACCATGCTTTTGATCACTGAGTTGATAAGACTGACCCTCTGGGTCCAGACCAGTTGTCATCTCCAGATAGCACGCTGTCGGTGGCACTGGGATAGACTGCCTGTGCCCTTCAAGCCTGAAGGTAGCAAAGTTAAAGGATCTTGGTTAAAATCCCTGTAAGATTAGACCACGTTGTGTTCGTAATTAGGAAAATGATGCAATTGATTGTCCCAAACAAGGCATGTTTTAGAGTGAAGAGCACATTGAAAATCAGATTATAACAGAAGGATCATGAACTTTTTACCTCACATCGAGATAAGTGAATATAAAACTTTTTTTCTTATTATTCATATATTAGGCAGCACGACTCCATCAAATAAATTAAAATTTTAGATGTCAAGAAGAATTAGAACTAAGGGGTAGATGTCTTTCTTGTGGATGTAGGTTTTTTCTCTATCATTCGTCTTCTGTAAAACTGTTACATTTACCTTACGTCAGCTCATGCATTAGAAAAAGGGCATCTCAACATCGAAGTACAGGAGGTTGGCAGAAACTCTGAAATGTACTTGCCATCACAAAGACCGGTAATTTTTCTCTGAAAGCAGATTTTTAGATGGTTTTAAACATTACTATGGCTGTGTCCTTGGGACATTTGTCTTCACACACTCTCCCTTGTCATTGGGAACATCCATGCACCTGTTCGCTCACATCCACTCTGACTTTTTTCTCTTGCTGGAGTCGGTCTGCTTTGCCAAGCACAGTTTCATCATTATAAGCAAAGCTATCTTTCCCATTTTCCCCAAGAGTCCTCAGATAATAGGGATAGAAATACCGTGAAAGTACTGGTGGTCCCCTGTTAGTCATTCATTATATATAACACAATAGCAGAGAAAAAAAGAAAGAGCTCATGATAAATTTCTAGAGGTTTGAAGAAGAATCATAAAAATGAACAATTAAGGGGTATTTAGAATGGTTAGACTACATGTCCCATTTTAAGAAGAAAAAGCATTGTTCTCTCCTATCTCCCGTCTAAAGACTGTCAGAAATTGATTCTGGATTGACCATCAGGTGTTTCTTGTGTTTCTCTGTCCTCACTAGCTTTGATTCGTTTCACACAAGATGATACATTTTAAAAATTGCATGTTAAATCTGAATGTACTTCAGTAGATTCCCATGTGCCTTTGAAGGAGAAGGATGAAGTCCACAAGGTAATCTAGAATTCAAAGGAAAAAAGCTTCATGAGGAGACTCCCTTCATTTAGGTGGTAATGCTGCCTTATCCTCCTTAGCGTATGCAGGCCACCACTATTTTTTTTTCAATATTAGAAATTCAAATTTTATTTTTTATAAACATATATTTTTATCCCCAGGGGTACAGGTCTGTGA